>NC_133325.1:114528221-114838221 GCF_042186555.1 Aquarana catesbeiana | reverse complement strand
CGAAAAATTGCCTCTCTCTGAATAAGTTGCATAAAAGAACAATATTTTATTATTGCATGCAGGAAAATACAAATCACGGTGACATTGTGCTTCCCGTCAGCTTTGACAAACAACTGTAAGTAGATGAAAATAGATGTCATCCATCTCTTCAGAGTGTGGCAGTAGAGGGAAAAATTCCTTGAAAGAACACCAAACATTAACAGCTTTGGTAAGATATTAAAAGCGTTAAGCTGTGTTCTATGATATGTCATGCCAGTACACAGTATATACTATACTATCCTCAGTCTTATTGATAATACAAGTTTCATCAATTAAAGTGGAACTGCACTCTGCTCACATAATTTATAATTAAAACATCTTTGCCATTCTGAAGCTTCCCTCCAACCACTTTACATATTATTTTATATATACTGTGATTCTGTACTTGCCTAATATGCTGCAGAAATCTCCCACCACTAAGTCTGGCTGCATCCATTTTAACTGTGGGCAGCTGAAGCTGCTGCCTGTTCACTTCCTGGATTTACACAGGCACTCAGAGGCACACATCTAGCTCTCATTGGCCCTCTTATGACTCATCCCCCTTCCTTCCTGGCAAACTCTCACGAGAGTGAGAGAGAGAGCTGTGCATGATGTCATAAGCCTAGACAAGAAAGAGTTAGTGGGCTGTATAAGGTATTTACTGGCAGGAAAAAAAAATGTTTTACTATCCAAAGTTAAAACAACAAGGGCAGAAGATTTAATAGATGGAAAGTTGAAAAAATGACTGAAGGTCCGCTTTAACTTGGTAGATGTAAAATTACCACATAGAATCGAACTTTGGTTCATATATAGTAGCACTGACCTAACCCTATAGGGACTCCTGTTATTTACACACTTTTTATGGTTTATAATAAACATTACATTTAGATAAGTGGTCTTTTGGTGTGTAGGGAAGCGCACCCTTGTCTAGTTCTAGTACTACCCATTGTCTGCCTAATTCTAATGTTATTGGATATTATATTGAATAAATCACAACATGCAACCATACAAGGAGTTTCAAGAAATACAAGAGAAGAGAAGTTCACTTGAAGTGGTAGTAAACTCACTTTTTTGACATGTACCTACAGAAAAGGCCATAATAAACGCCAATCGTTGCATTGATTATCAATGCAGACCCATCGAGGATGCCCACTGGAGACCACCAGGTGAGCCCACCAGGAGTGCCAATCAGTGCCCATTAGGATGGCACTCTGTGCCAATCAGCGACTGCCTGTCAGTGCCTCCTGATCAGTGCTGCCCATCAGTGAGACCTATTAGTGCCCATCAGTGCTGCCTATAAGTGCCTCATCATCAGTGCCAATCAGTACTGCCTCATCAGTGCCCATCAGTGCATCAGTAAAGGAGAAAACTTACTTAATTACAAAGTTTTGTAACAAATTTTCTTTTTTTTTTATATGGGGCGCAAAAAACACAAAAACCCAGTGGTGATCAAATACCACCAAAAGAAAGCTCTATTTGTGGGAAACAAATGATAAAAATTTAGTTTGGGTACAGTGTTTTATGACCGCGCAATTGTCATTCAAAGTGCGACAGCACTGAAAGCTGAAAATTGGACTGGGCAGGAAGGGGGTGAAAGTGCCTTGTATTGAAGTGGTTACAATTTAAAAAGAAAAAGAAAAAAAGTAAATAGGTTAGAAGTGACTGGAGTTACAAAGTACACATATATGTTTATGCATGGGCTATAAAACCCCATCAGTAGAAGCTTTGTACAATGTAGAAAGAAAGCAGGGAAGTGGTGTCTGAGTGAAAAGCCGTGACAGTACAGACAGTAATATGACTGGTACAGGATACAGCTCAGGCTTGCCCACTGCTGATCCTTAACACAATACACCATTTTGAAATCCACCATGTAGAAGTTTCGGGATGCCCAGCCCTGAAACCACACAAAGGAGCTTTCAAAATAACCTCTTTACTTTTCCATACAGTATCCCAGGCAATGTGCCAGGGCAACGAGCAGCATACACTGCCAGTCTTCACAACTGAACAGCACAAGGATGACCGTTCATGTCTCTCCCTTTACTGATAAACACGAATGACAGTGCCTTGACTTGGGTGATTAGCATGCCATTTACATCTCATTAGCAGCTCAATGATCTATTTAAGTAAACCTCATCAAGAAGTAACATAGTTAAACTCCATAACAAATGTCTAGTAATAACTGACAGGCTAATACTGGTCATATACAGAATTTGATATACTGACCACTTTGATGGAGGAATAGCATCTTTCAGAAAATAATAGCACTAAATAGGTTATTGCATCTTAGAATGAGAACTTTCATAGAAATAAGAAACATTTGACGCTTGTGAAAATTGTGCTTGGGCGTTCATTTACTTCATTGGCCAGAACAATCATTTATTCTGCCCATTCAAAAAAGAGTTAGCCTTCAAGTGCTTAACAGGCCTAGCATCACCACGCGTTTAGAGGCGTTAATAGTTTTTTTTTCGGCCAAAACGCAGCTGTTCCTGGACACGCTTGCAGTGGGGTTTTTTTTTTCTGCCTTTAAACTCCTCTAAAAGCCTATGTGTGCATGGACATAGGCTAACACGCAGAGGCTTTTAGAAGCAGGATAAAAAAAAAAAAAAACTAAAAAAAACAAAAACAAAAAAAAAAAACCACACAAAATGCCAGACGCCTCTAGGAACAGCTGAAAAAACATCCAGTGTGCATTATGCCACGAACACACAAGCGGACTTTTTGACCAGACTGGTCCAACGGTTTTCGACCAGACCGTCGGACTTTCCTAACGACCGGACTTGGCTACACACGATCACACCAAAGTCCGACGGATTCGTACATGATGACGTATGACCGGACTAAAATAAGGAAGTTCATAGCCAGTAGCCAATAGCTGCCCTAGCGTCAGTTTTAGTCCGTCGGACTTGCATACAGACTAGCGGATTTTTCAACCGCACTCGAGTCCTTCGGAAAGATTTGAAACATGTTTTATTTCTAGGTCCGTCAGACTTTTGGGGAAAAAAAAGTCCGCTGAAGCCCAGACACGATTGAATTGTCCAACGGACCAAGTCTGCCAGAAAGTCCGCTCATGTGTACGCGGCATCAGATGTACAAGCAGATTTAGATGGATTTGCCAAACTTCAGATAATACTTTATAGGCAGTTCCAGCAACAGGTTTTTTTTTTTCCTTTTGGGATAAAGGTTCTGCATAAATCAATACACGTTGACCATTGCACGCAACCCTGCCAGTGGTAAATGGTTCATCTCAACCCTCTACTTCATGTGCAGGACAGCGGAGTCTGTTGAAAAACCACCGACTTACTGGCATGATCACCAGGTGAATATAAAACAAAGAAAGCTTAAAAAACAAAAACTAATGTAGCCATCAAATCTAAAAATGTGTAAGCTGCTATATCACTTTTGGCCTTTAATTTGCTTAAAGTACATCTAAAGGCATAACAGTTCTTTCCAGTTTTAAGCCCCCTTCAGATGGGTGGACTCTGCCAGTGGATTTGCCTGCTCAGCTGGGAATCTGTCTGCTAATCCACACTGAGCAGACGGAGGAGAGGCCCGTGGCCACTCTGCATAAGGACACAGCCTTCTTTTCTCTATGGGCAGTTGAATGGAAACGGACCACCTGTCAGTTTACATCCGACTGTCATCTGTTCCGATCCGCCAGACGGATGAGGAACGGATCCTTCATCTGTCTGTTTTAAGTGAAGCGGATGGGATGTCGGCAGGTGTCAACGGAAACATGTCCCAACACCTACCTCTCCATAAAGGGCAATGGATGGTGTGATCGGGTCCACCTAAAAACTGACAAGTGGACCCGATCAGTCAGCCCATGTGAATGGGGCCTAAGATAGCAAGGGATTCGAACATTTGTCAGTGCCCTTCATTAGGGAGATTTACCCTCTATTTGTCCTGTTTAATGTTATCCCCTAAAGCGCAGTAGAGGTGAAATCTTCCAATGGGGACACCAATTCTGGTGACACATAAATAAATGTGCTTGGGGCTCAAAGAGTCCAAACCAAGAAAAAGGCTCCACTAAAAGAACAGACTGCAGCATAAAGAGTGCCAAATTTTTAATGAAAAATACAAACAATAAAGCGTACCAAAACCATCACAGCAACATCTATAAAAACTGTCATGACAACGATGTCAGGCACCTAAAAACATTGACCCCGGGCTCACAAGCACACCTCCATTCACACATGAGTGCTGGCAGTAACAGCTAAGTATCAGCTGTAGAGATGTTAGAGGCACATTAGCAATCCATGCGTGTCAGTAATTCAGAAAGTAAACAATGCTGTGCAGTGTCTCCCATGTGTCATAGATAAGATCAATCCATAGCTACTGCACTAATTGTAGTGGTATCTGACATAGGGCATGCTAAAATGTATGTGTCACTAAGAGGACTCTTTAGCTTGCTTTAAAGCGGAGTTCCACCCAAAAATTGAACTTCCAATTTAACTACAGGTGACCATACCCCCCCACCCCCGACACGCCACATTTGGCATGTCTTTTTTTGGAGGTGGGAGCGGGTACCCAGTTTTAACAGTCACCTAGCTCCCACTTCCTCCCCTGGCACCGGAAGGTCACCCCCCCCGCAATCTTCTGAGACACGCAACAGGTCCCAGAAGATTGCCCGGCCATTCACAGCACGGCTCGCGCATGCACAGAGCGCACCCGGCTGTGAAGCCACAGCCAGGCGCCCACAGTTACAATGCTGGTGCCGCAGAGAGGAGGGGGAGAGGAGTGAGGCTTCATGCGCCCACATCACTGGACCATGGGACAGGTGAGTGTCTGATTATTAAAAGTCAACAGCTACACTTTTTGTAGCTGCTGACATTTAAATGGGTGGAACTCCGCTTTAAGCACATTCTAGGGGTTCCTTAAATTGCTCCTACAGTTTGATGAACCAGGGCTAAAAGAAAAAAAAATAATTCTGCATCATGACTCCAGAGGAGGACTGCCTGTGCAAATTGTAAATTGTCCTTTAGCCAGCACTAACACATCTCTTCCCAGCGTTATATAACAAAACTGAATGTCCATCAGATTTACTCTAAAGCCTTGATAGAGGAGCTTTGATTTAGCTCTAGCTTAATAGGCTTTTCCTCAAAAATAGATGCAAAGCTAAGATATTTATGTTTTGAAATCTGGCTAGACTAGGGATAAGGGGGAGCTTTTGAGGAATTTCTATTCAAATCATTAAACATAACTTTGCAAAATATGCATCTTGTAAAGTAAACCCAAATTAAAGTGTTTGTTATCCCCCAAAAAGAAAAAAAAAAAACACATATTGATTTCCTGGTCCCTTAAAGCAGATTAAACAGCACAGCGGTTGTGCCATGTAATCTGCCCCCTCTAAACTATAAAAAAAACTCCCTGAACCCTCCACTTCCGTAATGCCTTCTCTATACAAACCACAAAAATCAGTGCGTCCCTCCGTCATACGCTGCTGTCCCCTCTCTCCCCCTCTCCTTCCTTCCTGCCTGTCAACTTATGTCTGTGTGTCTCCATCTCCGCAAATAATAAAAATTTCAAATGCACACTGCCAGCCCCTCCATTATATCCTGGCATACCTTACTGTAGTAGTCTTTTATAAAAACAAGCGCTCTAAATACCATTTTAGTGCAATCTTCAGGCTGGTCATGTGACTCTCAGCCGGTTTCCAGGGCTACTGCAGGAGAGGCTGAGCAGCCACATGATCTCCCAAGCTGACGTCAGAGGCAGATCACAGCCCCTCTTGCAGAAGCCATCAATCGGATGTATACAGCGGCCGGGAGTCACGTGACCGGCCTGAAGATCATTGTAAATTGGTATTTGCATTGCTCTTTTTTTAAAAAAGACTAATGTAGTGTGCTCTGCCAGGCTCTAATAGAGGGTCTGGCATGGTTTCTCTTATATGGCTTTACAAACACTTTAATGACACACAAAAGACGGGGTGCCACAGCTGCAGGAGTTAGAAATGATAAATGCCATGGGATCCCAGAGCAACGCACTCTCCAAAATGTACATTTTCAGGGTTTTATTAGCTTTCTTTTTTACTTTCTTCTCTCATCTTCAGATAGTAGCATACTTTCTTCATATACCTCCGGCATTTAAAGGAATTCAGCAATTTAAAGTGCAGACTATGAGTTAAGTCCGACATAGTGTATGCCACCTCCTGGACTCATGTCTATTACTTACATTTAACAGGTTGAACAGGTTTTTTTTACTCCTGGAAGGGGGCTGTGCGAGGAGAGAAGTGAACACAGCAACTATGCCTGCCCTGCCCCTTCCCTCTGTTACCCATTCACAGAAGCCCTTGTATTTTCTGAATGAGTTCACATAATACAAAGGTTTTTGTGACTGAGTAGGAGGAGGGCAGGGGTGAGCATAGCAGTCACAAACTCTACATTTGAAGGAACTTGAGACCAGAGCGTCTTCCTGGAGCGCCATAAATTCTTTCAGATGTAAATTAAAGACATAAGTCCATAATGTGACATGCGCCTCACGGGCCTGAACTCAGTGTGCCTGCACTTTTTACAAAGTTGCAGATTTTTTAAAGTTTGGCTTTAAATGGTGGCATGCCTTACTTGTCGATCTCCAGTATTTACATAGTACCAACCTATAATGTGTGTGTTTTGGTGGCCACAAACGCATGTTTGCTGGATGCATGGGGGTGCCATTAATTTAAAATGCCACTTGTGAGCTTCAGCAGACAGCAGTGCGTTCCTACGTGGCACAGTAAACATGCACACAAACGCGTTTCCTGCACTACAAGTAGTGTGAACAGACCCTAAAAGCCTGTCAACTGCTTAGTGCAATCTGAACCCTAGAGCCAGAGCTGCAGTGAACGATGACCAAGTCCTTATCCTGATGCACTTACAAGAAATTAAAGCTCACATGTGTTTTGCACAGCAAATCAACAGATGTTACGCAATCCTCCATCCCCAGCAGCAATTTCTCACTTCCCGCCGATCTGTCCACTGGCAGAAAGTGGGACTGTGACATTATGATTTCCACCTGTTCCAATCAGAGAATGCCATGTGATTACTGAAAATACACAAGGCTCTCACCAATGGCCTCTACACACGATGCGAAAATCAGATGAAAAATACCGCTTTCGAAGCGATCATACGAAAATCATATCGTATATCTGTATTAACAGAGCTTTCAAGAGCCGACCACAACAGTTCATCCGATATTATTTGATTGGACAAGCACGAAAATTTTCCTCATATGATACCAGATCGTTCGATTTTCATTTAGTCAGTACAGTTGTCGTCCGAAAATACAATACAAATAACACATGACATCACTTCAGATTTTTTTTTCTGTCGTACGAGAATTTTCGTGACTTTAGTAACCTATTCAATTTCTACTTGCGACTAGTAAGCATAAAAAATTTGGACGATCGTGTGTACGAGGCATTAACCCCCATTCACATCGGAGTGATTAAACATGTCAATCGCAGGCCAAATCGCAGCTTATTGCTGCCAATGGCACTGTCCCAATCAGAGCGCCTCTGCACCGATTTCCAAAAGTAGTCCCTGCACTACTTTTGGAGACTTCGGGGGCAATTTAAATAGATATCTGTGCATGAACCCGCACAGATGTCTTTCAAAATTGCCCCCTACCTCGCACTGAAATGCGGGTTTGAAATCGTGCGAGTTCAGCTGAACTCGCACAATTTCAAACTCGCCTTCAGTGTGAACGAGGGCTAAATGGTAGCAGTGCTGAGAGTGTGACCCTTTATGGTTACTATGCAGGACTGCAGCCACTCAGCAATGGACCTCCGAAGACTGATGCTATTGCTCTAGTGAATACTACAGTGATTTCCAGCACACACAGGGATCAGCCAGATATGAGCTATGCATACTTACATTGGTTCAAGCTGGACCAATATACAACCCCAATTCAAAAACCAGTTGGGATATTGTGTAAAATCAACATAAAAACGGAATGCAATGATCTGCTAATCTCATAAAATCATATTTTATTCACAATAGAAAGCATATCAAATGTTTAAACTGAGAAAATGTACCATTTTAAGAAAAATGTAAAAATTGATGGCAGCAGCACCTCTCACGAAAGTTGGGACAGGGAAACAAATAGCTGGCAAAGTAGTACTACCAAGGAAGAGCTGGAAAAACATCCCACACAGTTTGTCACTGCAGGGACACACGAGAAACAATTGTTTCCTATGTGTCCTATTCATACCGCAACACTATTCACAGCACACATGCTGCATTTTACTGCAACGCATCACACAAATGACGTGTTCATTTTATACACTTCAAATAAAGTTTGTACAAAAATAAAATAAAGGGGGGAGGGAGAGCACCACACTTGCGCCCTACCGCAGTCGGCAACAGAGAGTTACTGAAATGGTGAATCACTCCATCAGCTCTGGTTTGTTGTGTGAATACAGCCTAAAACTGCCATATATTTCAAGATTTACAGTGCATTTTCATATAACATCTTTTTGCCTGGAGTTCTGCTTTAAGCAATCGGAGACGAGCCTTCGGAAGGTGTATATAAAATTATTATACATAAACCACAAAAAAAAAAAAATATATAAAATATATATATATATATATATATATATATATATATATATATATATATATATATATATATATATATATATATATATATATATATATATATATATATATATACACATATACACACACACTATATATTTAAAGAGACATGAAAGAAAGATGATTCATATTTGCCAACTCCCTAAATAGTATAGAAAGTTATTTATATTCAGTTCCTGGTTTAACACTATCAGGAAAGATTCATGTCCCAATTAATAATACTTTATTAACCTTGATGCCCCCTGACACCTGGTAATACATTTTCATGCTTTGCTGTCCAATTATTGAGAATTTTATGCCAACTTTTTCTGTGTTTTATTACACAAGCTTTCATCAAGAAGGGCAGATTTCCATTACAAGTACTGTGCAGGCTGCAAAGAAGCAATCCCAAAATGTCTGAGAAGATTATGCTTTTACTTGAACTAATCATTTTGATTTTACTTTTAATTATCTATTTTATCTATCAAATTATATGATCCACTCATGCATTAGTTCCTGTTCATCTTGATGTCAAATTGCACTTACAATTCATATAAAATAGTGGAATTAATAAATACAATGTGAGACCATTCAGCAGTCAGCTCCTGAATCTATCCAGCAATATCCAAGCTGTGCTAAAGTCCTAGCCAACGCAGTTTGCTGAACTTCAGGCAAAGCAATAAATACACACATGAAAGTGGCTTTATCTGTACCTTTGGATTTCTGTTTGATTATTCAGTTCTGAAGTTTAGGCTGGTTTCACACGGGCTGTCTGATCAGGTCCTCTTATCAGTTTTTCAGGATCCTGATGGAACCAGCCGTTGCTCTCTATGGTGCATCGGGTATCGGTGGACATGTTTTTGCTGACACCCGCCAGCACCTGATACAGCAGAGAACACTCAGGTCCCCTCCCCTGCTTAGGAAGGGCTGTGCTGTGAAGAAGAGATGTGTAAGGCTGGTTTCACACAGGCTTTGCCGTAGTCCACATCTACCTGCTCAGCAGGGGATCTCCCCACTGAGCTGGCAGATGACAGGTCCGTGTCCACTCTGCTATGCAGAGCAGACACAGACACAGCCCCACTGTTCTCTATGGGGCTGTCAGAACACACCACCTATCCATTTCCATCCAACTGTCATCTGATCTGTTCTGCTGTTTTTGGTGGATCGGATCGGATGGCAGCATTTAAAAAAACAAATTCTCAATAATGAGATCAAAATTGCATTAATTTGTGTCTTTTATAAATGCTTTGCAATCAGCTCCATGTATGTTTTTTTTTTTTGCACAGTTACATAGTCCAATTTGGCTCAATATAAGTATACATATTCCATACCTGGCTGATCTCTGTGAAGAATCACTGCAGTAGTCGACACAAGTAGAGTAATCCTGTCTTTATGGGCCGGGATCAAGCGTCTGTCTTCTGCATAGTAAGCACAGGAGGTTGTTTGCTTAGCCACCCTTTAGAGGACACCTTGCATGTCTCTTAACGAATGCAAAGCATTCTCTGATGAAGTGGAGAGGCAGCCAGTGACGTCACAAATTTCCACCTCATTGAATTGGAGAATTCTTTGCATTCTTGGAGAAAAATGCAAGGCATTGGTCGAATGGCACCTGTGATTATTATGTAGCAGGGGAGCCACTCGGCACGGGTCCCGGAAAACAGCAGTAATGACTATAATATTGGTGGTTTATTACAGAGATTCTTCACTTCATCTGGGATCAGCTAGGTATGGAATATGTATACTTATATTTGTCAAAGCTGGACCAGTGTAACTATCCAAAAATATTTATACTTGTAGTTCTGCTTTAACTTAAAGTGGAATTCCAGTCAAATTCTAACCAAGCCTAAACCTACTCCCATTCTAAGACTATTCTATCTACCCTATAAAAGAAAAGATGTGTATACTTACCTATTCTGAGGGGGTCCCAGCGCTGGCTTCAGTGTAGAGGAGGGACAGCGGACAGCGGATGTCTCATATAAGCCTATGGGTGATGTCATTGACTAGACTCTGAAGCCATTGTCGTTGACACTCCTCTACACTAAAGTCACCACTGGGACCTGATCATGTGACTGGAGCTTGGCTTTAGAATAGGTAAGTATACACATCTTTTCTTTTACAGGGTGGATAGAATAGTCTTAGAATGGGGGATTGAGTAGGTTTAGACTTAGAGTTTTACTGGAGATCCACTTTAAATTACATGCGATTTAAGGCGTTCAATAGAGTGCATTACTCACCAAGTTTGGCATAATGGGCTGGTTCCAATCAGCGATACTCTCTCTATACTCCAACCCTTCGGCCAGAGTTCTCACAGACTGAACACTATCTAAGCCATTCAGGATATCCAATGGCACCCCCTGTCTCCTCTTAGTTTATTAATGGAACCCCAGGCAGTTAAGATCAGAGAAGATAGACGTATCTCAGGTATTCAATGTTATAGCATAGACCATAGAATTAGCCTCTTCACTGATGAAGTTATTCTCCTGATAACTAACCCAAACCAATCTATGCCAGCTGTCAGACAAACTCAACCAATTCAGTTCGACCTCCTTTATATATATATATATATATATATATATATATATATATATATATATATATATATATATATATATATATATATATATATATATATATATATAAAAAAAAATGTAACTCCTCTAAATCCCCGTTTCTCCCTCTAAATCTTCCACAACGGCCAAGAATCCACACTAAGACCCCTTACACACTGGGGCGCTTTGCAGGGGCCACAGTGCTAAAAATAGCGCGCAAGGGCTTTCACACTGGAGCGGTGCACTGGCAGGACGCTAAAAAAAAAGTCCTGCTAGCAGCATCTTTGGAGCGGTGAAGGAGCAGCGTGTATATCACTCCTCCACCGCTCCTGCCCATTGAAATCAATGGGCAGCACGGCTATACCGCCGGAAAAGCACAGAGAAATTGACGGTTAAGCGCTGATAAAAATAGCGGCACTTTACCACCAACGCACCCACCGCCCCAGTGTGAAAGGGGCCTTAAAGAGACTCTACCCTTTACCCAGTTCAGCCAATCTATCTCATAACTAGGGATAAAACTAGCCTTCTCTTTGCAACATCTATATGACCTCAATTTTCGTACCTTCCAGAAGCAACTCCAACTGCTGAACCATATGCAGGTAAATGGCCTCTCTACTTTAGGGAAAATAGCTTCCTTAAAGATGATCATCCTGCCCAAACTCCTTTATTTATTTCGTACAGTAACAATTCCCATTCCCCAATCTTTCTTCACTTCAATACAAAAACAAATCTCTAGATTCATTTGGGGAGCTAAACTACCCAGATGCCCCCACTACATTCTTGTTAGACATCGCAGTCAGGGAGGAGTAGGTCTCCCCCACATCCGCAATTACTACGCCTCCATCCTAGATCAGTTATACTTTTGGTGGGAATCCAACCCCCAATAAAACCTGGTCAACCACGGAATCCTCATTCCTCCAGACCACCAACCTAATAGAATAGATTAGATAAAATCTAATCTACCTACTTCAGCAGGGGCTCCTCCCAAAATAGAGAACTTACCCTCAGCCATCAAGGCCTCCCTGCTAACATGGAAAAAAATTTACTCATGACATAACCCTAGCCCATCCATTCTATACTATATCAATCCCTCTCCATGCACCAACTACCCAGACCTCAAAATACATCACTGGCATACACTCGGAATAAAAACTCTGCCTGACCTATATACTAAGGACTCCCAAAAAACCTTTTGGGATCTCCAGAATGAGCACCAGCTACCGACTTCAACGCCTACACATATACGAGGATCTCACACTTCCTGAAAACCTCTAAGGTACCCTCTGTGGTCAAAATCTCTGAAAGCAAAAGAGAGAAGGATGTGCCAGACTAAGTGCAGTATCCCAGTCTTAGTCTGGAGCGTCCTTCTCTCTCTGTTGCTTTCTTTGATTCACACAGAACCGTCACAACTCTGAGGACAGCAGCCGCAGTTTACTCTTTATTCAGTATATCACATATCGCAGCCCAGAGATTTTTAAAGACTGCCTCCCATCCCATACCATTGTGTCCTTTAAAGAGACATTTGTTTTCCAGTCTGCTGGACTATATCTAAATACAGTTCTAATGTGCCAGTTCTTTTCTCCTTAATACTGGTCAAAATCCCTGAACCACTGCACCAATTCTATGCCCATACCAAAAATCCCAAACATGGTATCTCTACAATCTACACAGCCCTGAGTTACAATCATCCCTATTTTCAAATCACCACCCTCTCAAAACGGCTAGAGGAACTAAATTGTACTGCTACCCCCACTATGTGGTCACGTGCCTTTAGACTCACCTAAAAGGCTTCCCACTTATAACCACTGGGAAATAGACCAAAAAATAAAAAATAAATAAAAACTTTACACAGATGGTACCGAACGCCCTACCATCTATCAAAAATGTACCCAGGACACCCTGCGACCTGTTGGAGGTCCTAGGGAAACATTGGCACTATTGCACACATCCTGTGGTTTTGTAGATCTTTAAGCTCCTTCTGGAAACAAGTATTCTCCCTGATCTCCTCCATATCACACACCCCCTCAGCCCCAATCCCTTGCTGACACTACTCCGCCTTGGCATAGAGAAATTCCCTCCCAGCTCTAGGGTTGTAGTGTTGCACCTACTACTAGCAGCAGAATTAAACATTACTAAACTTTGGAAATCATCAAAACCTCCAATTTGTCTAACACATTAGCTGACCTTAACCACCAATGCAAAATGGAGAGGCTAGTGGCTAGAAAAAAAAACTTAGAAATAGAAAAGTTTCTCTCTAATTGGACATCTTGGTTAAACACCCCAAATGTACCGTGACCTTTTGTCTTTGATTAATCTCTCATTCCAATTTACTTTGTCATTCAAAATGATGATCTTATGGACCATTTGCTGGTGCTTCCCTCTTTCCCCTTAACCAATGTCAGTCCTTCCTCCCCCCACCCCTATCTGGAACCATCAATGTAAGCATTTACTTTTCATGTTTGTCTGGTTTAACTTCTGTTCATATTGATTACATTTATACTTGACCTGTACTTTTTATACTACTGGTTAAATATGCTCCAGTCGGAACATCTGACTTGCTGTAAAGACTACGCACCTTGTTTCTTTTCTCTTTCCTAAACATGAAAATCAATAAAGACATATTGAAATAAAAAATAAATTAAATGCGATTTACCACAGGTGGATTTCACAGAGCCCCTCACATGCGGGTGGAGTCTGTTTTCTTTGGTGTACAACTTTCCATAGACTTGTTTTGCAAAAAAAAACGTTTAAATTTGGCTGCCAAATTTTATAAAACTCCATTTTTTTTTTTAAATGTAAAAAAAAAAATATTAGCCAGCAGAATACTTATATTTCATTACAAATCATCAAAATAGAAGAATAGTACACAACAGCGGTAAAAAAAAACTGAAGTGTACTTTCATAGAAAACTGGTGTTGCGTTAATTGTAAAGCAATAGATCAGAACTGCTTAGCACTTCTGCCAACCTCCCTCCAAGTACAGCTGTGTCAAGGGAACTGGAAGAAGCTGATATAAAAAAAGACTAATTAAAGTACTAATTAAAATACATTTAATTATTTTAATAAACACAAGACTACATTAAATAGTATTCATATGTGCCTGAAGTTTAGATTTAACTGAACAAGGACATGCAAGCTTACACTGTGTTTTGTACTAATTTTAGTTCAAAGTCCAGCCAACATTTTTTTAAAGTGGAGCTCCACCCAAAAGGGGAAGCTCCTCTTGTCTGTGTCCTCAGATATACAAGGATAAAAGGGAAAAAGCACAAGTGTTAATAAGAAATCTATGGTCACATCACACACTTATTTTAGAACATCGGCACTGCAATAACAATACAAAAAACATTTATTTTGACAATCCAATATACTTGATGCCTACTTGAAAAATCGAATTTCATGTTGCGAGTGCTGCCTTTCTGTTGGTGATCTCTTTCCACAACTTCCTTGATTCCCTGAATATTTTGCAGCTTCTCATCTGCGTTTTACTTTCAATTTCTAAGGACTACATATCCCATGGTACCTTGCTGCCTGCAAGCAGCGATTCTTGTATTGACTTCGTCTCCTGAATTTCCACCTCTCAGCACCTCTGTAGTTCAGAAGGCAGAGTCAGCAGTGCCCACAGGGCATGGTGAACACGTGTCACAGATCCTAAGGTAGGAAATGTGTTACGATCTTCACACAGTGAATTATCAAGATCATTCACACATGCCGACCACCTAAGGAGAAAAATAAGTCATTACAGTTTAATACCGGGGTTATGGCTGAAGCTAGAGGTTATAACCCCTGTATATTTTTCCTCAACCGCAGCTCTTTCTGCTAAAAAAGGTGATCTGAGTGGCTAATTAGCCATTGGATCGCTTATGGAAGCAGCGGGAGGGGTCAGTCGCCGGTCACCTCCCTCCCCCATTATAAAAAACCCTGCAAACTAAATACTTACTGACAAAAAGGTATAAAAAAGAAACAGTATCACAAAAGAAAAACAAAAAGGCTTTAAGAGAAAAAAAAAATGTAAGTTCTGGTTCTTGGCAAAGTCCAGTCGATGCGCAAAATGGGTCACTGTGTTCTCACAAATCTCGTCTGATGTTCTTCACTTGATAGTAAAGGAGAGCTCTCTTCTCTGATCCCTGAGGAAGGTGTTGATAGAAATGATCTGATCAATCAAGAGGTCTGAGGAGTGGCTGATGGGTATCACAAAGTTTATGACCATGTAACTGCCCCTCCCTCAGATACAGTTTTAGACATGTATTTATATTTTGGGATCCCTATAGGTTGCATTCTACTAATTTGGATATCATTGTCCAGCATGAAGGCACTGTTTGAATGAATACAAACATGATGGGTATCAAATGCCTATTTCAGATTCTAGAAGATGTAACGTGTCCAACCCGCCTCTGGTACCTTCTAATATAGTGGTGTTTAGGCTGCAAATGCTGCTAATTAACCTCTTCATGACAGAGGGTACTGACCATTTCACTTTGCTCTGTAGCAAAATCTCAAATGTTTTTGCTGCGTTTCCTGTGCTTTTCTGGTGCATTTTGGGTTGCCTGCACCTGTGAAAAATGGACGTGACTCAAACGCAAACTGTGATGCGTTTTTACCACAATTTTCATTAATTTCAATGGGAAGCTGTGTTTTTACTGCATTTTTCAAAACCACAGATGCAGCATGCAGGCGTTTTCAAAATGCACCTCAACCATAATGCAGTGGTGTGAAGAGTCCCATAGGATTTAAAGGGGACCGTTTTTTCTTGCAGGGTAAAAATGCAGAAAAAACTTGAGTCTGAAAGGGCCCTAACACCTAAACACAGTTTTGCAATTTTGACAAGAACTACTTTGTGTATCCAGGTGAATTGTACCTTGTTTTTCCCCGAACAAAATAGGCTTTCATTTTACGGTAAATGGTAATGGATACCTCCTGAATTTTTTTTTTTTTTATTATTATCAAGGGAAAACTGGCACAAAATAGTAATAAATTAGGTGTATAAATAGTAAAATGTAGCTGTCTATTTCTTGCTATTCCCATAACCCACTATTGAAGAAAAGTCCAAAATAAATGTTTTTGCTCCTGATGATCGCAGTGATACCACATATGTGTATGCCGTTTTGTACCAAAAGTAGGGCCCAGAAACAATAGTGCTTTTTTTTCCCCTCCTAAAACACACTGACATGAACTGAACCGTGATCCCAATTAAAAAAAAAAAAAAAAAAAACATTTTTTTAAATCCTATCCGTATCACAAACTGTTTTTTTTTTTTTTTTTTTTTTTACTGACAGGTTTACAAAAATTCACAAAGTGTATGTGTGTGTATAAATATTATATATCAATATAACACAGCCTGTTTTTGTATGCAGGTTGGTTTAAACAAGCCCAAAGTCAGAAAGTACTGAAGACAACACATCAGAACGACCGCCAAGAATCTCGCATTGTTAGGTCTGCACAGTGGCATTACACAGTCATCTATTTCATAACACAGGAGCAGAAAATAAAGACACATGTACGTACATTAACAAGTATAAGTTACTTATTAACCACTTAAGGACCAAGCCTTTTTTTGAGATTTGTTGTTTACAAGTTAAAAACAGTTTTTTTTGCTAGAAAATTACTTAGCACCCCCAAAAATTATACATTTTTTTTCTAACACTATAGAGAATAAAATGGCGGTCGTTGCAATACTTTCTGTCACACCGTATTTGCGCAGCTGTCTTACAAGCACACTTTTTTTTTGAAAAAATACACTTTTTTTAATTAAAAAATAAGACAACAGTAAAGTTAGCCCCATTTTTTATACTGTGAAAGATAATGTTAGGCTGAGTAAATTGATACCCAACATGTTACGCATCAAAATTGCGCCCGCTCGTGGAATGGCGACGAACTTTTACCCTTAAAAATCTCCATAGGCGGCGTTTAAAAAATTCTACAAGTTGCATGTTTTGAGTTACAGAGGTGGTCTAGGGCTAGAATTATTGCTCTCGCTCTACCAATCGCGGTGATACCTCACATGGGTGGTTTGAACACCGTTTTCAAATGCGGGCGCTACATGTATGCGCTTGCTTCTGCATGCGAGCTCGGCGGGACGGGGCACGTGTAAAAATTTTTTTTTTCTTATTTATTTTACCTTTTATTTTTACACAAAAAAAAGTGTCAGTTTTATTCCTGTATGTAAAAATCCCTGTAAAAAAAAAGCACAACAGGACCTCTTAAATATGAGATCTGGGCTGAAAAAGACCTCAGATCTCATATTTACACTAAAATGCAATAAAAAAAAAAAAAAAAAAAAATTTTGTCATTTAAAAAATAAAAATAATGGCCCTTTAAGAGCTATGGGCGGAAGTGATGTTGCTTCCGCCCTGCAGTGGTATGGAGATGGGTGGAGCCATCTTCCCCTCGTCTCCATGCCCAGCAAGGGATAACATCTGATCGCCTCCGCCAAGTGGGGGGGGGGCTGTCCCGCCGCTAAAAGTGATCTCGCGGTGAATCCACCACAGAGACCACTTTTATCAGAAAGCTGACCGCCGGCCGAAGAAGAGGATGCCGGGGTTATGGCAGCTAACTTCAAACTTAGGACGTATATCGGCGCGCGGCGCTCCGTAAGTGGTTAAGTAAACCTATGGCTACAGATATATGTGCATACCATTGGGGTTGATTTAATAAACTGGAGAGTGCAAAATCTGGTGCAGCTCTTAATAGAAACCAGGTTTTCAGCTTCCAGGTTTTTTTTTTTTTTTTTCAAAGCTTAATTGAACAAGCTGGACCAGAGGGATGATAATCCTCTGCATTGTGTATAAAAATGGCTGTTTGATCCCGTCTTCTACTGTCCCCAATCTATCTCGGATAGAACAGAGGCACATGTCCAGTTTGGTGTATATTGCTAGAGAGTTTTTTTTTTTTTCTTGGGAGAGTGCATGTGTTTAGCACAGGTCAATCAGCATTGTCCAGACAGAGGGTCAGGGTCCCTGCGGCCTCATAGGACAGTCAGAGTAGAATGAAAACTCCACCTACAAGCTTTTAACCAGACACTGACAGACGTCACAAGACTGCTCTAACTGTTGATGAGAAAAGGTATTTAGCAGTTTACATTTACTAAAAGAATTGCATTTCCATGTCCTGTATACTGTGATAGACCAGATATAGTGAATGCAGGGTAGTAACACTTTAAGCACTAATTAATGCATTATAGCAGGGATCTCCAAACTTTATAAAGAAAGGGCTAGTTCATTGTACTTCAGACTTTAGGGTGGCCAGACTGAGTCCAGTGGGAGTAAACAGTGGCCAATCTTTGGTATTAGGGGGAGAAAGTCAGTGAAAGGAATAGTGCCCCATCGTTGGTGTCAGTGGCAGGAATGATTCCCCATTGTTGGTGTCAGTGGCAGGAATAATGCATCAAGGGCCAGATAATGGCAAGTAAAAGGCTGCATCTGGCTCCAAGCCGCAGTTTGAACCCCACTGCATTATAAGATGAAGATCGGGGGCTTATTCTGCAACCAGTAACTCCTAGCCTGTTTTATGTGCTGATCTAATTTGAACCAACATCTGCAGTCATAGGTGTGTTTTAAATGAAACCTGCACTGCTGAGAGTGCCCACTGCTGCTATGAAACTGGTTTGGCGCTATCCTATGATGCTATTTTTTTTTACCAAGAAGTATGCCTAGTGCGGGTGCCTCAGAAAATCCTGGAGTCATGCATTTAACACATATTAGCCATTCTTTTAAAAATCTGTTTTCAGTATTATAATGCAGCGTCTGAATTTAGTTGAGATAGCATCAACGGGGCAGAACAAGTTTCAAAACTATGAGGCATTAGATAAAGTACTAACGTGATTTCAATTAAGTCTTGAAAACCTGCACATAACGACTTCAGGCTTTGCAGCCCCTCATAATACAATTAGAACAGTCATCTTAAATATCTGTAGTTATATAAGCACTGCAGATAATTGTAATCTGCTGAAAGAAGAGTCACACTCGGCTGATAGGAGATGGCCACTGTGAGACATTCTCCGAGGTAACATTAAACAACTTAATTAGCCGCTGCTGCAAGATCGACTGCACATGTTCCGCTCTCTATTCAGTGCGTCAGGAGATCTGGCCAGGGAATAAAGAGAGATAGCAGGAAATCACGGGCCTGACATAACTGCTGCAGAAACTATATACAATCTGGTTTATATGTTACCACTGATTTCTAAATGGGGTTTCTGGCTCTTCTCAAATGCAAAAGTGCCATAACTACTTTACCAGAAAAGATATGCTGTACCCATATGAAGCTAAAATGAGATATGGGTTCTTGGAGTGTAAATCAGCATAGGTATTGTGAACTAGATGTTTGGAACCCATTCCAGCTGCTACTGTCCATATTTTTCCCTCATCATTCCTCTGGCAATACAAGTTGATCAGTAGGATTTAGTTCACACATACAGAGGGATTAACAAAGTGTGCCATACAGAGCAAAATGCGCCAATTTCTATGTGCACACTTCTAACACTTATTTAGCATTTTATGTGCCAAATAAATATTTTACAGGGCAGTTTATTCATTTGTTGCATTGATAGCGGTGCTCTGTCCCTCCATACACATCCACATGTCCTCTGCCTCCTGCAGTGCTAGCTCCTCGTCATCCTCCCTTCCCTAGAATAGGATTTTTGGCACTGTGGTAAAGGGGAACAATGTATGGAGATGCAAACCATTACCACCATAGGGGAGTTTACAAAGGGAAATATGTTACTACTGTTTCAGAATGTAGCTTACAATGGTGTCCCAATGATATAACTACATACTGAAAGTTCCCCTGACATGATAAACAAACTCCTAGCTGATATAGCAGCTGGGAGTTAGTTTACCTTTCCTATGCGGGCTCTTATAGAAGTAATCTGGGAGACTATAAAGCTGTCCAGTCACTTCTACATCTGTATGAAGGGGACCCACTGACCAGAAACTCTAAATGCTCTGACAGGTAAATGAATAACCCTATATGTGGGTCAGCAGTATAATAATCTACTTGCCCAAAATATAACAATTTACTCTACATTTTTATAGCTATAGGAACAGTAAATGGTGCCTAGTCTATAGTTAATAGTTTGAAGGCAAGAACTAGGTCTTATGCCCTGTACACATGACCGGTTTTGCTGTCGGATTAAACTCTGAAGTTTTTAAAACGGAGTTCTGACGGAATTACGATCAAGCTGCCTTGCATACAAATGGTCACACCTAATTCCGATCGTCAAGAACGCGGGGACGTACAACACGTAAGACGGGACTAGAAAACGGTTCAATAGCCAGTAGCCAATAGCTTCCGTCTCGTACTTGCTTCAGAGCATGCGTCATTTTTGGTGCGTCGGAACAGCATACAGACGAGTGTTTACGATAGTAATTTGTTCCGTCTGAAAAACATAGAACATGTTCTCTATCTAAGTCCGTCTGAATTTTCTACAGAAAAAGTCCGATGGGGCATACACATGGTTGGAATATACAATGAATAGCTCCCATCGGACTCTATATGTCGGAAATTCCACTCGTGTGTACAGGGCCTCCTTCTCTGCTTGGTTACCATGCTGTAATATGGCAGCTGAGCAGTACAGGACAGAGTATGGTTGATGTATTCAGCAATGTAGAGAAGCTGCAGTAATGTGTATAATCATTCAGCTCAGTCATACATGGCCTTGATCTTAATTAATGTCACAGTGGTCGTAATCGCTCTGTAAGCCATTCCTCAGGCGCCAGTTGTGATGCTAGAAGGACATGAGCAGAATTTCAGCAACATCCTTGCAGATGATTTGTTTCCCTTTATCCCCAATCCAGAGACAGATGTGTTTTTGTCGCTCAAGTATCATTTCAGCCATTTACAAATGCCGTGCTGTTCAATTTTCTCAGCAGTTTATACGCTGTGCTGATAATGACTTAACCAGATCAGAAGGCCAGTGTAGTTAATTGCCGTTCACATCTGATTGGTTGCTGTGCCCGTGTACCAGGAATTCCGCTGATTGAGAACTACTGACTGTTCTCCTTTTCATGTATACAGCTATTCTAGAGGAAGTGAGATGTGAGTATTAAATGATTCAGGATGCAGCATCAAGATCAAGGTCACTAGACAATCACGTCAGTAGAGAGGCAGGAACATCACCTGTGCCAGCTCTCGCTACGTAGATGTGATAATGAATTCATGTGCTGCTAACACTTTACTAGTGTGGATAACAACCATTTTATATTCCCCTCGAACAGATGTAGAACAAACAAGAATAGTAAAAACAGATTAGTGCCTGGTGTTCCTTCTCAGCAGTGGATTCAGGGATTATAGGCAGTCATTGAGGTGCTATGAAACCGATCTCTACAAGTCAGATGTTCAGGTACTACGCCAGTAGGGTACAATTTGTGCATTTCTGTCATGATAATGCAGGTACTAAGATAGCTTTCAAGCTAAATCTAAGGACCAATTGAACTACAATCCAGAGATGATCCACAGCACAGGGTAGTGGGTCTCATTATCAGCCAGTGGGCATTGAGTACTACACCAGTTCTGTGCCACATGTGGCTTGTTCACACCACAGCACATGTATACATGCATGCATAACGCTCAAAACACTGGCATGCATTTTTTTTTTAACTGCTGCTGCAGTGTGCTGTGTTTTTTTTATGACCTTTTTTTTCTTTTTACTTAATTTTACACAGCACTGCATCGGAATGCACTGTGCAAATGCTATGGGGCTAATTTACTAAAACTGGGGAGTGAAAAATCTGATGCAGCTGTGCATGGTAGCCAATCAGCTTCTAACTGCAGCTTGTTCATTTTAGGGCCATTTCACACGGGGGATCCGTGTGTCCGTTTTTCATCCTTCCGTTTTCGGATAAAAAACGGACATACATGTATCCCTATGGAATAGCGGATGTCAGCGGATGAACGTCCGCTGACATCCGACCCGCTCCGATCCGAAAAGTGCAACGGAGGAAAACCCTATTTTTCCATCCGTTTTCGGATCGGATGACGACGGATTCTACGGTCCATCATCATCCGATCCCCCATAGGGGAGAGCGGCGCTCTGACAGGTCCGACGGACCTGTCATTTTCCTGCTCAGCGGGGGATCGGCGGAGCGATCCCCGCTGAGCAGCCAAAAACCTCCACAAAAACCACGGTAAAGTGCCGCTAAAAATAGCAGCATTTTACCATCAACGCCCACCTGCTCCAGTATGAAAGCAGCCTAATACAAATGTCTAGGCAAAGCTTTATAATTAAATGAAAAAGACCCAGCAGCATCTCCATTGTGAAACATAGAGAAAATGAATCTTCTGCCATCTTTTAGATTACTCTACTCTTGTTAGAAAAATCACAAAATTACCAACCACTGCCTCCATATTCAGGGTGTAACATGTAATGAACAGGCCAGCCCCCACACCTCTCTGATCCCCTCTTCTCCCTCCCTGCTAGCTGTCACAATTAGAAAAAAACAACAAAAACAAAATAAAAAAAAAAAATGGCCGAGCGGGGGCTCAACCCACCTAGCCACATCACTGACTGAAAAGGCTCTGTGCATGGAAAACTACAAGGTCCATCAGCCTTTGTGGCTGTCGGCTTGTAGTTTTTAATGAACTACCTCAGCGCTGTGGAGCGGCGTGGTAGTTCATGAATGCCTCCTGTCACCTGTCAGATTGTATCTGCTTCCCGTACGGGCAAGCAGATACACTGGCAGATCTGTTGTAGACCTGCATGGCACCAGCGATCTGCTGATCTACAGGCTCCAGAAAAAAAAAATTATATGTCATACATACATACATACATACATTTTATACCTTCAAAAAAAAAAAAAAGTGCATTTATTAATTCTTTTTCTCCAAAAAGTGAACTTTGACCATATAAAAGTGGAAGTTGATTGGTTACTATGCATCAGATTTTGCGCTCCAGTTTTAGTAAATAGTAATTCAACCCCTATAGGTCACATCAACATAGAGTGCATTGGTGTGAACTGAAGCCATAGGACATAAAACTACTTGCCTTTCCAGGGGGACTGCAAAAGGTTTGCTTTTTGCTGTATGCTTATACACCTGCAGATAGGTCCATGTGCATGAGAGCCCTTAGAAATATTGAAGGTTCTATTGCTGACATATTTCTGTCTGACAGGTTCACTTTTAATAAAAAGCAAAAACACACAACCATACCGTGCTATGCTTTATAAACTTTGTTTCCATCTATATTTTTAAATTATGGGCCTTATATATAAACTGAGCTAAAAGGTAACATTTTTTGTTGCTTATAACAGCCGGTTTAGCAGTCTTTTTTACATTTAGGTTTGAAAACCAATCAGGAAAGTCAGACCAATACTATTACCTGCACAAGATCTTAGCTTTAGTGCCCATTCACCCCACTTGTATTGGGCTGTGCTGCTCAACACAGGACCAACACAATGAAAAGCCAAAATCCATTTTTCCAAATAGGCTCAACGCACACCAAGTTGGTGTGTGCTGGGCAATGATGAAACCAGCATTTTTTTTTGTCTTCCGTTAGAAAAAAAGAAAAACACAGACAAGCAAAGCAATGTATTTAAAAAAACAAATACCATCAATGAACATCAATGCATGTGAAGTGCACTTTGCACTCCCAGGTGTCCATGAAGACATCATGTTTGATGAAACGCGCTGGGCAGAGCCCCTGGCAGTCTGAGGGGGGATGGCTGTTAGTGGAATGATCCTTGCTCTTAAGACCAGTACACATGATGAGATTATAGGACGAATGATCGTTTGTTTTTTTGTATGCAAATCTCAGATCAAATCTGATGAGTTTGTAAAGTCACGAAAATTCTTGTATGACAGAATAACAATTCGGAAGTGATGTCATGTGTTGTAATGCACTTGTATTGCATTTTCGAATGAGAGCTGTACTGGTTAAATGAAAATCGTATGATCTGGCATCGTACGAAAAATATTTTCGTGCATGTCCAATCAAATAATATTCAGATGAACTGTCCTGATTGACTCTCGAAAGCTCTGTACTAAACAATAAGATTATCATACGATCATTTCAATAGCGGTATTTTTCGTATGATTTTCGGATCGTGTGCGCCGGGCATTAGTTGTGAGTTGCTTATCTTCATTGCAGTGCTGCTGACTTTCTGTGTGATTTTATCTGTAACACTATGTGAGCGCAATTTTAATTTCTATTTAATACATATCAAATGGAGAACACTATGGTTAGTTTTTATTTTATTTGAGAGCATAGTTGGGAGACACAATTAATTGTGCTTGTGCCAGAGAACATTCTTGAAGACACGGCAATGGATGGCAGTTTAATTGGGCTAAAAACTTTTGCTGCCTGGAGGAATCTTGTTGCCACCTGGGTCCTAAAAATGTTATTATGCGCAATTGACCTTTGTGATGAGGGTCAACTATTAAAGTGCGTGGACACCTTTTGGGGGTTCGGTGTAGGTCCTTTTCTTTGGGAGAATACACTTTTCCTTGCATGTAATACAAGCATTGCAATTGGATGGATGGATCATCACAGATGAACGTTTTTCACGAATTGATGTTTTTTGATGGTTTGATGTTTATTTGTGGTGATATACACATGCTATTTAGGCTACATTTCCACTATTGCGACCCCAAAGTCACGCACTTTACAGTGCGACTGAGTGCAGCTTTGATCCAACTTTACAGTCTCTGGATCAAAGTTGTATCAAAGTAGTGCCGGAACCTTTTCTAAGTCGCATAGATGTGAACGGGTGCCATTGAAATCAATGTGCTGTGACTTGTCATGTGACTTTATTTGTCCAAACAGAACAAAAGATTAGAGCGCATACCTACAAAAATGTCATTTAAATCCTACAAGGCTATTTAAAGCACCTGAACATAATAAGCAAATATGGGGATTTGGTTACACCATATGGCCATACAGTGCTTAAGCCCACTACTGCGTCAAAAGTACCCAATTATAATCCTTGGTGCTGTTATAAGACCATACAAACAGAACAATCTGTAATGTGATGCATAGTTAAACTTGGGGGCGCTCACCCTTTCTTTGTTTTTTATGTGTCCAAAGTCGCATAACAAGTCGCACTAGTGGAAACGGAGCCTTAAAGTGGAGTTCCACTCACAAATGGAACTTCTGCTTTTCGGAAACCTCTCCCCCCCCCCCCCCGGTGTCACATTTGGCACCTTTCAGGGGGGAGCAGATACCTGTATAATCCAGGTATTTGCTCCCAATTCCATGCATATATCGCTGCAGTATCCGCAGATATCTATGCTAAATCCAGCGCATCCTCTGCCCCCCCGCTGTCTTCTGGGAGACACACAGGTCCCAGAAGACAGCAGGAACCAGTGGAGTCGCGCATCACGCCTCGCACATTCGCAGTAGGGAACCAGGCTGTGAAGCCGCAAGGCTTCACTTCCAGATTCCCTTACCGAAGATGGCGGTACCTCCACCCGAGAGCCGAGGGACAGATCAGCTTTGGGTGCCGACATTGTGGGCGCCCTGGACAGGCAATTGTCCATGTTTTAAAAGTCAGCAGCTGCAGTATTTGTAGCTGCTGACTTAAAAAAAAAAAAATTGGCGTAACTCCACTTTAAAGTCAAACTTATTGTGGACTATTTATACACATTTTATATATACTGTAATATAAGCGCAGCACATATTATTTCTGGTTTCTTTGAAGTACAGTATTTATCACTTTGGTGCCTGCAGCTGCAAGTTGGGGAGACTGGTACGTGAAATTTATTGAATACCAATAAATATTCTTTACACTATCTAGGTTGTGCAAGAATGCTGATTCACCGTCTTGTATGCAGACAGCAATCAGATCAAGGCTCATTTATGAACACCTAGGATAAGTACACATTTAGAAGCTGCTCAACAAATATGACATATTTGGTAATAACCAACAACAGTATGTCCACCACTTTATTTAAAGAGGTTAAACTCCACTTTTGTTGAGGAAAAAAAAATAATAATCCCCTCTTAGTAATCAATGAACATTACAAGGATTTTAACAATCTTTGCAGCAGATTCCTACCCGTTTCTACTCAGAAGAAAAAGCTGTTAAAAATTCTACTCCTTGGAAGTCTGGTTGGGGTTGTCTGTGTTCATTTTAATGGGCTGATGCACTTGCAGTCTTCTAATAAGGAAAGTTGCAGTGTTTGCCTCCCTTTAGACAAAATTAACTTTAAGGCTTAATGTTAATGTACACGGGACGTTTTAAAACCTCTGCTGAACAATTTAACTTGACAGATAGTAACCGACATTTAAAAACGTCCGCTTTGCTGTGTTTACATGCAGCATTTGCTTTTAGAAGAGTTTTTTTTTTTTTTTTTTAATAGTCAAAAATGTATCTCCATTAAAAACGCCTGTAAAACTAAAACGTAGCTAAGCGCGAGTTAACGCTTTTACAAGCTGTTACAGGAGTACAGCAGCATTGCCAGTCTTGGGGGAGGGTGGTGTATGTATGTAGATGCACTAGCAGATTTAGATACATTAATAAATTGAAGCCAAACTCCAGCTAACGCTTTTTAAGCAGTTAGAGCAAACAGTTTTGTTCCTTTTAGTATAAAGGTTTTATAAAAAATAAAAGCTGACCATTGTAAACACCCCTTTCAGTGGTAAACGGTTTGTCTGAACTCTGTTACATCTGTAATTTTTTTTTCTTTACAAGGCTATATAGATTAGGCTTAGAATGTGGTAGAGAGTAGCTTTAAAGTTAAAGCGGAGTTCCACACAAAAATGGAACTTCCGCTTTTCGGAAGCCTCCCCCTCTCCAGTGTCACATTTGGCACCTTTCAGGGGGGAGGGGGGTGCAGATACCTGTCTAAGACAGGTATTTGCACCCACTTCCGGCATAGACTCCCATGGGAGTCTACGCCACTTCCCGTCCCTCCGCGCTGTCTCCTGGGAATCACACAGCTCCCAGGAGAGAATGGGGACCACTAGGGACGCGCAGCGCGACTCGCGCATGCGCAGTAGGGAACCGGGAAGTGAAGCCGCAACGCTTCACTTCCTGATTCCCTCACCTAGGATGGCAGCGGCAGCTGCCGAGAACCGAGCGGGTTCTCGGCGTCCCCTGCCGACATCGCTGGACCCTGGGACAGGTAAGTGGCCATGTATTAAAAGTCAGCAGCTGCAGTATTTGTAGCTGCTGGCTTTTAATATTTTTTTTTTTTGGCGGTGTGGGTGGACCCCCGCTTTAATTAGGTTTTGACCAAACTTCCACTTTGCCACAAGTCCCCCGTCACACTATGTCATTCTATTGCGGTGCACTACTGCATACAAGTTCTGTTCTGTTGGCAGACTTACTGGCCTGATCACTAAAGCCCCTTTCACACCGGGGTGTAGGCGGTAAAACGCCGCTATTTTTAGCGGCACTTTACCGTCATATTTGCGGGGGTATTCGGCCGCTAGTGGGGCGCTTTTAACCCCCGCTAGCGGCCGAAAAATGGTTAACACCACCCGCAAAGCTTTGCCGGCGGCATAGCAGTGCTTCCCATTGATTTCAATGGGCAGGAGCGGTGGAGGAGTGGTATACACACCGCTCCTTTACTGCTCCAAAGATGCTGCTAGCAGAACTTTTTTTACCATCCTGCCAGCGCATCGCTCCAGTGTGAAAGGGCGCTTTGCAGGCACTATTTTTAGCACTGTAGCGCCTGCAAAGCGCCCCAGTGTGAAAGGGGTCTAAGTGAAAAGAAAGCAAGTCTAAAAAAGTAAACCAATGCAGTCACTACATCCAAGAATAGGTAAGCTGCAATATAATAAAAATGTTTGCTTTTGGGTTTATAGTGGAAGTTTAGTCAAAACCTAACTCTAAACCTACTCTAAGCCACATTCTAAGCCTAATCTATCTAGCCCTGTAAAAAAAGGGATAGCTATACTGTATATCCTGTTCTGCAGCTGCTCCGGTCTGGTCCCACGGCTTCAGTGTGCAGGAGAGGCAATAACGGAAGCCCCATAATAAGTCTATGGGTGACGTCACTTCCCAGGCATTTGACAGCTGCTGACGGTTCTCTCCTGCACACAGCAGACTGGACTGAAGCTGATGCAGAAAAGGCAAGTATAGCGATTTTTTTTCTTTACAAGATTAGGCTTAGAATGTGGTAGAGAGTAGCTTTAAAGTTAATTAGGTTTTGACCAAACTTCCACTTTGCCACAAGTCCCCCGTCACACTACGCCATTCTATTGCGGTGCACTACTGCATACAAGTTGACGTGCGTTGGACTAAGGTGTCGGTTCACGAAGAATGGGCTCCCTAATGCATGGCAATGGAAAAAATCATTAGCACTGCACAGAGAATTCGGAGACCCCCTGCCTCAGAGCAACAAGCAATGCGGTCTATGAGCCTGCACAACAACACAAGCTTTCATCTGAAAAATTAAGAACCCAGTAACCCTGGCACTGCAATATCTCCCCTTCACCCCTACCACTGAACTACACACACAGACCAAAAAAAACAAAACAACTGGCCTTCTTCAGACAGGCAGTGTTCATTCCAATTAGTAGGGCATTCATGAGCAGATATCCTGCTGAATCAGATCAGAATGATATGGTGGTACAGATATAACTTATCAGTTAAGTTTTTCCTTCCAGGAACTTAACGAATCCTTGTTAGTCTATGGACATATAGATCTAAAGGGACGTTCATCTGTTTATATCCTTTTACTTCCGAAACACCTGAAAGTGCAATAAAAAGGGAGGCTGTAGATACAGTATACACACAACCTTAATTCCCAAAAAGTTGTGACGCAGTCTAAAATCTACATAAAAACTGAATTAAATGATTTGCCAACATCATAAACCCATAGTATATTTACAATAGAAAACATATCAAATGTTTAAACTGAGAACATGTGCTTATTTAAGGAAAAAATAAGGTCATTTTGAAATGGATTGCAGCAACACATCTCAAAATGTTTGGACAGGGCAAGAAAAAGCTGGCAAAGTAAGTGGTACAAACCAGGAAGAGCTGGAAGAACATTTTACAACTAAGTAGGTTATTTGGCAATAGGTCAGTAACATGATTGGGTATAAAAAGAGCATCTTGGAGAGTCAGAATGTCTCAGAAATAAAGATGGGCAGAGGTTCACCAATCTGTAAAAAGCAGAGTCGAAATAATTTCAGAATAATGTTCCTCAACGTTAAATCTGCAAAGACTTTACATACAGTATATCATCTACAGTACATAATATCAAAAATAATCCAGAAGAATCTCTGTGAGCAAGGGACAAGGCCAAAACGTGATTCTGTGATGGACATTACATCACTGCATGGGCTCAGGAATACTTCCAAAAATCACTGTCTGAACACAGTTCGTCGTGCCATCCAAAAATGTAAGTTAAAGCTCTATCATGCAAAGAAGCAGCTACCAGTATATATGAACATTCCGAAACACCACCATCTTCTCTGGGCCAAAGCTCATTTAAAATGGATCCTTAAAAACGTGATATTTTTTGGCAACCATGGGTGCCGCATCCTCGGGAATAAAGATGAGAGGGGCCTTCTGGCTTGTTATCAGCACCGAGTTTAAAAGCCTGCATCTCTGATGGTATGGGGGTGCATTAGTGTGAATGGAATGTGCAGCTTGCACATCTGGAAAGACACCATCAATGCTAAATTATATATATATATACACAGGTTTTAACACAGCAAAGGCTCCCATTTAGATGACATCTTTTTCCAGGAAGGCCTTGTATATTTCACCAGGACAATGCTAAATCGTATACTACATCTATGACAATAGCATGACTTTGTAATAGAAGAGTCTGGGTGCTTAACTGGCCTGCCTGCAGCCCAGACCTTTTACCAATTAATATTTGGCGCATCTTGAAATAAAAAATATGACAAAAACCACCCAGGACAGTTGAGTAGTTAGAAACCTATATCAGGCAAAGATGGGACAACATTCCTCTCCCAAACCTCCAACTGGCCTCAGTTCCCAGACATTTACAGAGTGTTGATAAAAGAGGGGATGCTACAGTGTGGTAAGCAAGGCCCTGTCCCAACTTTGAGATGTGTTGCTGCCTGCAATTTCAAAATTACTTTTTTTTTGTTTTTTGTTTAAAATGGTTCAGTTTAAACATTTGATAGGTTTTCCATTGTGAATAAAATATGGATTTATGAGATTTGCAAATGAACGCATTCTGCCCCCAATTTTTTGGGGTTGCACATCTCTCTATATATTTTTTATATAGACACACACACAGACTGTAATGAGGCAGTAGCTATACTTTATGTTGGGATGGTTTTCACAGTTTCAAAGAAATAGGCCTGGATGAAAAACTGGTACTAAATCTAGAAAAAATATGTCCTCATAAAGGTTATGGTCATGTGAAACACCTCTCTGGAAAAGCAGGCAGAAAATTTAATTATTGAATGTTTTAGTGCTGGGTACTAGACTGGACTGACAACTCTAGTATGATATTGTCAGTAAGCTAATGGGACCATTTTTATAGTTATGTATAAAAATGTTATTCAGAGGGCTGGCAAAATCTGGGAAATATATAAAACCCAAGCAGAGAACATACCTTACTAATCTATGTTATGTGCAGTTATGGGTAAGCTGTGCCTTTGGAGCTGTGAAAAAAAAAAAACTTTTAGCAAGCTCTGACAGCCACTGATAAACAATGGCGCAATACCAAAACTAATCTAATATATAAATTATATATACAAATACACACCAGAGAAACCAATGCTAAAAAAAGAAAGCCCATTCTAAACATAGGGCAGACAGATAACAAGTTGCAATACATATGTGGAAAAGGTTTCAGTGGTCAAGGGTTTTTATTATTTTGCAATAACTTTTGTGATATAAATACCCCTGCCAGACAGCACAGTCAGGTCCTGGATACCCCAGAACAATGCACTGTAATTAAAGTGCATCTATGGTCAAAATGTAAAAATCATATAATCATTTCTACAATCTATTTCAATTATTTCTAATCTATGCCTATTAACTACTTTGTGAAGATCCCTACACATTTACTTCCTTGAATTCTGTGACACGTATTCACTATGCCCTGTGTGGAGGAGGCACTGCTGTGTCACACATTTCACAGATCCTGCCTTCTGATCTACAGAGGAGCTGAGGGGAGGAGTTTCAGGAGGTGGAGTCGGTATAAGAAGCAATGCTTGCAGGCAGCAAGGTACATGGGATAAATCCCTCTCATTCACTTCCATAGTTGCCAACTGTTCCGGGACTTAGACGCCATTCCCGAATTTGTGGTGTCCCGGTAAATGTCCCGAGAAATCCGATTCGTCACGATTTTGCCGCCAGAGATCCGCAGCCGCCATTTTAAAGAAGTTCAGGAAGACGGCTGGGGGGGCTAGACGGAGCTCCTGCCACGCCGCCCACCCTCCGCCCCGCTCCGCCTACCCCCTGCCCCGCTGCCAGTCTGATATGGAAAGGGGCGGGGGTTCTAGCCATGCGGCCGCTACACTAGGACACCTCTGAGGTGGGGGGGAGGCGCACCGCTGTGGGAATCTAATGTAAGGGGGGCTCCTGGTGCGAGTGGGGCTCCGCCGGGGACTCCTGGTGTGAGGGGGGGGCTCCGCCGGGGACTCCTGGTGTGAGGGGGGGGGCTCCGCCGGGGACTCCTGGTGTGAGGGGGGGGCTCCGCCGGGGACTCCTGGTGTGAGGGGGGGGGGCTCCGCCGGGGACTCCTGGTGTGAGGGGGGGGCTCCGCCGGGGACTCCTGGTGTGAGGGGGGGGGGGGGCTCCGCCGGGGACTCCTGGTGTGAGGGGGGGGGGGGCTCCGCCGGGGACTCCTGGTGTGAGGGGGGGGGGCTCCGCCGGGGACTCCTGGTGTGAGGAGGGGGGCTCCGCCGGGGACTCCTGGTGTGAGGGGGGGGGCTCCGCCGGGGACTCCTGGTGCGAGGGGGGGGGGGGCTCCGCCGGGGACTCCTGGTGCGAGGGGGGGGGGGCTCCGCCGGGGACTCCTGGTGCGAGGGGGGGGGGGCTCCGCCGGGGACATCTGATGTAAGGGGGGCTCCGCTGGGGGCTCCGCTGGGGGCACCTGATGCAAGGACGGACTCTGCTGGGACACCTGATTCAAGGACAGACGGCTGGTGGCAGGCAACGTGGCTAGTGACACGCTCAGGGATCCCACTGATTCTGCATTATGGCGAGTTGAATGATTTCATTTTATATTACAATGTAATAATAGAAATAATGCACTTCAATCATCCTGGTGCCGGGATGATTGAAGTGCTAACACCAGGTGTTTGGAGTATCTTTATCTGCTGATTGTTAAACTTTCTAGAATACATATATTTCTATTGTTGTGTAGGATCTGGGGCTGCTGTCCCGTCATTTCCCTCTCCCCCTCCATCCCTCATTCATCTCAGACTCTAACCACACCCATTTAAGCCACGCCCACTATGTCACGTAAAAAAACGCCCATTTCTCGCTGCGGCGCGTGAAGCGAGCCGCACTTGAATATTCACCTAAACCACGCCTACAAACGAATTCCCCGCCCCCTAATTATTGTACGGCTCCGCCTACAGCCACAAAAGTGTCCCACATTTTTTTTTTACAATGTTGGCAACTATGCACTTCTATGACCAGTTGTCTTTAATTCAAGGAAATTTAAAAACCAGAGGATTCTGGCAATGAGGATTAAGGTCCCTTTCACACTGCAGGACTTGAAAGTCACGCGATTTCAGGGAATGCCTGTGTAAACTTGGGATCTATGGACCTCGATTCGCATCAAAGTGGGACCAAAGTAGTACAGGGACTACTTTGAAGTTAGTGCAACTTGAAGTTGCACAGATATGAATGGTGATCATTGGGAATCATGGGGTACGACTTGTCATGCCACTCTGATGTCCTAAGTTGCAGGAAAAGTCGCACAAGTGTAAAAGGGGCCTTAGGCAGTAGGAAAAAGCTGAAAATGATCAATGCCAGGGTATAAATCATCCCACCTAGCATGTAGTCTGTTTTTAGCAAATTTATATGCAAAAATCAGTCATTTTCACGGTGGTGTACTTTTTATCACTTAAGGACCGGAAGATTTGCCCCCTTAATGACCAGGCCATTTTTTTGCGATACGGCACTGCGTCGCTTTAACTGACAATTGCGCGGTCCTGCGACACTGTACCCAAACAAAATTGATGTCCTTTTTTTCCCATTGGGTGGTATTTGATCACCTCTGCGGTTTTCATTTTTTGCGCTATAAACAAAAAAGACCGACAAATTTGAAAAAAAAAAAATTTTTTTTTTTTTTAACTTTTTGCTATAATAAATATCCCCAAATAAAAAAAGAAAAAAAAAAAAAAAACTAAATTCCTTGTTCAGTTTAGGCCAATATGTATTCTACATAATTTTGGTTAAAAAAAAATTAAATAAGTGTATATTGATTGGTTTTTGCAAAAGTTATATTAGAGTCTACAAAATAGGGAATAGATTTATGGCATCTATTATTTATTTTTTTTACTAGTAATGGCGGTGATCAGCGATTTTTAGTGGGACTGCGACATTGCGGCGGACAGATTGGACATGTGACACTTTTTTGGGACCACTGACATTTATACAGCGATCAGTGCTATAAAAATACACCGATTACAGTATAAATGTCACTGGCAGGGAAGGGGTTAACACTATGAAGACAGAAATGGCTGCACATCCAGGAATCCCGATTTCCTTTTATTGTTCACAATGATAACGCCAAAGACACCAACATATGGTCACGTATTACATGACCATATGTTGGTGTCATCATTGTGAACAATAAAAGGAAATCGGGATTTCTGGATGTGCAGCCATTTCTGTCTTCTCTTACAAGTTTCCCACGGAGGCGGGCCGGGGCTGGCACTCTATTTCAGTCTCTCATCATACACCTGGAGTAGTGGTTCTGTTTCTTGTACAAGGGGTTAACACTAGGGGGCGATCACAGGGTTAAATGTGTTCCCTAGGGAGGTGTTTCTAACTGTGGGGGGAGGGGACTGACTGGGAGTACAGAGAGATCGCTAGAAACAGACAATCACTTTGAACTCCCGTCAGAACGGAGAACTGTTTACGTCGACAGATCCCTGTTCTGGCTCTCTGTGGTGCGATCGTGGGTGGCCGGCGGACCTCGTGGCCACCGACCACACGCATCCGCTTCCCCGCCGCGGCAATGGTTAAAAGGGACCACCATACAGCAAAGGCGATTCACAGGAACGAGCCGACCTGCCACCGTATAATGGCGGCGGCTGGTTGGCAACTGGTTAAAGGGTAACTCCACTTTTGTGGGGGAAAAAATAGCAAATGAAAGAAACTGCAAACTGCAGCTCTGTAATTTTCTGAAATTGCAATGCAATATGGCTGCCTGGAGGGGTTTTGTACACAGAATGTGCACAGAGCGCCCCCCAGAAGCATAATATCCTGCTTCAGTGATTGGCTCACCCATTTTCCCAGAAGTCTACAAGTCAGATTTCCGGCATCCTCTGCAACAAAAAAATGTCATGTCATTTTTGGCAAGATACTTCCAGTAGGAAATCTAAAAGGGATACAGGCCCAGCAGTTTTCCTCATTAGTGCCCTGCAGCTGCAGCAGCTGATTGAGAATTATGAAACCACTCCCATGAGACTCACTTTCCCATATGGACACAGACAAACACACAGGGATTTCTTCAGAATAATAAAGAGGTAGGAATCTGCAATAAAGTTTGTTAAAATCCTTGTAATGCACATAGATCACCCAGAGGGGAAAGTTGTTTTTTTTCTTAACAAAAGTGGAGTTACACTTTAATTTGTTAAAATCTTCTGTCTTTGTTACATGAACGCTATTCCCAGTCTCAATAATGTGAAACAGAGATCTGTGTGGTCTGCCTCACAACTGATCATAGGTTGGTAAGTGAAGTGAGAGTTGCTACACGGGTCAGAGTGACTATGACCTATTGTGAAAGGCCGAACACTGCCGCTTTTCTTTCAAAACGTGTCCCGTCGGATAGTGCCTACGACGGGCTGCGCATGCGCAGTACGGCACCACACTCAGCCGATTTCCCAATCAGCTGGCCTGAGGGCGCATGTGCAGATCACCTGAGGTACTATCTGACAATCTGCTGAGCGCCAATGTTGTATTGAATACTGCCTCCCATCTGATATGCCTCCGATGAGTCTGCGCTGTTGCGGGGTGTGTTGTGTGTGTTGCAGGGAGAGTTCAGTGTGTTGAAGGGTGGCTTTTGTGTGTGTTGCAAGCCGCCATTAGACACAGGCAAAAGCGCCTGTTCAACACACTGAACCCGCCCTGCAACACACAAAAAAACACACCCCACAACAGCGAGGCAGAATGTTACAAGTACGTTCTCCCTGCGCTGTTTACATATTGTTGGATACTGCCTTGGAAATACTGCGCATGAGCTGTGTCGACATCACGCCAGCTGATCAACATATCAGCTGGAGTGACTTTGCATTTTTCGATGGGGGAGGGCAGAATTTGACAGAACACCGCCAATGCCGATTACCACTGCGCTCAGCAAAAAAAAAAAAAAAAAGAAAAAAAGGAAGTACACAACAGCTTTCAATTAGATAGACCCCTTTCACACTGCAGCGCTGCTAAAACAGCGCTAAAGCGCTTTTTTTTTTTTTTTTAAGACCATGTGACTTGTGAAAAGATTGGAAAAAAGACCAGTTTTGCAGCCCTTTAAAACGCTTTTAAGGCGCTGCCCATTCATTTCAACGGGCAGGTGCATTTTGGGAGCGCTATTTACAGCACTCCCAACTAAAGATGCTGCTTGCGGAACTTTTTCTAACGTCCCGCAAGCGCACCGCCCCAGTGTGAAAGCAAACACCGCAAAGAATGGGAGGCAGTTTTCAGACGATGAAAACTGCCTCAGTGTAAAAGGGGTCTTAGTCCCAAAATCCAAATACATTAAAGACCCCTTTCACACTGAGGCAGTTTTCAGGCATTTTAGTGCTAGAAATAACCTCTAAAAAGCACCTGAAAACCGCCTCCCGTTCTTTGCAGTGTGTGCTTTTTTTAAGGTCATGTTATTCGGCCTACTAGTGCTTGAAAAGCGCCGATTTAGGCACTGTAAAAACGACCGTCACTTTAGCGATGTTTTAGCGCCACTGCAGTGTGAAAGGGGTCTTAGTAGGGACACTTCTTCGCTGCGCATTACAATATGGATTTGTCAGCATAGTATAGCGGAACCAAATAATGTAAGAATAAAGAGGTAAATTATAACAAGCACCACAAAACAACCACAACTGGGAGTAAAAGAAATCCTCCAATAACTTGGAAAGTTAAAAAACTCCTTTTGCTGTGAAAAAAAGCAAAAAAAAAACAAAAAAAAACAAAAAAAAACACCCACTGAAAGAACAATGTACATGGCAAGGATTTGACAAACTTTGTTGGATTGCTACCTGTATCTTCTCTGAAGAAAAAGCAGTTTGTTTTTTTAAATGGAAGTGACTTTTACATTATTGATCAGCTGAAGCATATGCAGTGTTCTAATGAAGAAAGCTGCAGGGTATGCTTCCCTTTAAACATGATTAACCCTTTAGCTGCATCTCCATCTCACCAAAAAATGAAATTTGTGTTGCAGACTATGACTAAAACGTGACTTGTATCTTAGTGAAGACGTATTATAAAATTAGTAAGCCAATCACACAAGCAGTAAATGACAATTCCCTGCAGATTAAAAAGGAAGGGTAACCTACTTATTTATTACTTACCTATTTATTTATTTGTTTGTTTCACACTTTTTTTTTTCCCCATTTTCTCCTCCAGTGGGAGAAAAAGATAAAAGATAAAATGCATCTTTCCATTCAAAAGGAGAAATAACCACAGGGGTGAGCTGCACAGTGACCGATCACTGTGATAGCCAATCAGAGGCTCTCTTGGTGATCAGGTGATGGGGAACTGGGCTTTCCGGTTGCCGATCATTAGTACAGGAACCGAGGGCTCTCTGCTGGGAACACGCTGTTCAAACACACTCCCAACACAAAAACATGTAAGTATATATATGCGCCCCCACGGAAGACCACCCACTTCTGTGAGGCCACATATATGAGCGCACACAGCAGGAAGGGGTTAAAAAAAACACAGCATTTACATTCCCGAAAGCCTGTGAGCTCATCTTCATGCCTACAACTACCAACATTTACAAAGATCTTTAACAAAACCAGGCTGTTTCACAGACATGAAAAAGACCACATTTAAAGGTTTGATTTTTCCCAGGAATGCATTTTAACCAAACAGAGGAATTCTCATGGAGAATCTAGTAGCCTCTGGCTAGAACGTTCCCACATCATGAAAGTGTGGCTTCCCATCGTACCTCACACGCTATGTTCTGCTCAGTATGGCGGAGAACACATGATAAAATGACTGCACACTCCCTATGCATATATTATTCTTACTAATGCTGATGCTAAAAACTAAAACTGAAAAAAGGAAAGGTTTCCTGTTAACAAAAACTAAAAATACAACATCCTGGCCTAGAGGTCTTCAGAGATACTAGAAAACTGAAACCATGAATAGTGTTTCTATAGTAGTAGTATAGTATAACAGAACACCGGGTGACATTAGGGCAGGGGTGCTCAAGCTTTTGAAGAGCGAGGGCCACTTAAGTGATTTGGTAATGGAACATGGGCCACAATGAAATTAAATGGTTCAAAATTTAGAAAAATCCTTCCCTCTTTACAGAGCTGTGCAAGTTCATAGTGAATAATGAAGATTTTCCTCCTGCCTCCGGTGAATGCCGGTGGGAGGGAGAGGAGGTGAAGCCGGCTTTCAGCAGCTGCAGGAGGAAAATCTTCATTATTCGCCATGAATCACGCAGCTCTGTACAGAGGGAACGATCTCGCATTTTTTCATCCCTGCTAAGCAGGGATGAAAAACTAAGGCCTCATGCACACGAGACGCTGTTAAACGCGCGTTCAGAGGCAGTTGGACACTTTTTTCACCTGCCCCTGAACTCATTCAATGTTATCCTATGTGTCCATGTACACAGTCTCGTTTTTTGGCGTTTTTAGGCAGTTGTGTTTAACCACGTATTTCCAGAAGCAAAAAATGGGTTCAGACGCAAACGTTTTCCACGTTTCAGATGCCAAACGCGGCTAAACGCCGGTACCACAAATTTGCAAAAACATTTGCGTTTATTAGTGTTTTTAAAGGAACCCCATTTTTGGACCAAAATAACCCACAGAAATATGATGCTAAACTGCAGCAGAGAATGACATTTTGCAACCCGATTTTGGGGCCCCATATCTCGGGCCACTTGGTGCTAGAAACCCCAAACTTGGTGTGCAAACACAGTGGAACTAGCACAACAACATATACAAACTTGGGGTTCCTAGCACCAAGTGGCCCGAGATATGGGGCCCCAAATTTGGGTCACAAAATGTCAAGCACTTTTCTGCACCAGAGAATGGCATTTTGCGACCCGACTTTGGGGCCCCATATCTCGGGCCACTTGGCGCTAGGAACCCCAGCTTTGGATATGTTTGTTTGTTCCACTGTGTTAGCACACCAAATTTGGGGTTCCTAGCACCAAGTGGCCCTGAGATATGGGGCCCCAAATTCGGGTCACAAAATGTCATTCTCTGCTCTGCAAACGCTTTTAGACGCAAACGCGGTAAAACGATGCTAAACGCAGCAAAACGGGTGTTTCTAAACGCCAGTTTCAGCTTTTAAAAACATGTGTTCAGCAGAGTTTTCACCAGCGTCTCATGTGCATGAAGCCTAAGACATCTATTAGTAAAAGCAACATACTTTACGTAGTCACACATTTAACCCCTTGATCACCCTAGACGTTAACACCTTCCCAGCCAGTGTATATTATTAGCACTGATCACTGTATTGGTGTCACTGGCCGTTAGTCAGTTCCCCCCTGCACTATCATAGTCTCATAATAAGTTGCTGATCATCGCCATTAGTAGTATATAGAAAAATAAATAAAAATACACACCATACAAAGAAGGAGGGGCTGCACACAAGGTAAATTCAATGAATTTTTTTTTTTAATCCAATTTCTTCATAAATTATAGGCAAAATGTATTCTGCTACATGTATTTTGATTTTAAAAAAATTGCGTGCAGCCGGTGCCAACGGTTAACCACTTCATCTCTGGAAGGTTTCCCCCACCTTCATGACCAGACCATTTTTTGCTATTTAGCACTGCGCTACTTTAACTCCTAATTACCTGGTCATGCAATGCTATACCCAAACAAAATTTATATTTTTTTTTGTCACACAAATATAAAATTCCTTTTGATGGTATTTGATCACCACTTAACATTTCATTTTTGTGATTTATAAATGAAAAAAGATCAAACATTTTTGAAAAAACAAAACCATATTTTTTACTTTCTGCAAAAAAATATATCCAATAAAAATGTACTGTCCTGTGGTGTACCACCCCCACCTCTCCCCTCGCTATTCAGTTGACATAAGAAATACGTGAAAATGTTTCAGGGGGATGGGCTGTGTTATAAGTGACAGAAGTTTTACCTTACTATGAGGAAACAAATGGCTGGAATTCCACTTTAAAAAAGGCCAAACATTTCTGCCATCCAATTATTACAATACAATCTGGAACAAAACATTTCTATAATAGTTCCAAAACATCCTGTGACTTGCCGCCTTCAGTTACCCCTAAAACTAGCTTTTGGTAAACAAGGCATCATTTATGGGAAAATCTGAAGCCACAGTGGAATGTGAATATCAACCGCCAATGCAAATCAAGTTATTTCGGATACTTGTCTGCACACATCAAACTCCTCAACTGGCAGTCTAGGGTGCTTGATGAAATCCTGCAGAATATGCTCTTCAGTAATGACCATGTGAAATGGGATGTGAAGATCTTGTGGAAATTTCAGCACCATTAGTGTCTGCACTTCTGAAAAGTTCAGCAAACTCTGATCAGAAGTTTCTTTTGCAACTAAAATCGCTTGCTGGTTCAAAAACATCAGAGTAATTCATTCCCTTTCTTGGCTCACTAAAGCCCAACTCTAGGAAAAATAAAACGTAAACGATGTTCTTACTCCTCAGTCTTGATTCCAAACATCTCTTCCTAAGCCATCCTGCAGTGTAATGGATCAAAATTAGTTTCCTCTATGAGCCAAGCTAATTTCCTGCCCTGAGGACAATGTACTTATCCCTGCTTATTTTCCTTGGCCATTCCATTTCCTGGGAAGATCAATGTGCTTCTGTTTCTCCTTCCCCCAGTTCTTATACAGCTGGAAACAGATGGGAATGTGATCACTTTTCAAAAATGGTAAAAGGTAAAAAGGGTATTTATAGTGGGTTTTTTTTGTTTTTTTAGAGCTATACACAAATGTTTTGCCTTGCATTTCTATTTTAAACGGAATGGGTTGTTTTACAAGGTGATCGTTTACAATCACTTTAAGATGTTAAAGCTGCAAACTTTTGTGACAATTTAGATCCTTTCTTCAGGCTTTACACATTAAAAAAAGTATGTTTTTTTTATTCATACTCACCCAGGTGGATGCAGCATCAGTCCCCCGGTGCCTCTACACTGAGAACCGAGCGATTGAGCACTGTGGATCGCTTGGTTCTTACAGCTCCCCGAGCAGAGAGCTGCTGTCAGTCATCTGCTTTGGACCTCCCCCCCCCCCGCCGTGCTCACTGGAGCGCTGGGCTGTGGAGGGGGACAGGAGTGGTCGGCTCAGGCTCTATGTGGCTCGCCGAGAGGCTGAGCCATGTGTCAGTCCAGGGACCTAGGTGGATCCTGACTCCATGGTCGCGATGAAGCGGATCCTGAACCAAATGTGACATCAGCAGAGAGCGGATTTCAGTCAGCTCTCTGCTGAAAAACAGGTCACAGGAGTGCTAAACAAACTGCACTCTTGTAATCCATAGAAGTACAGGCAAACGAGGGATCCACGTTATCAGAATTTTAAAAAAAGGGTGCATACATGTGTCGTCCTAGGCATATCGAAATTAAGCAAGTCAAAAGCAAGAAATGCTTATTCTATTATTATATGGAGCTTACTCTACATATCCTGTTGTGCTGTCAGTCAGACTTGTGTGGATGCCATAAGTGAACACAGACCGCATCTCAGGGTAACAAGAACTAGAATGCATTATAAACCTCTTGGCCATTGCAAAGAAAAAAAACACAAAAGTATTTTGTTCACATTTTGTGATATTTTATTTAAAAAATTATTCCTTTTCTGTATTAGATCCAAGTTTTGAAAAGCTGACCTGTGTATATTTTATATGCCTCCTTTGGCTTTGTAAAGGACATTACTTTCATTACATATTTTGGTGACAAGCCAGGCACCTTCCACTGCATGTTCCTTATTGCAACTTGACTCGTCTCAGTGCCAGCTAGCAAGACGGCGAAGATCTTCATACCTGCTGGCCATGTGATGTCATCTCCCAACTCCTAGACTTCATTGTACATTAATCTTTGTGCTTATGAAGCGCTTAGAAAAAGGGGACACCAGAAATGTTTGACTCAAGATGGTGTAAACATAAAACACTATGGGCAACAGCTTCAGAAAAAGCCACACTTCGGAATCATTAAAAGGAGTATTAATCCCCCCCCCCCCCCCAAAAAAAAAAAAAAAAAAGTATAGTGCAGCTTACCAACCAATCATTAGCCATGGCTGACCATTGTATGCACTCTTGCTAGTATTGGCCACTTGACCTCTGGAATATTTACCCCCCCCCCCTCATGACCAGGCCATTTTTTGCGAAACGGCACTGCGTTACTTTAACTGACAATTGCGCGGTCATGCAATGCTGTACACAAATTAAATATATGTCCTTTTTTTCCCACACAGAGCTTTCTTTTGGTGGTATTTGATCACCTATGGGTTTATTTTTTGCTTTATAAACAAAAAAGACTGACAATTTTTTAAAAATATATACATTTTTACTATGTGGTGCTTTCACTAAGGGATGTGAACATTTTTTTGGCAGGGAAACAAAATCCAGCACATTCCCGCTGACAGGATGGAGCTCTGCATTGTTTACATATGCAGAGCTCCGTCCAGTGTGTCTCCTCAGCGATCAGCAGGAGCCAGCGGACATCGATTGGCCAGCACCCACTAATCGGCTTCTGCTGCAACTAATCACAGCAGAAGTGGGGCGCGCGTCCCATATCCGGAAGTGCAGATTCACGTATATATGCGCAATTCTGCACAGAACACTACCCCATAGTAGTAAATCTGCTATAGGGCGGTCAGCAGGTGGTTAAATAGTTTGTCTCAACCCTGTCACAGATAGATCTGCAAGAGAGCTTGTTCTTTTGAAAAACAATAGATTTAAGCCTGGTACACAGACAGGAAGTTTTTTCCTTCAACCCAGTGGGCTGAAGGAAAAATCCCTAAAAAGTTTGCTGTACTAATATGGAATGTTAGTGCAACGATCTCCCCTACTGTGTTATTGTGTTCAGAGAGGGGGACAGTGCACCTCCCAGGGCTCGCAAGCGCTGCTTGGATCAGCTGCTGGTTTTCCAGTATGTTCATTTGACAGAAGTGGGTCGTTAGACCGGCATCTATCGGACGAAGAGCTTTACACACAGCCCAAAAGTCAGCCAGTAACTGTCGAACCGACCGTTTTCGGCCCATGTGTACCTACCATTACTGGCTGGATCACTAGGTGAAAGCAGGGTAGATATAAATCAATGATTTAAAAAAAATTTAAAAATCTGGTTTTTGGGATTTTTAATCGATTTTTTTTTGATTATTAAATTTATTTTAATACAATGCTTTTGGAGTTTTCTATTTAAGATACATTAATAATTTAGTTTATTCAGCATGAAATGGAGCTTAGTTATGTAGCATGAGGCTGTATATTCTGCAATATTTCCATTTTTGGTAAACTCTTTCAATGAATCCAAGCTCTGCATTGATGCATTCACACAATTTCACAGTAACCACGAGATAAGACAAAGTTCAGGAATATTCCTTTATTCCATTGTTTTGCAATTCTATGTACACTACAAACTGTATGACTGAATCGGTTCTGATATCACTGTTTTACTAACCTGACAGCCTATTATTCTAAATAGGAAAATATTCGTTTTGTTTGCAAATATTAAAAATTCTAATTACCAGCAAGAATGAGTCTTTATATTTAAAGAGCACCTGTCATTTCAGATCCATCATGGCAGCGACTGTTAGCGGGCATCCACTCACCTGCTGCCACCACGTCCCTCACCTTGTTGTATCACTGCCGCATCACCAGCCATCGCATTAAAGTGAATGGGACTAATCGGTGAGTCAACAGCGGGTCAGAGGAGGAGCCGCTGCGGGACAGAGATGACAGTTCCTCTTTAAAAATCAAAATCGGCGCTATATAAATCCTGTATAATAAAAATAATAAATAATTTAAAATCAAGTTGATTTAAATCAAGCTATTTTACTAGCGATTTAAATTGTGATTTAAATCGACTCAATATATAAATCAAATCCAGCCTGGGTGAAAGTAAAGAAACAAAGCCTAAAAAAAAAAAACAAAAAAAAAAAACAAAAAACAAAACAAAAACAAAAACAAAAAAAAAACGAATGCACCACATTTAAGAATTGGTAAACTGCAATATAATAAAATGATTGCTTTCGGGTTAACTACTGCTTTAAAAATAAATTATGATATCCACGAGTTGTCCATAATAGGTATGCCCCATTATCCCAATATAATAACACAAGCAAACCATTAACCACTTCAGCCCTGGAAGATTTGGCTGCTCAATGACCAGGCCATTTTTTGCAATACGGCACTGCGTCACTTTAACTGACAATTGCGCGGTCGTGCAACGTTGTACCCAAACAAAATTGACGTCTTTTTTTTCCCCACAAATAGAGCTTTCTTTTGGTGGTATTTGATCACCTCTGCGGTTTTTATTTTTTGTGCCATAAACAAAAGAAGAGCGACAATTTTGAAAAAAAAGAAACAATATCTTTTACTTTTTGCTATAATAAATATACCAAATTAAAAGAAAAAAATACATTTTTTTTTAATCAGTTTAGGCCGATATGTAACCTTCTACATTTTTTTTTTTCTTTTAACCAAAAATATATCAATAAGCGTATATTGATTGGTTTGCGCAAAAGTAGGGGATAGATTTATGGCATTTTTATTATTAATAATTTTTTCTTTTGCTAGTAATGGCAGTGATCTGCAAATTTTATCGGGACTGCGATATTGCAGCAGACAAATTGGACACTTTTGACATATTTTTGGGACCATTGACAATTATACAGTGATCAGTGCTACAAAAATGCATTGATTGCTGTATAAATGTCACTGGCAGGGAAGGGGTTAACACTAGGGGGCGAATAAGGGGTTAACTGTGTTCCCTATGTATGTTCTAACTGTAGGGGGGATGGGGCCGAATAGGGGAGGAGAGAGATAGATCGGTGTTCATACTTTGTATGAACACACAATCTCTCTTCTCTCCTGAGAGAACCAGGATTTGTGCGTTTACACGCGCAGATCCCGGTTCTCGCACTGTCACGAGCGATCGCGGGTGCCGGCCGGGCACTCGCATCGGCTCTGGGCACACGCTGTGAACGCCTCCTACAGTGTCTTAAAGGGCCGACGTAGAGTTACGGCGGCTCGCCCAGGGGGAGCCAACCTGCCACAGTGCAACTGCAGCGGCCGGTCAGGAACCAGTTAAGAGGCTTTTAAAAGGTACATTATAAATAGTTTCAGACATAACATTCTATAAAATGTAAAAAAAAAAAAAACGTACTTACAAAAATATATAAAAAAATAATAAAATCCAAGATAAAAAAAATGGTATGTTTGGAAATGTGTTACAATGACTGCAGGTCAGGTTTTCTGGCACTAGCAACGTTTGTATGCAAAACACAAAAGAATGTAATTAGTGAAAACGCTCAAAGCACGCAAAAAAAATTTCTTAAAATGAGCGACAAAGCTGGTGCTCAAGTGTGAGCCTAGCCTAAAGGGTTAAAGCTATTCACAAATAAGAATAAAAGAAGTCAACAGGGTCAAAGTAGAAATCAACAAGAAACCAATAGGAATGTGACTTCCTTCAAACTAGGGCAATATTTTAAGTGTGACGCCTTCTGTTATCTGGAAAAACATATGGTTACAGAATAAATTGGAAAATCCATTTTATGGCTACAGTAAATGCTATAGACCTGAATATTTTCTTTTCCCTGTAGTAGACACTATGAACACCTGAGTCAGTCCCAACATCAGGATATATATATATTATTAACTGCTTGCCGACCAGCCGCCGCAGTTGTACTGTGGCAACATGGCTCAGCTGCGCGAATCCCGGGCATGTTATGTCGGTAACATAGGCGGCCCCTAGGGGGGCACGTGCGCCGCTGGATGCGAGTGCCCTGCGGTCGCGATCACCACCAGGCTCCCGCGATTGCTCGGGGCACACTGAGAACCGGGATCTCTGTGTGTAAACACACAGTTTCCGGTTCTCTGAGGGGAGAACAGACAGATCGCTGGTTCATACAGAGTATGTACAGCGATCTGTCATCTCCCCTACACAGTCCCCTCCCCCCTTCAGTTAGAACACACACTAGGGAACACATTAACCCCTTGAGCACCCCCTAGTGTTAACCCCTTCCCCTGCCCGTGACATTTTTACAGTAATCAATGCATTTTCATAGCACTGATCGCTGTAAAAATGCCAATGGTCCCAAAAAGGTGTCAAAATTGTCCTTAGTGTCCGCCATAATGTCGCAGTCCCGATAAAAATCGCAGATCGCCGCCATTACTAGTAAAAAAAAAAAAAATAATAATAAAAAAGCCATAAACTATCCCCTATTTTGTAGACACTATAACTTTTGCGCAAACCATCCGCTTATTGCGATATTTTTTTTTACCAAAAATATGTATAAGAATACATATCGGCCTAAACTGAGGAAAAAAATTAGTTTTTTTATATATATTTTTGGGGGATATTTATTATAGCAAAAAGTAAAGAATATTGTGTGTTTTTTTTTTCAAAATTGTCGCTCTTTTTGTTTATAGCGCAAAAAATAAAAACCACAGGGGTGATCAAATACCACCAAAAGAAAGCTCTATTTGTGGGGAAAAAAGGACGTTCATTTTGTTTGGGTGCAACGTCGCACGACCGCGCAATTGTCAGTTAAAGCAGCGCAGTGCCGAATTGCAAAAAGTGCTCTGGTCAGGAAGGGGTACGGTAAAATCTTCTGGGGCTGAAGCGGTTAAATTTTATCACCGGTTTCATGATTTGATTCAATATCACGATGCCTCACAATTAATGCCCATGGTTTTTACCCAAAAATTCAAGCAGTCAGAAGAACTCAGTTTTTTTACTTTCATTTGCTCTTTGTGCAATATCCTATTTGGGGAGAGCAAGTCTCATAACCATCCCAAAAGAGGGCTACTCACTTTCCAGTTCATTACAGAGAACAAAGGGGCATTCTTTACACCTAGGAGGAAGAACAGAAAGTCTTCTTTGCCGTAAGAGCTGTGAAAATGTTGAATAGACTGACTCTCAGACCAGTTCTGGGCTGCTCAGTAGATTGATTTTAACAAAGACCTGAAATGCATTCCTGTCCTAAATGCACATAAGTGATTGTGAAAGAGGGATGATGGTGGGGGGGAATGGGATCAGGCAGAAGGGTGGTGGTGGGGGGGCGGGATGGGATGGGATCAGGGGCAGAGGGATGGTGGGATGGATAGGATCAGGGATTTTTTTGTTTGGAATAAAAAGTTAATGATTCTCTCACGATTCTCGCAGCGCAACATCATCTTTCACATTATATAAAAAATTGGGCGAACTTTACTGTTTCGTTTTGTTTTTTTAATTCAATAATGTGTATTTTTTCCAAAAATATTGCGTTTGAAAGACCGCTGCACAAATACAGTGCGACATAAAATGTTGCAACAACCGCCATTTTATTCTCTAGGGTCTCTGCTAAAAAATATATATATAATTTTTGGGGGTTCCAAGTAATTTTCTAGCAAAAAATACAGATTTTAACTTGTAATCAACAGGTGTCAGAAAAAGGTTTAGTATTTAAGTGGATAAACTGCCCTAATCTACAGACAGAAATTTCTTCCTTTGATCGAATTCTAAAAGACCGGAATGTTTCTCCTCATCTCGCCTGAGCGGTGTAGTGATAAACTTGGCAGACTTCCTGGTTTTTTAGTTTTTTTAGACAGTTGTCGGCTTAAACAGACAACTCTGTGCACTGAATTGAGGAAATGCCGTGTTAAGATCGCGAGGGCTGTTAAATCGCGATCTCAATTCTTTAACGATAAATTGTGCAGCTCTACTGCCCTCTCATATTATCACACACACATACAATATCTCACAAAAGTGAGTACACCCCTCACATTTTTATAAATATTTTATTCTATCCTTTCATATGACAACACTGAAGAAATTACACTTTGCTGCAATGTAAAAGTAGTGTGTGTACAGCTTGTATAACAGTGTAAATTTGCTGTCCCCTCAAAATAACTCAAGACACAGCCATTAATGTCTAAACCGCAGGCAAAAAAAAAGCGAGTACACCCCTGTGAAAATGTCCAAATTGGGCCCGATTAGCCATTTTCCCTCCCCGATGTCATGTGACTCGTTAGTCTTACAAGGTCTCAGGTGTGAATGGGGAGCAGGTGTGTTAAATTTGGTGTCGTCGCTCTCACTCTCTCATACTGGTCACTGGATGTTCAGCATGGCACCTCACGGCAAAGAACTCTGAGGATCTGAAAAAAATAATTGTTGCTCTACATAAAGATGGCCTAGGCTATAACAAGATTGCCAAGACCCTGAAACTGAACTGCAGCACAGTGACCAAGACCCTACAGACGTTTAACAGGACAGGTTCCACTCAGAACAGGCCTCACCATGGTTGACCAAAGAAGTTGAGTGCACATGCTCAGCATCATATCCAGAGGTTGTCTTTGGGAAATAGACATATGAGCGCTGCCAGCATTGCTGCAGAGGTTGAAGGGGTGGAGGGTCAGCCTGTCAGTGCTCAGACCATACGCCGCACACTGCATCAAATTGGTCTGAACGGCTGCCGTCCCAGAAGGAAGCCTCTTCTAAAGATGATGCACAAGAAAGCCCGCAAACAGTTTGCTGAAAACAAGCAGACTAAGGGCATGGATTACTGGAATTAATGTCCTGCGGTCTGATGAGACCAAGATAAACTTATTTGGTTCAGATAGTGTGTGTGGCGGCAACCAGGTGAGGAGTACAAAGAAAAGTGTGTCTGGCCTACAGTCAAGCATGGTGGTGGGAGTGTCATGGTCTGGGGCTGCATGAGTGCTGCCAACACTGGGGAGCTACAGTTCATTGAGGGAACCATGAATGCCAACATGTACTGTGACATACTGAAGCATTGCATGATCCCCTCCCTTCAGTGACTGGGCCGCAGGGCTGTATTCCAACATGATAACGACCCCAAACACACCTCCAAGATGACCACTGCCTTACTAAAGAAGCTGAAGGTAAAGGTGAAGGACTGGCCAAGCATGTCTCCAGACTTGAACCCCATTAAGCATCTGTGGGGAATTCTTAAATGGAAGGTGGAGGAGCGCAAGGTCTCTAACATCCACCAGCTCTGTGATGTCGTCATGGAGGAGTGAAAGAGGACTCCAGTGGAAACCTGTGAAGCTTTGGTGAACTCCATGCCCAAGAGGATTAAGGCAGTGCTGGAAAATAATGGTGGCCACACATTACTTTACTGACACTTTGGGCCCAATTTGGACATTTTCACTTAGGGGTGTATTCCTTTTGTTGCCAGTGGTTTAGACATTAATGACTGTGTGTTGAGTTATTTTGAGGGGGTGAATTTACACTGTTCTACAAGCTGTACACTCACTACTTTACATTGTAGCAAAGTGTCATTTCTTCAGTGTTGTCACATAAAATATTTACGAAAATGTGAGGGGTGTACTCACTTTTTTGAGCTAATGTATATATATATTTATTTGTGAAGCATATTTCATGAGTTACATATATTTTGAAGCACAGAATAAAAAACTTTAATGAGATTTGAAAAAAGAACATTGATCAAAATAAGAGAACACTTTCAGATACCTCCCAGTTATTGGTGTTAATCCGACACCTTGTGCTAATTTCTTTAATTATCTGACAAACCCTATTTAACTGGCAGCCTAACTTTCCAGTTTTCACTGACTTTGCAAGATGGTGGGCCGTTCTAAAGTGATTGAAACCCTCTGGCAGCAGGTTGTCCAGATGAAGGCCAAAGGGATGACCCTTTCAGCCAATGCAAAAGAAGTTTGTCCTTCCAAATCTGTGCTTTCTAGAACACTGCATCTTTACAACGTTCCCCCAAGGAGGCTGGTCGTCTACGAAAGACAAATGCAAGAGAGGACAGAATAATGCACAGAATCTCAATGGGCAATCGGTTCAACACTACAGCTGCTCAGTAAGGATCGGTCTCGTCATATGGTGTCTCGCCGAGAGAATTTGGACTGAAAGCCCACCCTGCAGTGACCAAACTTCTTTTTAGCAGAAAGAATCAAAAGGCTAGACTAACTTTTGCTGAGGAGCATGTTCTGTGGACAGAGGAGAACTGGTCCAAAGTTCACTTTAGTGATGAAAGCAAGTTCAATTGATTTGGGTCCGATCGGAAACATTATGTTGGTCATCAAACTGGGGACTTTGAGCACGCTCAGAAATACTAGGATCGGCTGTGTCCGTCCCGGTCTCCCTCCGTCACTGCAGCATGGATCAGATACAACCCTGGGGTCTCTGTCACAGCCAATAGTTACATCACCTTGCTTTTATCCACTTGTCTAGAGCTTCATCTTTTACCGAAATGTAAGTGGCTATTGTTTAAATTTATTTATGGAATAAAGCACTTTACTTAGAGGCTCTCCTCTTTCTTTTGTTTCCTTTGATGACTCCGAGCCGGCTTCACTCCTTGGAAGAGCTGCCCTTTGTTGATAGTGCTGTGTGACTTACCTTTCCCATCAACTTCATCCACTGGACATTCATATAATTTATGAACTTTCCTTGTGTTTTAGCAATGATCCTTTCTATATATCATTTTTTATACAGTCACTTTTTATAGCCATGTATTGCCTGCTTGTGCGATATTGCACTGGTAACTGAGCGCCAGTTTTCTTGTTTTCTCCATCAAACTGGGGAAAGACTGAACCCAAAGTGTGTAAAGAAGTCAGTGAAAGGTTGAGGGGGAAGCATCATGGTTTGGGGGATGTTTTCTGCAGCAGGAGTTGGCCCTCTTATACAGCTACAGAACATACAGCTGGCATAGTGAATGCAAATGTTTATCAGAACCTTCTTCGACAACATGCAGTTCCTTTCCTGCTTTCATCACCCAATCAGCCAGCAATTTTCATGCACGAAGCAGTTTCTTGAAGCTGAAAACATTAAAATAATGAAATGGCCAGCCCAGAGTCCTGATCTAAACCCAATAGAAAACCTCTGGAAAAGCCTTGGCTTGAGGAGATATACATATACACATAAATACACACACACACACACACACACACACACACACAGCGGGGGTGGGGGAAGAGGTGTTCCTTTTTTTGTTCATATTTTACTAGATAGGACAGATTATAATGCTGCCTAAACATAGTATAGAAGTTCATTAATTCAGCTAGTCATTGCTTGCCCACCCACTTTCTATTCCTCAATTAGTTGGAATTATATTTTGCTGCGTTAGCACTGAATTGTGTACATCACCTAAATAAAGCAGCAAGTCAGAAAAGCAGCACATGTGAGATCAGATTGGAAGGTGCTGTGTAAAAAACAAAGCTGCATTTACGGCTGTATGCTGGATCACTGAGGGCTGGGATAGTGGCCAAATAAACCATTGATTCCCACTGTAAGCAGAACCAGGAAATCAGATCGAAATTTCCAAAAGGTTAGAACAACTCCCTAAACCGGTTTGTCAACATTTTTACAAGGCAGCCCAAAATCCTTCATCTCAAGCCTTTATTTACTCTTGCTCTAAGCAAAGACATCGATATGTAAAGTATATTTGTTAGATAAAGACAATATTGTACAATTATTGTGAAATTTGTAAGTGCCAAACTGACATAAAAAAAAAAAAAAAAAATTTAAAGCATAAAAAGGGGTATTAAACCTTGGGGTTTTTTGTAAACTAAAACAGCAAATATGCTATACTTACCTGCTCTGTGCAATGGCTTTGAATAGAGCAGCCCCAATACTATTTTTCTGGGGTCCCCCGCCGGCACTCCAGGCACCTCCTCTTTGGCAAGTGCCCCTAGGGAAGGCCACTTTTCCTGGGGGCACCTGTGCGTGCTCGCTCCCAAGCTGCCCAATCTGCATCTATTGACACAGACCAGGTGACTCGGCCCCCATCTACAGTATTTGCCTGACAGCAGTGGAAGCCAATGGCTGCCGCTAGCAATCTCCCCAATGGGGTAGGAGACACCGGCGAGAGCTGCTGCTACCCGATGCAGGTCACAGGATTAAATCGGGTTCAGGTGAGAATGAACGCAACTAATGTGCACTGATTGTTCCAAATAAAAAGTAGTGAGGGGGAATACATGAGGTTCAGTAGACTGCGGGGACTTTACAAGGATGAAGAAAAAAAAAAAACAACACAGTAAGAAGACTTTTCATTATTTTTATTATTATTATTATATTATACAGGTTTTATATAGCTCCAACAGTTTGCACAGCGCTTTACAACAATCATGAAAAATGGACTGCAGGTGTTTGAAATATTTTTTCTATAGAAATGGGCAGCAGTCACATACTGATCAAAATTTGGTCACTCCCAGCTGAACTTCAATACGTCTATAGTCAGATTGAGCGATTTAAGCAATAAACATTTAATTTTTTTTTAAAGTGGTTGTAAACCTCAAATATGAAAAAATGAAGCCCCCCCCCCCCCCCCTGCACTCAGTATGTGACTCACAGCCTCAGTTCTCTATTTTTTTTTTTTAAAGCCCGTTAGAGAGGGGTATGTCCCGCCACTTAGATATCAGATTATATTACAGCTCCAATGGCCCGTACACATGATCCGAAAATTGGAGGAAAAAAAACGATTATGTCGTGATCATACGATAATCGGATCGTTAGTACAGAGCTTTCGAGAGCCGATCACGACAATTCATCCAATATTATTCGACCAGACAAGAATGAAAATTTTCCTAATACGATTCCAGATCGTACGATTTTCGTTTAGCCAGTACAGTTGTCGTCCGAAAACACAATACAAATACATTACAAGACATGACATCACTTCCAATTTTTTTTCTGTCGTACGAGAATTTTCGTGACTTTAGGAACCTATTCAGCTGAAGTTACACTCTGCAGAGCTCAGTAAGGAGAGCTCTGAGAGCTGATTGGAGAGAAGGGACACACCCCCTTCACACAGCACACAGGAACAGAGCTGAGGCTGTCAATCTGTTGGAGTTCCCTCCCGTCACCATTTTTCAGGAACAATTGTCAGAAGGGATTAATGCTGATAGACGAAGAAGGCAGCAGACAGAAATGACACTTGTTCATATTTAATATCTGAGGTTTACTACCACTTTAATGGAGGCAATAAATAGGGCCTCTCACAATACATGCACTACAGACATTGACCGGCTAAAGTGTACAGGAAAAAAAATAAATCAGATTAATACAGCCAGTATTTTTAAACAAAAATACCCCGAGATGGATATTATGGCTGACTTGGTCATTTCATCGGTGTTTCAACTTTGGTCAGCCATGTACCCCAATCATCATATGAATATCACATGCACACTCTTACAATTTGTACTTTAACTGCACTGTAAGGGTCAGTTCACACTATGTTCAGTTACCAGCATTTTTAAACATGTAGAAATGCACACCGCATCTCTCACCCACCTGTCAGAAAACATGTCTTTAAGAAATCAAAAACCATGCAGGAAAAACGCACATAAAACACATGGACATGAGCAAATAAATGCAATGAAACACAATTGACTGCAGGCACAATTTTATGTGTGTTGAAGTGCAAATGGGCCCTAAATCTACACAATTTATTCCACACACAGTCTAGGAAAAAAAAAAAAAGAGACACACTTATCCAATATCTACAGTCAGCATTAAAGATTATCTAAACCTAAAACCACAAACATATTGCAGGTTACAAGTCCTTAGATCTGGCGACTGCATTGGTTTTCCTTTTTTAATGCTTTTCCTATTATTTTCACTTACAGTGATCCAGTAAATAACACACTTTCTGTTCCTGGGTGGCTACGCTCACGTCTCCAGTGTTTTTAAAGGAGAGAGCCATTGTTGTCACCCCCTAGGCTTGACCTCCAATATGTCTTCATGTCTATCTTTATTACACTGGGATTGAGGGAAATTAATAGTTTACATATAAAAGATAACATTGTTTGTGCCTTCAGGTCAAATAAGTGGAAATGAAAAAGGACATTACACTTTTGGCATGATAAACAAGTATTTTATGTACTTGATGAAGATTTTCTTAGCTTGACTAATGCAGCCATCACATTTAGGCCACATTCAGCCCTCTCCAGCCCTATGCCAAGTTCCCTTAACCTCCCTGGCGGTTTTCCCGAGTGTGGCTCGGGGTTAAAATTCAGTACCATTAGCGGTAACCCCGAGCCACACTCGGGATCGCATTGCAGGATCCTGGGGCGGCTTTACTTACCTTGTCCCCGGGATCCTGCGATGTCCCCCGCAGTGTCCGAGGGCTCCGTCCTCCTCCGAAGCCTCTCCGTGCCAGGCTCCGTTCCCTGCGAGCGGCGCGACGCGCGGGGGCGGAGCCTGGCGGCAAATTCAAAAAACTGTCAAAATCATAACACATACAGTACTGTAATCTTACAGATTACAGTACTGTATGAAATGATTTCACATCCATTTTGTCCCCAGTGCTCTGGCCCATGCCCTGCATGCAGTTTTACATGATATATACTGTTCTTTCTGCCTGGAAACTGGAGATTGTCCATAGCAACAAAAAAGTGTCCCTTTATGTCAAAAGTGGCTTTAGACCAGCTAGAAAACAGCGATAGTAAATTAGAACACTTGCAGAATTGAGCGATAGTGAATTGTGGGGAAATTTATTTTATTACTATTTTTTTAAATTTTTTTTTAATTATTTATTTTTATTTATTATATTATAATTTATGTTTTTGTGTTTCAAACTTGATCATACCCGGGATATCTACTAGACTCTGGTTTGGACAGATTTAAGTGTGTTATTGTTAAGATTTACAGACCTACAATATAAAACGCCAAATTTCCATGCAAAATAATTGTACCGCTTTCAGCACCTAAAATCCGAAATAATCATACCGCCAGGGAGATTAAGCAGGCTGGAGATCAGGGTCGCTGCTTTCTTTGTGAAAACAGCCATATCAAAACAGTCACCATTACCTGATCAGAGGAGATTAGCATTATTAAATAAAATAGTTCATTTTTTTATACTCCCCGAAGTTTTATAGAAGCACAGGTCCGGTCCCACTGGACACAACCCGTCAGTCTTCTGCAGGCTGAAATATGCAGCGGCTGGACAGGGCAGAACACTGTACTGAGTGGTACTTGCGTTTAGGGCAGTATGCGTTCAGGGACGAATGCCCAGAATACAGAGTACCTACAGGTAGCGGGGTTGGTTGGATGCTGCACCCGTGCTTCCCAGATGCACTAAAATGCCAGGATTGCATGCACAGGGGCTAGACACCCTGTGTACCATCTGTGGGGCCTTAGATGGAAAAGGGAAATAAAAAAAAAAAAAACACACACACTCTAGGACACAAAAGTGTTTAATGTGAAAAAACTTATGCCCTGAACTATCCTGAAGAATGCAGAATCTTGGCTACCACAGCATCTGCAGAATGTCCACTTCTTCTATCCTAGGTACAAAGGTGGAGGACTGATATCCTTACCACGGTTTTTAGGGCGATTTCTACCCAACCAAGTCCGGCCCGCACCAGTTACTAGTACACACCAGTCTGTGTACAGCAGCCATGGCTGCATTTAGTTGTTTGGTAGCAACCTGATGGAGTATTGAGAAAAACAAACAATTTACCTCCTTGCAGTTGACAATGAACAACCAATATGTCAGTAACCCCTAAAACAAAGTGTTTACTGTACAGAATACGGTTTAAAGTAGAACAAACTGCCCAGCATGTGCTAAATTTACCTCTTTCAACATGGAGATTAATCATAATTCATAACTATACAAAAAAAACCCCCTGTACATTCTCCGTAAAGCTAACCTGCTCATGCACCTACTGCAAATCCTAAATACTACAACATGAGCCTATATGGCCCTATACACAAAGCCTAAATGCACTACATGTCTCTGGCCATGGTGGTAATTTTTCATCCATTTTGCCATTTGTTTTTGTTTTTTACTTTTTAATTGTTTTACACAAAGATCTGATTGTGCCAAGTAATTAACCCCCAATGTAACCCATTATTCACCTGCATACTGTGTATCCCATTCATTCCTACAGCCTCTGTTAGTTCTAGGTACAAGCTTGTACTCAGAAATCCATTTGAATAAATGGGATTACACATGCATGGACCTGGTTAAGAAGGTTAATGCAGCAGGTCAATCTAGTAAGAAATATTTTGTGGGTCGGGAACCGATGAATATAAGAGGGAGATGGGAGTGGGCAGGCACTCTCGTATACCATAGGTGTTACTACACTTTGGCTGTGTTCACACATATGTGATGTGGGAAGCAGAGCGATTCCTGTGCGTGTTCTGGCATCGCACGTCACTCGCAGGCAGTTCACACAGCCCTCTGCGAACTGCTGCGGGTGTCAAAAGTAGTTAATGACACCCCGGGATCGGTTTGCAGATCGCAGTGCGAACTGTCAATCGGTACAGGAAGCAGATTATGAGGACCGGACCGTGGCCAGCAGGAGGAGAAAATGCCCCAGTGTCAGGGGGAGCAAACAATGCCCCATCGTTGGTTTTAGTGGGAGGAATGCTGCCCTATTGTTGGTATCAGTGGGAATAATAGTGCCCCATTATCGTGGGAGGAGCAGCACCTCATCATTGGTGTCTGTGGGAGGAATAGTACCTTATCATTGGTTTCAATAGGAGGAATAGTGCCCCATTGCTGATATCAATGAGAAGAATAGTGCCCGATAGATGGTGTCAGTATGGGGAATAGTGCCCCATCATTGGTTTCATTTGGTGGAATAGTGCCCCAAGGACCAGATAAAGTCAAGCAAAGGGTCCCATCCAGCCCTGGCTGCAGTTTGATCTAGAGCAACTGCACTTGCAGTGCACAGTATATTTGCCTAAGACCTAAGGGTCTGCTACCAAAAAAAAAAAAAAAACAAAAAACAAATACTTCTCTTCTACTTCTCTTCCAATTTCTTTGTATTGCTCATTCACTCCTTCTTTAACACATTTGCAGTTTCTTTTTTTTACACACACACACACACACACACACACACACACACACACACACACCTAAGTTCACCTTTTGGAGGACAAAACTATGGAGCCTGCAGTGGATTGGGGTTGCAATGTCAGGATCCTGCGATACGGGCTGATTGAGTGCTCCAGGGCTTGTAAATGAACCACAAGAGCAGTCATCAGCGCCTTGTAGTCTACTAAATAAAAATAAAAAAGGAGTATAGATAACCTTTTTAAAAGCACTGTATACAGCACAAAGCACATGGAAATTTTATCTTAAAGTTATATTAAACCGAGATACCTGCCCCCACATAGATAGGATGGATACACAAACAACCACATACAGCAGGTAAAATAAGTATTAAACACATCATCATTTTTCTAGGTAAATATATTTCTAAAGGAGCTATTGACATGAAATTTCACCACGTCACCAACAACCCATGCAATCCATACATACAAAGAAACCGAAACAAATTAAGTTATGTGTAATAAAATGGAATGACACAGGGATAACGTATCGAACATGCTAACTGAAATGTAATGCATTTAATACTTCATACAAAATCCTTTGGTAATGACAGCTTCAAGAAGCCTCCTGTGTGGAGAAACTAGTCGCATGCATTGCTTAGGTGTGATTTTGGCCCATTCTTTCACAGTCTACAAATCTTGACGGTTCCGTGGCCCTTTTCTAGGAACTCTGATCTATAGTTCTTTCTATAGCCAAGACATTGGCTTTGTGTTTGGGATCATGGTCTTGCTGAAATTTCCACTCTAATTTCATCTTCATCATCCTGGTAGATGGCACCAGATTTTTTTTTTTTAATCAAGAATGTCTTTTTATCAAGAACATTTGCCAATACCGTATGCTGAAAAACAGTTCCACACCATGATTTCCCCCAATAACAAACTTCACTGTTGTGTTTTTAGGGTGATGTACAGTGCAATTTGACCCTCAAACATGGTTTGTAGTATGGCATCCAAAGAGTTCAATTTTGGTCTCATCTGACCAGACTATATTCTCCCAGTATTTCACAGGCTTGTCTAAATGTTGTGCAGAAAACTTTAAAGTGAGCTTTTTCTTCAGCAATGGAGTCTTGCATGGTGAGCATGCACAAAAGGCTATGGCAGTTAAGTATATTAGTTTGTTTTCTTTAAAACAACTGTACCTGCTAATTCCAGGCCTTTCTGAAGTTCTCCACAAGTGGTCCTTGGCTTTTGGACAACTATTATTAATAATAATAGTTGTCATTCCTCTGTCAGAAATCCTGTGAGGAGCACCTGGTCATGGCCAGTTTATGGTGAAATTATGTTTTTTTCCACTTCCGGATTATGGCCCTCAACAGTGCTCACTGGAACATTCAGAAGTTTAGAAATCCTTCTGTAACCAATGCTCTTTGCTTTTACCCATCATGACATGTTTCCTGTGTGACACCTTGGTAATGAGACACCTTTTTAAAGTCCAACAGTTGAGCCTGAACCAGCCAATATCAATTTGCACTGACAAGGGGCAGGATTTCTTCCTAATTACTGATAGATTTCAGCTGGTGTCCAGTCTTTCCATGCCTTTTTGCACCTACTCTTTCTCCATGTGTTCAATACTTTTTCCCTGTGTCATTCCATTTTATTACACATAACTTAATTTCTGAATTTATTTGTTTTGGTGTCTTTGTATGTATGGATTGCATGGGTTGTTACCAACATGTGGTGAAAATTTCATGTCAATAGTACCTTTAGAAATATATTTATCTAGAAAAATGGTGATGTGTTCAATACTTATTTTACCTGCTGTATGTGGTTGTTTGATTATGTATCCATCCTATCTATGTGGGGGCAGGTATCTCAGTTTAGTATAACTTTAAGGTAAAATTTCCATGTGCTGTGTGTTAAATACAGTAAATAAGATAGATCAATTTTTCCACCAGCACTGAAAAGCATTTCATCAGATTCTACTGGACATGTTCTGACAGACAGAGCTGGTATACACAGCGCAGGTTTCTTGCCTCCGGCAACCAAAACAAGTAGCAGAAAAACGTTTGTTAATTAAGTACAGATTAAAACATTGCTAGATCTCATAGAAGGGAGACAAAGGAGTTCACCAAACTTAGAGCATGTAATCTCGAACTTTATTGTGCTACATTAACAAAAACAGTTGTCATTACAAAGATGTTGGTGGATAAAAGTTAAAGTGTCTAAAGGAACATTTTTTTTTTTTTAAAGTTTTGGATAGAGTGGAGAGAGATTGGAACTATTTATTGGCGTCTGTGCCCTGTTTTGGAGATTCGCCCTCTCTATTTCTTCTGTTTACTGTTCTCACTTGGGTTGACATCAGAACAGGAACAGAGGAGAAATATTCCAATGGGGACACTCCTCCTGGAGATCTTGGTGACAAGCCCAGGATTCGCTCACTTTGAAGCGATTTCCTCTCACTTCTCGTTTTGGCTACAGGACAGGAAGTGTAGAAGCACACTACGAGGACAACGAGGAAAGAACCTGACGCCTCCAATGCAGGCGTGAAAGAGTAAGGCCCCGTCCACACTAGAGCATTTTGTAGCTCAAAGCCCAAAAAAAAAAAAAAAAAAAAAAAAACGGTCAGCAAGCAAACACGTATTGTTCTCAAAAGCCCTTGTTCACATCTGAAGCGTTCTGTCGCTTGTAGCAAAATGCCTGTCGCTCGGGCCCGTTCACACCTGGGTGTTTTCAATCACAGGCAGATTCATTATGATTCTGCCCGTGATCCCAAAACGCGTTGCATGATGTGATTTTTGTCAGTTTTGCTTGTTCAGGTGCCATTCATTTTCAATGGCACCTAAATGCGGGTGTGGTTCTGTTGCGTTTCCCACGCGATAAATTGCGCTGCATTCGCGATAAACCGCATCACGTGAAGCTGCTCCTTTTTGAGCGACAAGCTTGGTGCGATGCGGTTAGCCACAATTTATTACACGACAATCGTGGAAGAACCACTCCCTCATTTAGGTGCAATTACAAAATGAATGGCACATGAACAAGCGCGGTGGAATTTGTCAGAATTGCGATGCCAAGGTATGAACGGGGCCTCAAAAAAAATGTACACAAGCTACTTTTCAGGCAGAATTGAGCATATTTGTCCCCATAGACTTCAATAGAAACACCTGAAAAGCGTGAGGTTTTTTTGGAGCGTTTTGTCACGTATTTTCTGCTCAAACCACAACTCTCCACTCCTTTTTCAGCAGCACTCCACACCTTTTATTTGAAAACGGATGAAAAAAAAACACCTGACAAAAGCTGCAAAAACGTCCAATTCTGCTCCAAAGGGTTTAAAAAAACAAGTGTTTGAAAATGTCAATCTAAGATCTATTCTACAGGAATGCACAATGGCCAGAGAAAGGGATATCATGCATAGTTACATAGTAGGTGAGGTTGAAAAAAGACACAAGTCCATCGAGTCCAATGCATGTTCTTTAGACAACAAAATACTTAAAAAAAAAAAAAAAAAGAAAGAAAAAAAATATCACAAAATATAAGGACTTACAGTAAAGTGTGTTCCAATGGGCCTCTCTACACTGATGCAAGACAGATCATTCCCAACAGACGTTATCCATAGTGGCTTACAGGAAATAATGACAATACATGCAAAGATTTCGCTCATTCAGCCCATAGTATGGACAAACGAAATGTGATGGATTCCACCATCCACGTTAACCTCATGAATGAAGGAATTTCCCCCTGCCAGCTATTGTATTCAGCAGCCATCAGAAACCGCAGTGGCTGAGTACCCAAACAAACAGTGACGGCAACTGTTGTTCATCTGACAACTTTCCATGCAGCTCCTGAGACAAAAATGCAAGAAGCAAAGCGTATATTTTAGAAGGAAATGTGTCTGGCCATGTACATACTATATAAAAGAAACAAGGTTCTTACAACATGAGCACAAAAATGAAGTGGACTCATTCATATTTGTGGCTCTGCTGTAAATTCCCCAACAGTGAACACGCACCCCCATCCCCGGAAGCTCCATGGATCACTGTGCATCCAAGAGCGATCATGTGACCTACATTTCGGAAGCTGAACGGTAAAGGAAAGATTATTGCTAAAAAAAAAAATAAATAAAAAAATAAATAAAAAAACAAAGATCACTGCCCGTTTAAGTTTGAGGTTTTCGGTTGACAGAGAATTTGGTTATTAGAAAGGGTTACCAAAGTTTTCCTGGTCATTCTATGGCACACCTGTTCCTGTGCCCCTTACTTACAGAATAGTGATTTAGAATTCCAACATGGGGATCAGCAAACGGAGCAAAAAGTGGGGGGCCACAGAGCAGCCATAACATATTTAGTGTAGTATAGCGATGGGGTTTTCAAGTTCAAAATTAATTAAACTTGGGAGCCAGCATTTGAAAGTTAAATTGACATCATCAGGTCTCAAGAAACCATTTAAAACCAATCCAACATTTTTTACTCCACAATTCAGCACAGAACTACACTAATTAGTCCCCTGCCACATCAAAGCTACAAAAGCTTTTTATATTTACCAGGAAAAGAAACAAAAAGTTATTTTACACACAAGAAAGCCACTTTCAAATGAAGTCCAGCCGAAACATCAAATGTTGCCTCACTTAGCCTTACTTTAACTGAGCACATCAAAAGAGCACAGCCAGAAATCTTCCCATTAGCTGCGACTCCGAAGTGTCACTGCCCCGAGTTAGTGACAAACCATTACCAAAGGCGGCCTTCATCACATTAAAGCCTTTAGGAGTATGCAGCATAAGCAGACTGAGCTCTACCGAGCAGACACCATATTTACAGGTTATTTCATTCAAGTATATCATTGCACAGGCAGGTACAGTATAATACGAGCACATTAGTGAAAGTACAAGCAAAAAACAGCTTTGCATTGATGCAACTCTTCAAAGAGAACATTAAATCCAATTTACTTATGAAAAAAATATACTTGACTAGCGGTGAATCTGCTTTTTTCCTTTTTTTCAAATTTGTGGGCTAATTGGTGTACTTACTGTGTGTGTTCTAAAGCTGCCATCATATGAAGGCTCTGACTTCCTAGTTACTTACATAAAATGGTATAGCCAGAAGAATACACTTATATTCAGTAAAGAAAAAAAGCCAAAACTTCAATTAAAGAACACAAGGTCTCAAGCTGTTGTAGTATGCAGTCAGATACAGAGAGTATAGCTAAAGATCGGAGAACTTTATGAACTTGCTTCACAGATAGAGAAGGCAAGAGGTATCAAAGTGAAATCTGTTAGTTGATCTGTAAAATAGCCAAAAATGCATGCTTTCCAGAACACCAGGTACCCCTTACAGGCATACTGACAGAGGGAAAGCTTAGATTTTTTTGTAGAAGGAAACTGATTGTGGAGAACAAAATCTTGCCAAAAAAACCCTAAAAAAATGATTGCCTGATGCCACAACAGTCATGTGATATTCGGGTCCCGAGCCTACTCTCCTGTGGATCTGTCCCATCAGTGGAGGTGCGAGTTCCAGCTGTGGGGTCCTAGCAGAGAAACTTAAGAAGACTACAGTGAGACCAGTCCCCAGGAAGATCATGAGTGGCCAAAGATATCTGGTTCCCAGGGGCAGAAAACAAGATTTCCAGAGCATGAAAGGGAGTATTGAAGACTCCATCGTATGTGCCAAAAGAAGATGCTTGCAGAACCCACCCAAGAGAAAGAGAAAAGACATTTATGATTAAGACCCTTTTTCACACGGATATCGGGCCACATTAATGGTAAAGCTTTGCAGGCGCTTCGGCAGCGGTACCCATTCATTTCAATGGGCAGGACAGGCGCTTTACAGGTGCTATTTTTAGCCCTTTAGTGCCTGAAAAATGCCTCAGGGTCTTACTGTTGAAATTAGATTTTTGCCCAGAGTTGGGCTTCGAGTTAAAATAAGGGCGACAGCATGCTCCATAAAAATACATAAGCACTTATCAGACCGGTTTTTAAGACAGCATGCTTCTAAATGTGACAAATCAGGACAGGGGGGGCCTCAAGAAAAAGGCTGTGATCACAAGACTCAGAAAATATTACCTGGTCCTAAGGGAATTATTAACCCTTTCACTGCCAAGTCCGTACAGACCTACAGAAGTGCCCGCAGGTGGCAGGTCAGTATAGCGTACAGACCTCATTTTCCCCCTTTCCTTTAAGCTTATGGTCACTTTAATGACCATAAGCTTATATCAGAATTGTTCAGCAGACTGTGCTGAACAATTCTATAACTCTGATCAGCGGATTACAACCCGCTGATAAGTTATTAACCCCTAATGTGACCGCAAACCACCCCCCCCCCATGCTGCCGCTTCCCTACCCCTGCTTCTCCACCCCCGCCGCTTCTGTTCCACCTAAAACTGCCCCCCCCACTCATTATCTATCCCCTTAACCCCCCTCCCCCCCCCCCCCCAGCACTGATCCCCCACCCCTTCAAAACTGGACCCCGCAGCCACCATCATTAGCTGATGTTCTGCCGAAAAAGTTCCCCTCGGCCGATAATGACCCCCCTGTAGTGCGCAGGCGCAGCACTTGCGCAGTAGGAACAAGGGAGCCGCCGAAAAGAGCCGAAGCTGAACAGCTGAGTCAGCTGTACACAGCGCCTGCGTGCCAAGACAATAGTTTAAAAAAAAAACAAAAAAAAAAAAACAGTTTGTAACAGGCCCCTCGCGGGCTTGCTATGCTTCAGGCAAGGCCTCGCTGCGCTCAGCATTTTAACATTCCAACTCTATGTCCACTTGGATGGTGGGGCTTTAACATGGACTTCGGTTAGAATGTAGTGCGCAGGCGCCGTATACAGCTGACGATCAGCTGTTCTTCTTCGGCAATTTTCGGCGGCTCCGTAGTCGTTCGTACTGTGCAAGCGCAGCACATGAGCAGTACAGGGGGTCCTTATCCGCCGGGGGAAATTTCTCGGCAAGGCACCGGCATCCCTCCTCTGCCGCTCCCGCCGGCTTCGGTGGCTGCTGGGGGCGTGGGAGGAGCCAGATGTGTTATTTACTTGTTTTTCATGCATTGTGAGCATTTGGGAGGGTCTCCTGAGGTTATCTTTAAAAAAAAAAAAAAAACACACTTCTAACCTAAAATGCTCAGAACTGCTGCTAAACTCACATAAACTCGGTATGTAAAAGCTGTAAAAACGGACGTTTATCACTGCCAGTTTCCAGCTGTCAGTTTCCAGCATTCAGAAGAGGTTTTTAACTGCCCTGTGTATACGACGAGCCTTACAATACAATTCAATACAAGAGGGGTAGAAGGGCCCTGCTCATGAGAGCTTACAATCTAAAAAAGGGAGGGGGAAGGGATACCAAAAAGGCAATAAAATGTGACGGATGAGCTGACAGAGAAAGTAGAAGTACAGTTTTTAGGTGGAGGCGCGAAACTTTTGGCAACATGAAAACCTGTGTTGGGTATGGCTCAGATGCCAGCAGAACCACCCGATTAGCAGTATTTTCCCTGTACTGGAACATACTACTTAGTAGTCACTAAACTGGAGCCACTTTTTTCCCCCAACTGCTCAGTGACCAGGTCCTCTTGTGACATGCTGAAAAGCAGACCCTTTCACACCACAATTACAATTTCCACTATTGTATTCCTTCCATTTCTATGATCTAAAAAATACCTTTTGTTAGATTAATTTGCCTTTCCCTCAATTTCCATTTCAGCTCCCCCCCGCATCCATCCTCGTCTAGGTGAGAATGGCGTGTAATACCGCTTTGCAATATCCACAAAATATATTCCAAAATATATCCCAGGATGCATCAGCTTACAGACAGCACTGGAGGAGGGAGGATCTGGGGCCAGCTGCAAGAACCAGGAAGGGACAGCTGGCTCCCAATCACCCAAGTTAGGTGGCTGCAAGGGACCTTGTCTGCAGAACAGGTCTAGAGAAGGCTGGATTCGCTGGGTGTGTTACTATGTTTATTGAAATTAAAAAAAAAAAAAAAAAAAAAAAACCTGTATGAGAGGACTGGTTAAAAAAAAAAAAGTTTACCGAGTAGGTGAAGTTCCTTTTGAACATCCAGCCTAGTCCATATTGAAATGAGTGACCAGCTCCACCTACTCTTTCAGACTGGCAGATTACTTCAGCAACTTATCAGACAAGGTCTGCCACTCCGACTCCATAAGAAGGGCAAGCAAAGAAAACTTAGCCTGTAATACACTTACAATTTGCACTTTCCCACATTAGCAAATGCCCGCTTCTTTACATTTTATTCTTAATTGAAATTTAAGTCTATTCCATGCACACACGTCTAAAAATATAAGACAACACAGAAGAGTTCTTAGTCACTCATTCATGAGCCAACTGGCTTGTCTTCCCTCTTACTAGTGGCAAAAAATAGCTGTTATTCTCCCCTGCCAAATTTTAAACACACATAGGATAGAAATAAAAAAAATTAAAAAAACAAAAAACAAAAAACACACATGCATTGAAAATGAGTACCACAAAATGTCCAAGCATCAGGCTTTGAGATTGAACTCCATGAAGACATCTAATATTTCACAGTAAGTAGAATGTAACTTCTTACTGTCAAAGTTTCACTTTGAAACAAAGATAGTTCCCTCTGAAAAATGATCCCCATGCAAAGATGTTTTCACAGCCAGCTGGGATTTCCATCACAGGACACCTCCAGCATGGAGTCATGTGACTTAACTGACCCCACTATTTCACACACAAGTTATATCTGACAGCAGCTACTAGCAAACAAATACAAGACATCTCCAGCCACCCAAATAGAAGGATATATTTTAAAGATGTTCTACACATGCACTATATTGTCAAAAGTACTGGGACGCCTGCCTTTACACACACATGATCTTTAATGGCATCCCAGTCTTGGTCCGTAGGGTTCAATATTGAGTTGGCCCACCCTTTCCAGCTATAACAGCTTCAACTCTTCTGGGAAGGCTGTCCACAAGGTTTAGGAGTGTGTCTATGGGAATGTTTGACCATTCTTCTAGAAGTGCATTTGTGAGGTCAGGCACTGATATGGACGAGAAGACCTGGCTCGCAGTCTCTACTCTAATTCATCCCAAAGGTGTTCTATGAGGTTGAGGTCAGGACTCTGTGCAGGCCGGTCAAGTTCTTCCACCCCAAACTCGCTCATCCATATCTTTATGGACCTTGCTTTGTGCACTGGTCCAAATCATTTGGTGGAGGGGGGATGCTGGTGTGGGATTGTTTTTCAGGGGTTGGACTTGGCCCCTTAGTTCCAGTGAAGGGAACTCTTAGACCCCTTTCACACTGAGGCACTTTACAGGCCAGAGGGCTTTCACACTGGGGCGATGCGCTTGCAGGATGTTAAAAAAAACTCCTGCAAGCAGCATCTTTGGAGCGGTGAAGGAGCGGTGTATACACCGCTCCTGCCTATTGAAATAAATGGGGCAGCTTGGCTATACTGCCGGCATAGCGCTGCTACAGCAGCGCTTTGCGGTGGTTTTAACCCTTTCTTGGTCACTAGCGGGGGGAACAGCACTGCGAAATTGAAGGTAAAGCGTCGCTAAAAATTTTTAGCTGCGCTTTACCACTGACGCACCCACCTCCCCAGAGTGAAAGGGGCCTTAACAGGTTAGGGATGGCCCCTTCCTGTATCAACATGACTGCGCACCAGTGTACAAAGTAAGGTCCATAAAGACATGGATGAAAGAGTTTGGGGTGGAGGAACTTGACTGGCCTGCACAGAGTCCTGACCTCAACCCGATAGAACACCTTTGGGATGAATTAGAGCAGAGACTGCGAGCCAGGCTCTCGTCCAACATCAGTGCCTGACCTCACAAATACGCTTCTGGAAGAATAGTCAAACATTCCCATAGACACACTCCTAAACATTGTGGACAGCCTTCCCAGAAGAGTTGAAGCTGTTATAGCTGCAAAGTGGGCCAGTTCAATATTGAACCCTATGGGCTAAGACTGGGATGCCATTAAAGTTCATGTGTGTGTAAAGGTAGGCGTCCCAATACTTTTGGTAATATAGTGTATAATCAGGGATCAATAGATTCAAGCAGAATTTTAGAGAGACAGTGAGTTCAATGTTATTGTCAGTGGAAGAAGGAAATAAAAACCCAGTCTCATTACCAATACTAGCAAAAAAACTCCTTTAGACAGGCGATGCAGCACTATAGCTACCACACGTGAAAATGGGATACAGCGCTCAAACTTTTCACTCCACATTTCATTAAAAAAAAAAAAAATTACAAAGCGACTGAAGACATAAAATCATGGTTTCAACATACTGATTGAAAGTGCTCCAAACAAACAGCAGAAAAATCTGGATTATTTTCAGTTAAATTGCCATAGTTTTTTTGTTTTTTTTGAAGATGTAAATGTATCTGAAATTGGCCATATTCAGGTTGTTGATCGATTTCATATGTGACAGAATGGTAAGTGTCTGGTGACTAGATTGGACATTCACGATAGCATATATGTTGGTGAAATGGACTGCAAACTGATACGGGTATGGCCAACTTATGAGCTGATCAGATTCCAGTGCAAAGCACATATCTGCCATTCTAATACCAAAAAGCCAGGTCTGCTGTAGAGATCCTAGATCTGGCTGTGCTGTCTGGCAGGAGTGTATGGCTCCCTAGACTGGCTGAATAGGATAACAAACATTTTGACAGTTAAGACAGTTCATACGTATTAGAGCTGCATGATTCTGGCCAAAACGAGAATCACAAATTTTTTGCTTAGACTAAAGATCACGATTCTTGCAGCGTAACATCATCTTTCACATTATACAAAAAAATTGGGCTAACTTTACTGTTTTGTTTTTTTTTTTTAGTTCATTAAAGTATTTTTTTTCAAAAAAAAATTGCATTTGCAAGACTGTTGCCTAGGGATGCACCGAAAAAATTTTGGCCGAAAATTGTGTTTTCAGCATGTTGCCGAAAGTAAAAAAATGCTGATAATCGCGCATGCGCAGTAGCCGCACCGCCGGGTGCCGCCTATTGCGGAGTGTCACCCTGGTCAAGGTCCTGTTTTCCCCTCCCTCCTCCTCATTGCAGAGCCGTGATCTCCGTGTGTCAGGGAGCTGAATTGTCCGAGCCGTAGTAACAATGTCCCGCCTCCTGTGATAGACGGCACACTGATCCAATGGCGGGACATTGAATCAGTGTGACGTGATCACAGGAGGCGGGACATTGTTATTGCGGCCCAAGCAATTCAAATCCAGCTCCGTGACACACGGAGATTGCCGCTCTGATCTGGACACAGGCAGGCTGCATCCACAGGCAGGCTGGTGAGGCTGCATGACGGGCACAGGCACTGGTGAGGCTGCTGCATCGGATGGGCACAGGCAGGCTGCTGCATCGGATGGGCACAGGCAGGCTGCTGCATCAGATGGGCACAGGCAGGCTGCATCTGACAAGCACTGGTGAGGCTGCATTGATCTCTTGTATTAAGTGTGCAGTCTCTGACCATCTCCAATATCATGTCTGCCAAATGTGCACCAAATGAAAATTTTGCTAATATTATTAGCAGTGTGTTTAAATTTAAGTAAGAGACTGGGGACATGATACAAGAGATGGGTAGAGACTGGGGACATGATACAAGAGATGGGTAGAGACTGGGGACATGATACAAGAGATGGTTAGAGACTGGGGACATGATACAAGAGATGGTTAGAGACTGGGGACATGATACAAGAGATGGTTAGAGACTGGGGACATGATACAAGAGATGGTTAGAGACTGGGGACATGATACAAGAGATGGTTAGAGACTGGGGACATGATACAAGAGATGGTTAGAGACTGGGGACATGATACAAGAGATGGTTAGAGACTGGGGACATGATACAAGAGATGGTTAGAGACTGGGGACATGATACAAGAGATGGTTAGAGACTGGGGACATGATACAAGAGATGGTTAGAGACTGGGGACATGATACAAGAGATGGTTAGAGACTGAGGGCATGATACAAGAGATGGTTAGAGACTGGGGACATGATACAAGAGATGGTTAGAGACTGGGGACATGATACAAGAGATGGTTAGAGACTGAGGGCATGATACAAGAGATGGTTAGAGACTGCATTTTTCTTGAGCTTTTCTTGCACTAAAAAAGGTGCCAATAATGGCCAACAATAAATTCATATTCATTTAAATTGATGATATTAATTAAAAAGTTGAATTTAATACAATTATTTATAACAATATAAAATATTTTTTTTAAAACTGTCATTTTTGGTTTTTGGCCTAGTGCATCCTTCATTTTCGGTACCAAAATTTCCATTCGGTGCACCTCTAACCGTGGCGCAAATACAGTGTGACATAAAATATTTCAACAATAACCAATTTATTTCCTAGGGCACGGGTCTTAAAGTGGCGGCCCTCCAGCTGTTGCGAAACTACAAGTTGGGGCTTCTAAGAAATTTTCTAGCAAAAAATAATGATGATTTTAACTTGAAACCAACAAGTGTCAGAAAAAAGGTTTAGTCTCTTTGGTTAAACTGAGCTCATTTACAGACCAAGGTTCATTCCCTTGATCTAAGAGCCCTTGCACACTGGAGCGGTTTGCAGGCGCTATTGCGCTAATAATAGCGCCTGCAAACCGCCCCGAAAGTGCCGCTGCTTGTATTCCAGTGTGCAAGCCCCAAGGGCTTGCACACTGGAGCGATGCGCTGGCAGGACGGTAAAAAAAGTCCTGCTAGCAACATCTTCGGAGCGGTGAAGGAGCGGTGTGTATACCGCTCCTTTACCACTCCTGCCCATTGAAATCAATGGGACGGCGCGGCTATACCGCCGGCAAAGCGCCTCTGCAGAGGCGCTTTGCGATGGTATTTAACCCTTTCTCGGCCGCTAGCGGGGGGTAAAACCGCCCCGCTAGCGGCCGCATACCGACGGTAAAACGCCGCTAATAATAGCGGCGTTTTACCGCCGACGCCGACGCCGCCCCCCGCCCCAGTGTGCAAGGGCTCTAAAGAACAAAAAACGTTACAATATTTATAGTTAGCTCAGTGGCTGAGGAATTTTGTGAGACTTGGCAGACTGCCCATATTGTTTTGTTTTTTTTGTTTTTTAATTTGACAGCTGTTGGCTTGAGCAGAGAACGCTGCATAGAAAATCGGGAAAATGCTTTAAGATTGCGAGGGAGAAAAAAAAAAAAATTGCGATCACGATTCTTAACGATTAATTGTGCAGCTCTAATATGTATGCATGTTTATATTACATTGAGTTTTAAACAGACATTAGTTCTGTACAAAATAGCAAAGTATTGAAAGCTGTATTCAGCCACATGTCCTAAGCAGTGAAAGAAAAAATAAATAAATAAATTAAAAAAAAAAACCCACAATCTGCTTTATACAGTAGATTTAATAAAATCTTAACAAGCAGCTATAATCAAAAATGCAGGAAACATCTGATTTAGTAACCACAGCATAGAAAATGAGACAGAAGGCACCAAGCATAAAATACATAATAGATTAGAGACAATACATGATTAGATGAATGAAGTGTGGCTTTTAAAATGTCTGGTTCAGATGAGACATATTTGCATACACAAACCACAACCTTTGCACATACACGCCAAAACAAAAAAAGTATGCAATCTGCATAAGGCCTTTAGCTTTGCTAGTGTCCACCACCAAACTTGCCAATTTGAAATACAATGATAAATGAATACATATGTCAATACATCAGTTGCAGAACTGTGCACATTTTGTACTGACAAGCCTTAAGAACAGACAAATTCTAACAGTATGTGTGCTGAAGCTCTAAGAACAAATCACTTTAGGGATCACACAAAATAAAATAAAAAAGCAGAGACAGGTGAATATGAAAGCAGAGTTCTAATGCAGTGTGTGTGTGTGTAAAAACTTCACAACTCACAGTAAACCACAAAAAAAAAAAAAAAAAAAAAAAAGGGGAAGAAGAAATAACCACACTCTCAATTTCTCTCTCAAAGGAAAACACATGACGGTCCCCGGGGTTTGAATGTCAAGCATTTTCTTCACTGTATTTTGTGCCCCCCCCCCCCCTCCCCCAAGACTGGCCTTTGACCATCAACATTTAACGTGGGAGGGCGAGTATGAATTGGACTCCTGTCCATTGACAAACTCATGTGACAATTCCCCATCACTGACCCCAGACAGGCAGTAGCCCTACTTCATGAACTATTTTTTATTTACTCTTAAAGTGGGAGTAAAAAACACCCATCTCTGATTTGTACTTATAGGTAAGAGAAATATCTCCTAAACGTGCACAGCTTAAGAGAGGTTTACCGTATATGCAGCCGATGAATTCACCGTCGCATGCGCTCGGAAGGAACGGACACCTGTGCCTTTCTTTCAGAGTCCTGTGCCTTGTCCCCATCAACATGGGGACAAGGTGCTTTGGGGGGCTACCCCCAAAAGCACCCTCCCAATGTTGAGGGCATGTGGCCTGGTACATTTCGAGAGGGGGGGCGCTGTCTCGTCCCCCCCTTTTTTCCTGCGGCCTGCCAGGTTGCATGCTTGGATAAGGGTCTGGTATGGATTTTTGGGGGACCCCATGCCATTTTTTTTTTTTTTAATTTTGGCACGGGGTTCCCCTTAAAATCCATACCGCACCTGAAGGGCCTGGTATGGAATTCGGGGGGACCCCCATGCATTTTTTATTTTTTTTTAATTTTGGTTCGGGGTTTCCCTGTGGGGGAATCCCATGCCGTTTTTATCAATGAACTTTTATGTGTATTGCCGGGAGTCGGGATCGACAATTCATTATCGCCGCGAGTACTTTTAAATAACTTTTTTTCCTTTAGAAATGTCATTTTGCTCTCAGACCGTTCTAAATACAGGAAACATGCGCCACTTTAAAGGCATACTATAGACACCCCCCAGGTACGAAATTTAAAGGAATATTACACTTTTATTATTTAAGCATTATTAAAATCACTGCTCCCGAAAAAACTGACGTTTTTAAAACTTTTTTTGCATTGATTCATGTCCCCTGGGGCAGGACCCGTGTCCCCAAACACTTTTTAAGACAGTATCATGCATATAAGCCTTTAAAATTAGCACTTTTGATTTTTCATGTTCATGTGCCATAGACTTTAACGCTGTTCGCGTGTTCGAACAAATTTTTTGCCTGTTCGCATGTTCTGGTGCGAACCGAACCGGAGGGTGTTCAGCCCATCCCATCAATTCATAATATTAAATAATATATTAAACTAAAAAGGCGAATATAATAATACACCTCTATCAAACACTCAAGCCATAGATACTCAGTGATCTGTTTCTTTAATGTCAAATTTCCTTTAAACTGAAATCTAATTGGCTGTCATAAAAGTTATACACTATTGTTATATAGATCTGAACACAAAATAAAATAACAAACATCTAATAAAAAAAAAATACTGCCTGTGCTAGCTTTACGTATCTAGAAAAGCCAAAACAAAATTTTAAAATGGATCTTAACATGATAAAAATGCCTAATAGCGTTCTCATGCTTTACCAATTTGATACCCAAGAGTCAGTCCTGACCTGAGTTTGACAGTGTGATTCTGCAAACACCACTGGGCATCCCAGAGCATTCACACATCCCATTAGGAATTCTGGTGAAATAGCGCAGTTAGCATATACCTTTTGCTAGTTTACAGTCTCAGAATATTTTATCAGTCACATGCGCATCGTGATGCAAAAAGGAAGGAAATATAGTTAAAGGGGTATTAAACCCAAAAGCAAACATTTTGCTACTTACTAATTCTTGGATTCTTTCTATCCTTATTTTTTTGCACCTGGAGATCAAGCCAGCAAGTCTGCCATTTTTCAACAGAACAAGCTGTCCTGCAAATGTAGCGGTTGCAGAAAAAAAGACAAAATCATTTTCCACTGACAGGTGTGCTTACCATGATCAGCTTATGTTCATGTAAAACCTTGTAATATATACGGCTGTGCTCATAAGTTTATATACCCTGGCAGAATTTATGATTTCTTGGCCATTTTTCAGAGAATATGAATGATAACACAAAAACATTTCTTTAACTCATGTTTAGTGTTTGGCTGAAGCCATGTATTATCAATCAACTAGGTTTACTCTTTTTAAAATCATAATGGCAACAGAACATACCCTGGCGATTTTGACCTGATAACATGCACACAAGTTGACACAAAGGGGTTTGAATGGCTATTAAAGGCAATCATCCTCACCTGTGATCTCTTTGCTTGTAATTAGTGTGTGTGTGTGTGTGTGTGTGTGTGTGTGTGTGTGTGTGTGTGTGTGTGTGTGTGTGTGTGTGTGTGTGTGTGTGTGTGTGTGTGTGTGTGTGTGTGTGTGTGTAAAAGGTCAGTGAGTTTCTGGACTCCTGACAGACCCTTGCATCTTTCATCCAGTGCTGCACTGACCTTTCTGGATTCTGAGTCATGGGGAAAGCAAAACAATTGTCAAAGGATCTGCGGGAAAAGGTAGTTGAACTGTATAAAACAGGAAAGGGATATAAAAAGATATCCAAGGAATTGACAATGCCAATCAGCAGTGTTCACACCCTAATCAAGAAATGGAAAACGAGGGGTTCTGTTGGAACCAAACCACGGTCAGGTAGACCAACTAAAATTTCAGCCACAAATGCCGGAAAAATTGTTCAGGATGCAAAGAAAAACCCACAAATAACTTCAGGTGAAATACAGGACTCTCTAAAGACATGTGGTGTGGCTGTTTCAAGATGCACAATAAGGAGGCACTTGAAGAAAGATGGGCTGCATGGTCGAGTCGCCAGAAGAAAGCCATTACTATGCAAATGCCACAAAGTATCTCACTTACAATATGCCAAACAGCACAGAGACAAGCCTCAAACCTTCTGGCACAAAGTCATTTGGAGTAATGAGACCAAAATTTAGCTTTTTGGCCACAACCATAAACACTTCATTTGGAGAGGAGTCAACAAGGCCTATGATGAAAGGTACAGGATTCCTACTGTGAAACACGGAGGAGGTGTATCGCTGATGTTTTGAGGATGTGTGAGCTACAAAAGGCACAGGAAATTTGGTCAAAATTGATGGCAAGATGAATGCAGTATTATCAAAAAAAATACCGGAGCAACATTTGCATTTATCAGCCAGGAAGCTGAGCATGGGACGTACCTGGACATTCCAACATAACAATGATCCAAAACACAAGGCCAAGTCGACCTGTCATTGGCTACAGCAGAATAAAGTGAAGGTTCTGAAATGGCCATCTCAGTCTCCTGACCTCAATATCATTGAGCCACTTTGGAGAGATCTCAAACGTGCAGTTCATGCAAGACAGCCCAAGAATTTACAGGAACTTTTTGCCAAGAGGAATGGGCAGCTTTACCATCTGAGAAGATAAAGAGCCTCATCCACAAATATCACAAAAGACTTCAAGCTGTCATTGATGTTAAAGGGGGCAATACACGGTATTAAGAACTAGGGTATGTAAACATTTGAACAGGGTCATTTGGCTAGTTTGTTGCTATTATGATTTAAAAAGAATAAACCCAGTTGATTGATAATAAAGGGCTTCAGCCACACACTAACCATGAGTGAAAGAAAAGTTTTTATGTTATCATTCATATTCTCTGAAAAATGGCCAAGAAATCTTAAATTGTGCCAGGGTACAAATTATAATATAATAAATATAATATATATTTAATTTATTAATTTATTATTAGGGGTTGGGATAAAAATCGATTTAAATCTTGAATTGAGTTGAGAGGTCAAATCGATTCAAATTTTTAGCAAATCGATTTTTTTCACCAGGACCGGCGCTGACACCACGCCAGTCCTGAGGAGCTGCGGGCAGGAGTTTTTAGGCAAGGCTGCAGCTTTGGCCTAGTCAGCTTCTCAGGACCGGCGCGGTGTCCATCAAAAAAAAAAAAAAAAAAAACAACAACAACAACACAAAAACTCGATTGGAATCGTGAATCGAGTTTAAAAAAAAAAAAAAAATAGCAGATTTTTTATTTTTGGAATAATATATACACACACACACACACACACACACACATATATATACACCATACATATACACACATATACATACACACAAAGTAGCTCACAAAAGTGAGTACACCCCTCACATTTTTGTAAATATTTTACCTCCAAGATGACTACTGCCTTGGTAAAGAACCTGAGGGTAAAGGCGATGGACTGGCCAAACATGTCCCCAAACCTAAACCCTATTGAGCATCTGTGGGGCATCCTCAAATGGAAGGTGGAGGAGTGCAAAATCTCTAACATCCACCAGCTCCGTGATGTCATCATGGAGGAGTGGAAGAGGACTCCAGTGGCAACCTGTGAAGCTCTGGTGAACTCCATACCCAAGTTAAGGCAGTGCTGGAAAATAATGATGGCCACACAAAATATTGTCACTTTGGGCCCAATTTGGACATTTTCACTTAGGGGTGTACTCCCTTTTGTTGCCAGCGGTTTAGACATTAATGGCTGTGTGTTGAGTTATTTTGAGGGGACAGCAAATGTACACTGTTATACGAGCTGAACACTCACTACTTTTGTAGCAAAGTGTCATTTCTTCAGTGTTGTCACAAGATATAATAAAATATTTACAAAAAATGTGAGGGGTATACTCACTTTTGTGAGATACTGTATACACACACACACACACACACACACGCGTAAAGCGCTGCACAAATTGACAGCGATATACAAGTGCCTGTAATAAATAACTGCAGTGTGAGCTGGAGTTTGGAATTTGCTCCCCTGTGCTCCTTCTTCCAGAGTGTAGGCACTCTAATACAGGAGGTGTGTTACTGGCCAGATCACCAGGTAAAAACAGGGGATAAAAGGCCTAAAAAAAAAAAAAAAATGAATGCAGCCACCACTTTTAAGGATTGGTAAGCTGCAATATATTCAATTTTTATTTTTGGGTTCAACCACTTCCCTACCACAGAACGTGATATATGACGTCCTTGACTTTGTGCAGGGATATCTGAATGATGCCTGCAGCTACAAGCATCATTCACATATTATTCTTTCCAGCCGGCGATCTTATAGGCGACGGGAGGGAACGTTCCCCCCTCCCGCTGCCATCCGGTGCTTCTCCGGGCTCTCCCGTGCCATTCAGGGCCCGGAGAAAGAATCGTCCTGCGCCAGATGACGGATAGAGATTTCCAGTGGCCAGGTGGTCACCGGTCATCTCTATGACCGTCGGAGGCCCGGGCGCGACGTTATGGCGTCACGCCCATTCCCGGAAGTAAACAAAGCCGCGATCGCAGCTGTCAGCGCGAGATTGGTGAATTTTTTTTCTCGATATCATGCTTTCCAAGCTGGAGGAGGAGAGATGTGGGGCCCCATATCTCTCCATGAAGAGGACATGTCACAATAAATTCCTTTTACAAGGGAAGTTTACATTCCTTGTAATAGGAATAAAAGTGATCAATAAAAATGTTAAAAATAAATAAATAAAAAAAAATAAAAAAAAAAGGAACTGTAAAAATAAAAAAAATTAAGTAAAATAAAAAAAATAAAAATTTTAAACCCCCCTGTCCCCGGTAGCTCACGCTTAGAAGTGAACACGCATTTAAGTCCCGCCCACACATGTAAACGCCGTTCAAACTACACATGAGAGGTGCGTTAGAGCGTGTGCAACAATTCTAGCACTAGACCTCCTCTCTAACTCTAAACTGGTAACCTGTAAAAAATATGTTAAAGCGTTGCCTATGGAGATTTTTAAGTACTGAAGTTTGGCGTCATTCCATGAGTGTGCACAATTTTAAAGCGTGACATGTTAGGTATCTATTTATTCGGAGTAACATCTTTCACGTTATACAAAAAAAATTAGGCTAACTTTACCGTTTTGTTATTTTTTAATTCATGAAACCGTTTTTTTTTTCCAAATAAAGGCGTTTGAAAAATTACTGCGCAAATATCATGCGAGATAAAAAGTTGCAATGACCGCCATTTTATTCCCTAGGGTGTCTGCTAAAAAAACCATATATAATGTTTTGGGGTTCTGAGTAATTTTCTAGCAAAAAATGATGATTTTTACATGAAGGAAAGAAGTGCCAGAATAGGCCCGGTATGGAAGTGGTTAATACAGTTTTATTTAGCAGTATCAAAGCATCCCAAACCAATGAGTTAATCTTACACATGTTCCATTAATGACATGTCAAGACGCTCTTCTCTCTAATATTGCCTCACATTCTTTGCACCGGGTCATTAAGCAGATCTTCCTCAGAGAAAAAGGGGATGGCACATTCTTCTGCTCCTTTCACCCATTCCTTCTCTCAGGAGAGAGAGGAAATATACGCTCACTGCGTGAGGCCTAATGCATTCTTTAGCACCGGGCGCCAGCAGATCAATAGAACTACCACAGTAAAAGGCAGGGGGGTATGAAATGACCTCCTATATAAAACTGGTAGGCCAGACTTCAGAGTTTGCTGCCAAAAAAGCACCTTTTTCTCTCTGATCCCTTTTGCCCTACACATGGTTTATTTACTTATACGCAGGGTAATGACATCTTAAACACCGCATAACAAATGAAGATTTAAGGATTTTCAGATTAAGCCACGTTAGATTCGCTCGTTTTCTGTCAAGCTGGCAAGACGGGCCTGGCCTCTGGGACAGCTCAAGTTTGTTACTACAGCTGAATTTTATGAAGATTAAAAGAAATGTAATACATTGCTAAGCAATTCTTTGACTGTGATAAAATGTTAAATGGACAACTCTTTCCTGTTCAAAGTGTATTTCACCAAGTAGTATTTTTCTCTTTCTACCCGTCTCTTGAAACAATAACAAGCCATACCTTGCCAAGTATGTGTCCATAGCGAATCACACAACGAAAAGGGAAAAATTCTGTAAACTGGTGGAAACTGCTGTCATTAAAGAAATTGTACTTATTTTGATAGACAACCTACTTGAAGTCAGGATAATTATTGCGTCAAGTGTGGAAACTATTTTACAATAAATCGGTTTGTTTGGTGCAACCTGAGCAGTTCTAGAGCTGCATTCACATGGAGTGGGAAGATCTGCATTGGAGGTACAGAGCTCAGCATAAATGAGCACCCCAACAGATTTGTCAGAAAACCTTTCCTTTCAGAATCAGCATTTTCTATGGTACACTATACTATAAAATAAAATACTCCCACAAATGCGAGCCATTGATTGCAACCAAGATTTCTTAATTTGCACACACAAAAAAGTATTTTTCCTAACAAATTCATTCAAGACCTTTTAAAAATGAATACACCCCAATGAAAGTCTTAGGAGCAAAGCTAAATTTTAGACATCAAAATCCTAATTAAGAAGAATTCAACTATAGGCGAGTTGAATTATTCATTAAACCGGTTTCCGGCGGATTGATTTTAAAAGGGCGTTACTTAAGAAAATGCTTTCCCATTTCATGGTGTCAGCAATGGCACCACATGGAGGAGAAATGTCACAAGGCCTGAGAAAGAGAATCATTTCGTTACAGGAGAAAGGTGAAAGCTACAAGATTAGCAAAGCTTTACTTATCAGTCATAATACTGTAGCAAAAGTGATCAAATGTAACAAAGATGGAACTGCAACCATCTCACAGCCAGTTCATCCACAGAAGTTAACACCTCAACAAAAGTCTCAAAAAATGGGGGAAACAGGGGATGATGGGATTATTGCGGTGCCACCAAAATTCAAAATTACTAGAATGATATTTTATATAAAATCATTTATTTTATTGATATCAAAAACAATATCAAAAATATCAATAAAATAAATGATTTTATATAAAATATCATTCTAGTAATTTTGAATTTTGGTGGCACCGCAATAATCCCATCATCCCCTGTTTCCCCCATTTTTTGAGATCTTCGACTCGGGATGAGGTGCTGTATCTGGTAGGACACACCACCCATCATCCAATTACCTCAACAAAATAGTCTTCTGATAAGAAGGGTTGAAGAAAAATCGCCATACAAAGTTCACTGCAGTTAACTAAAGAAGTAGAAAGTCAAACTGGGGTGATTGTTTCCTGTGACATAATACGGCATACACTGTAGAGAAACAGCATGCATGGGTGTCATCCACAAAAGGAAGCCTCTCCTAAAGCCCATACACAAAAAAGCCCACCTAGAATTTGCCTGGGCCAATGCTGAAAAAGAAGAAGACTACTGGGACTCTGTACTCTGGAGTAATGAGACAAGAAAAATGTTTTTGGAACTGATGGCTTAAAAACTGTATGGTGTTGCAAAGATGAGGAGTAAAAAGAAAAATGTATGGTGCCTACTGTGAAACATGGTGGTGGCAGTGTCCTTCTGTGGGGCTGCATTAGAGCTGCTGGTGTCGGGGAGCTGCATTTCATTGATGGTATCATGAATTTACAGATGTACTGCTTTAAATTGAAAGAGAAGATGCTACCATCACTCCATGCCCTTGGTCGTCACGCATTTTTCCATCAGGACAATGATCCAAAACACACACCTAAGGCCACTGTTGCATTTCTGAAGAACAGGGTGAAAGTGATTCAGTGGCCAAGTATGTCTCCTGATCTGAACCCAATGGAACACCTATGGGGAATTCTGAAGAGACAAGTTGTGCATCACTCTCCATTCAGCATCCAGGCTCTAAAAGAAAAAAATTGAAGAATGAAAAATGATAGATGTTGCAATATGTCGCCAACCTGTTCATGTTATGCCTAGAAGACTTGGTGCTGTCCTTACAAATCATGGAGGTTATACAAAATACTAGATGTAGTTGTTTTTGTTGTGGGGTGTATTTATTTTTGCATCAACTAATTTGAGTAAAACTGAAGATTTTGCAATCCAACTTATATTCTTAACCTTACTTTCATGTAATGAGCTAAACAAGTGTTCTTTAAGGCCCATTTCATACTGGGGTGGTGGGTGCGTCGGCGGTAAAGTGCTGCTATTGTTAGCGGCGCTTAACCGTCAATTTTGTGGCACTATTCGGCCCCTCTTACCCCCCGCTAGCAGCCGAGAAAGGGTTAAAACTACCCGCAAAGTGCTGCTACAGCAGCGCTTTTCCGGCGGTATAGCCGCACTGCCCATTGATTTCAATGGGCAGGAGCGTTGGAGGAGCGGTACAGAAAACGCTCCTTCACCTCTCCAAAGATGCTGCTAGCAGGACCTTTTTTAGTGTCCTGCCAGCGCATCGCTCCAGTGTAAAAGCCCTCGGGGCTTTCAGATTGGAGAGACAGGAGCGCTGCGCTTTGCAGGTGCTATTTTTAGCGCTGTGGCGCCTGCAAAGAGCTTCAGAGTGAAAGTGGTCTCAAACTCAGTTGTCAAAATTGTGGAAATTGTTCTTGTGTTTGAGAGATTGATTAAAATCTTACTTTTCAAAGAGGGGTGTACTCATTTATGCTGAGCACTTTATGTTTCAGATAAAGTTACAGTTACAATTTTGGCATTGTATAAATAAATGGACACCACTGAATCATGTGCAATGTGCGGCTGCTGTATTAAGTAATACTCGTCCTGTACAGTACCATCAGCAGCGACTGTCAGGCATTCTGGCTGGAGTACTCGATCACAGCAAGTCACTTGCTGCAGCTTCCATTCCAAAAACACCTTGCACTCTTTTCGTGTATGCAAGGTGTTCTGTGATTGGAGGAGGTGAGGATGAATGTCACAATCTACCCCCCCCCCCTCCAATCACAGCAGTGACCCTGTACAGAAACCTAGAAGATTCAGACAAGTAGCATTTTCAGATGAGGTGAGCAATATGGTGGCCTGCATATTTCTCACATTACAGGTTTCCTTTTCAAAGATTGTATAATAGTTTTTATAAACTTGAAGCAGAACTATACTGCACCTGAGCACCACAAACCAAAAATGCTATTTAATTCATTTTTAATATTCAAAAGATAACTCCCCCATTCACCATGTCTCCATACTTTATTTTGCTGAGAAATCACTTGGAAAAACCTCCTCTAGCCTTTCTGGCCTTTGCCATCTTCAGTAAGGGCTAATGATTCATGTGTAGCATATACTTCCTGGAATCCATCTGCCCTTAGCTCAGGCATGTAGGAAGGAGGGTAAGCTTAGCTGAGAAAACCCTTCCTCCCCTGCTGAAGACTCCTGGGATGTATGAGATCATTTGGCTAGGCCTGGAAACCAGGAAGTAACTAAAGAAAATGTAAAAAGAAAAAAAAAAAAAAAAAAAAAAAAAAAAAAAAGGAAGAAGAAGAAGGAAGAAGGAAGAAGGAAGAAGGAAGAAGGAAGAAGGAAGAAGAAAGAAGAAAGAAGAAAGAAGAAAGAAGAAAGAAGAAAGAAGAAAGAAGAAAGAAGAAAGAAGAAAGAAGTTTAACAAGTAAATATAATAAAATCCCTTCCTAACTAGCTAGCAGCACAATAAAAACAGTCCATGTTGATTTAGAGAGTGTGAAGTTTTGTTTTAATTCAACAAAAAGTCTAATATTTTAAACGCCCACAGAACGTCTCCCCTGCGCAAATCGCCGTAGCTGTACGACGGCCGCCTTAAGGGGATTAGGAGGCGCGTGCCGCGTCACTAAGGAGCCCAGGCGCGTGCCCGCGATGTCTGCCGGTGCACTCGCGATCGCTCCTGATGGAGCAGGACCGTGGATCTGTGTGTGTAAACACGCAGATCCACATCCTGTCAGGGGAAAGAAGACAGATCATGATCAGTCTCCTTCCCTAGTCAGTCCCACAACAGTGTCAAAAGTGTTCGATCTATCCACCGCAATGTTGCAGTCCTGATTAAAAAAAAAAAAAAAACGCAGATTGCTGCCATTACTAGTAAAAGTAAATAAAAATAAATAAAATGAAGCCATAAATCTACCCCCTATTTTGTAGACACGATAACTTTTGTGCAAACCAATCATTATACGCTTATTGTGATTTTTTTTTACCAAAAATATGTAGAAGAATATATATCGGCCTAAGCTGAGGAAGAAATTTGTTTTTGTTTTTTTAAATTTGGGATATTATAGCAAATGGTTAAAAATAGTGTTTTTTCAAAATTGTTGTTCATTTTTTGTTTATAGTGCAAAAAAAATGAAAACCTTAGGAGGTGATCAAATACCACCAAAAGAAAGCTCTATTTGTAGGGGGGGAAGGGGGAGACATAAATTTTGTTTGGGTACAACATCACAAGATCGGGCAATTGTCAGTTAAAGTGACGCAGTGCCAAATCGCAAAAAATGGCCTGGTCAGGAAGGGGGCAAATCCTTCCGGGGCTGAAGTGGTTAATCAGGGACTTGCTATTTAATATGAGATTCTGCTCAAGATCTATATAATGAGCACTTTGACTAGTAACAACAAAAGCAGTAAAGTCAGCCTAGCAAACAAATAGAAAAGCAGTTTGCACTGTAACTTTGTCTTTATATTTTTAAAAAGAGGAATTCCAGGTTTACCTAAATACAGATTAAAAAAAAAATATATATATATTTTATATATATATATATATATATTTTTTTTTTTTTTTTTTTTTTTTTAAATCGGTATTTAGTTAAATCTGGAATTCCTCTTTCATATATATATTTTAAAAATGTTATATTTTATCCCTGATAAGAGCTAATACAATACCCAGCAGAGGAGCTACCTCAATTCATGCTTTTCAGCCCGCAAGAGAAATCGAATAGATTCCGGGTTTCCTCCGGGTACTCTGGTTTTCTCCCACTCCAAAAACATCAAACATTAATTGGCTTCTGTCTAAATTGGCCCTAGTATGTGTGTATGAATGTGAGTTAGGGACCATAGATTGTAAGCTCCTTAGAGGAAAGGACTGATGTGAATGTACAACAGATCTATGTAAAGTGCTACATTAAGAATCGCATGTGGACTTCAGGGTCTGTCATTGTAAATCTACTAATCCAATTGTAGGAACAGCAGCAAAATAAAAAGGAAATAGAGCAATTACCGGACTTTGTCTCCCACTCCAAGAAAGAGAACATATAACATTTCATGTACTATTATAAAAAGGATTTAGCGTTTTTCTGTTTTAGATAAAAGATAGTTAAGTCCATGTTGAAAATTTTCCCTCAGCGTCACATGAGACTCATCACTGTAGCAGTAAAACTGGCCATACACTACTCAAAATTCCGATCAGTGCGTGGCTGTCCCCGATCGTCCTCTGTTGAAGGGACATGCTGAAGCTTCTTGATCAGCAGCTGACCAGTGTATTCTGAGAAAAGCAGATGCAACTGCCAGAAAATAATGTCCCGGGGGAGTTGAATAAAAAAAAAAAAAAAATTGAAAAAAATCACAATTAAGGGATATTGCTTACAGTCAGAAGCATGTGTCCCTTGTGATGCCCCCTTTTAGCTGAAATCCTCTTCCATTCATGCCCCCCTACATGCCGTAATTGTCCGGTGCAGCAGTGGTTAAAAGTGTTTGTTACCCCAACACTTCATATTCCTGATATGTGCCTGATGTACTATGTACTTGTATGAGAAAGTATCCTGTTCTCTTTGTATTGCTTCCTTTTTGTGAAATCCCTGGTGTGCCTGCTAGCCCCTCTGCTTTCCTATTAAAAAACTGACCACACTAAGCAGGAGAGCACACCATGACCAATACTCTAGCTTTGCTCTCACCTGCTCTCCACCAATGATCAGACACGCCTCCGCTGCACAGCCATTCAGTGGGAAGCTCAGTATACTGTTGCTTCTCCTCCCCCAGCTCTTATGCAGCTGAGAACAAAGGGAATGTGATCACTTATATATAAAAAAAAAAAAAAAAGTATTCATAATGTTTTTCTTATATCTATACACAAATGTTTTGCCTTTCATTTCTATTTTAAACTGAATGGGTTGTTTTACAAGGCGATCGTTTAAATCACTTTAACCACTTAGGGACTAGCCTTGTTTTGAGATTTTGGTCTTTACATGTTTAAAACAGTTTTTTTTGCTAGAAAATTACTTATAACCCCCAAACATTATATATTTTTTTTTCTAACACCCTAGAGAATAAAATGGCAGTCATTGCAATACTTTTTTTCATACCGCATTTGCACAGAGGTCTTACAAGCGCAGTTTTTTTGGAAAAAAATTCACTTTTTTGAATAAAAAAAATAAGACAACAGTCAAGTCAGTCCTTTTTTTTATATTGTGAAAGATAATGTTACACCGAGTAAATTGATACCCAACATGTCACGCTTTAAAATTGCGCCCGCTCGTGGAATGGCGTCAAACTTTTACCCTCAAAAATCTCCATAGGCGATGTTTAAAAGAAATTCTACAGGTTGCATGTTTTGCATTACAGAGGAGGTCTGGGGCTAGAATTATTGCTCTCACTCTACCGATCGCAGCGATACCTCACATGTGTGGTTTGACCACAGTTTTCATATGCAGGCGCTACTCACATATGCGTTGCTTCTGCGCGCGAGCTCGTCGGGACGGGGCGCTTTAAGTTTTTTCTTATTTATTATACTTGATTTTAATTTATTTTTTCACTGTTTTAAAAAAAAAAAATAAAAATTGGGTCACTCTTATTCCTATTACAAGGAATGTAAACATCCCTTGCAATAGAAAAAAATCATGACAGGTCCTCTTAAATATGAGATCTGGGGTAAAAAGTCCTCAGATCTCATATTTGGACTAAAATGAAAAAAAAAAAAAAATTTGTCATTTGAAAAAATGACAACAGAAAAATGTGCCTTCAAGACATATGGGCAAAAGTGACGTTTTGACGTGGCTTCCGCACTCCGATGGTATGGAGACGGGTGGGGACCATCCTCCCCTCACTCACCTCCATATCACAGACGTAAAAGGGACCCGATCACCTCCGCTGCTACCGACGGCTCCGGTAAGCAGTGGAGGGTGCGGGAGAGCGGCGAGTGGCACCTCTCCCACCGCCGATAACGGTGATCTCGCGGTGAATCCGCCGCAGAGACCATCGTTATCGTAAACAGAACCGCCGGATCTAAAGATGGTTACCTCGGTTGTGGCAGCAGCTGCTGCCGTTACCGAGATATCCATCTTCAAACTGCCGACGTACATCTACATGAGCCGGTCGGTAAGTGGTTAATACAACTAAGGGGGTGTCACAGGCATCAAGAGTGCCCGATAATGCCCGCCCTATCCACCCAGTTCTGCCATCCATAGAAGCCTTACTACAGATTCTATGAATGAAACAGGATCTATCAATGGAGGTGGTGGACCTTTCAATCATCTGCCTGTCCTCCATGCATAGATTGCGTTTTATTCATAGAAGCTGTAGTACGGCTTCTATGAATGATGGAGCAGGGTGGAAAGGGTGGGCATAGCTGGGCAGGCTTGATGAGAGCCTGTGACAGTCCACTTTAAAATAATCCTGCTTGATCTCTTCAGGCTGGCCACTTTTGCAGGTATAGCTATGTAAAACATAAAAAATAAGTGCCTATACTGTTTAAAATCTAGTGATACATTGTCTCACCCTGCTCGGCACAAGTTCAGTTTCACTATATTTTTAAGTACTGTGCTGAGTTTGTAGAGGCCGATCTGCTGGACAGCCTAAAGATTTACTGCTTTTCAGGAGTTCTGAGCTTCAGCAAAATGGCAGCTTCCAGCAAGAAGAAAAACAGGAACAATGCTGGAGGCAATTTATAGCACACACTAACTTTGGTAACAAATATTAATGTGGAATGCATGTTCCTTGCTAAAGAACATTATTATTAACATTATCAGACAATCCCTGAAAACTCATCTCTTCAGAGAAGCCTATCTGGCCCCCACCTAACAACTGTACACTTATCTTCTCAATCAGTACATCACCCACAGTTATTACCTCTTGACCTTCCCTCTTAGATTGTAAGCTCTAAGGAGCAGGGCCCTCTAATTCCTACTGTATCAAAGTGTATTGTATTTGTACTGTCTACCCTCAAGTTGTAAAGCGCTACGTAAACTGTTGGCGCTATATAAATCCTGTATAATAATAATTATTATTTTTATCAAGTTGTAATGGGTAAAGTTCCACTTTAAAGAGGGAGTCCACCTACATCCACCAAAAAAAAAAAAAAAAAATAATATTAAAAGCCAGCAGCTACAAATACTGCAGCTGATGACTTTTAATAAATGGCCACTTACCTGTCCCAGGGTCCAGCGATGTCGGCAGCCGACGCCGATAGCCCGCTCGATTCTCGGCAGCTGCCGCCGCCATCCTGGGTAAGGAAATCAGGAAGTGAAGCGTTGCGGCTTCACTTCCGGGTCCCTACTGCGCATGCGCGAGTAGCGCTGCGCATCGTAACTGGTCCCTGCTATCTCCTGGAACCTTTGTGTTTCCCAGGAGACAGCGTGGAGGGACAGGAAGAGGCATAGACTCCCGTGTGAGTCTATGCCGGAAGTGGGTGCAAATACCTGTCTTAGACAGGTATCTGCACCCCCCTCCCCCCTGAAAGGTGCCAAATGTGACACCGGAGGGGGGAAGGGTTCCAAAAAGCGGAAGTTTCATTTTTGTGTGGAACTCCACTTTAAGGATTTCAACTAAAAGAGGCATCAGCATCCTGCTGACTGTTATGTCCCTTGTGCTGATGTTTCTGTTTTTTTGGCTGCATTAGGTTTGTGGATAAGTAAACTGTAAACTAACACAAAATATGCTTTAACAGAACACTATACATTCTTTTTGCTAACATATACAGTACATTTGTGTCTACTCAGGAAAGGACTCTACATTTGCAATTACATATCACCCTTACAAAAGATAGGTGTGCTACACTTTTTCTTGATAATCTTCATATAAAAAAAAAAAAAAAAAAAAAAGGACAAAATATTAACCTGTGCTACTTTATATTTTAGATTCCACAGTGGTAAAAGGAAACCTCAACAGGTTTACAAGGGTGCAACTGCAATATCAAACAATCAAGTGTTTAACTACAGAAAATCCTGGATAAACGACTAGTAAGCAACAAACTTTTGTCCAAGTCAATCCTGTTAATCACTGGTGAATGGACAATTTAAATAGCTGCAGTAACGGGTCTGGCAGTGGAACACAGTGTGAAAGTAACTCAATCAAAAATAAAATGCACAACACTGGAACACAATGCAATACAAAACAATCATCTAAATTGGCAGTATCCTGCCTTGTGACAGTGGAAGGTTTTAAATTAAAAAACTTTTTAAAGCTTTTGGCTGGCATTCTACATTATCTTAGAGTAATATGGGCAAAATTCTGTGTTTGCTTTCAACAGTCCTTTGGTGAAATGGGAGAGACCTGGGTCAGGGTTGCTTAGAGGATGCGTGGACAAAAGTAACCACGTTGACGCACAATTTATCTAATCACAGAAAACAATACTATAAAAGTATTATGCTGCTACAGATGCCCTTCCATTCTGCACGGCATTACTCTCCTCATTCGACATTTGCTGGTAGTACCAACTTAAAGTGGATGTAAACCCAATGTCATCTTTTCTAAACTACTGCCATAGGGGTTATCTATAAGGATATATATGCCTCCTGCATGTATCTTTACCTGTCAAATGTCTCCCCTCTGTCTTTTAGGAGACCCGAAAAACTGCATATTCTGTGGGTGGGTCTGTTGTCTGGAGCTCAGTGGGTGGAGTCGTGATGTCAGTAGACTCCCCGCCCACCTCTACACTCCCCTTGTCAATATTCATTTTCTCCTGTGCATTTCTTTTTTTTTTCATTAAAGAATTTTTATTGAAATTTCAATACAAATAACAGAAAAAAATTACAGGCAGCTGGTTTTGGTATATAACAATCAGTTACAGCAGTAAAACATTTACATCCTAATCTCAAAGTAATGGACAATAGTCATACAAATGATCAATTAAAGCATACATAAACAGTATAGTAACACTTCTGTTTACCCCATTGGGTTCTAACTGTAAACAGGTGCTAACTAATATAATGACAACATTATCATGGACAATTCAAGAAATTAGAAAAAAAGAGAACTGTGAAGCCTTGATATTACTCATGGAATAATACTGAAATATGGTTTAAGAACCGCAGCTCATGTTTTTGAGTGAGGTAGAAGCTCTAGGGTGACTGATCCATATTTGCCACAATTTCTCAAACTTGACCGTGTTGTAATTTTTATATGCCAACATTAACTCATATTGAGCTTGTGTATTCAACCTTATAACAACATCAGATAAATTTGGTGCTTCGTTAGATTTCCATAGTTTTGTTATAGTCAGCCTTGCTGCTATTAATACATTTGCTACTACTGTTCTATATTCTACAGAGTAAAGATCCAGATTTATTCCTAAAAGGGCCATTGCGGGAGTAAGGGGAAGTAAATTACCAGTGAGGTTAGCAATAAATGTCGAAACTGATTTCCAAAAACTACTAAGATTTTTGCAATTCCATAAAATATGATAAAGGGAACCAGTTTGTTCATTGCATCGCCAACAAGTTGGGGAGAGTGATGGGTAGATTTTGGAAAGTTTGTATGGTGTAAGGTACCATCTGTTTAATATCTTTTGGGCATTATCCCAATGTTCAACGCAGGATGATGCCTTAGTGCTCAGAATTATGGCCTTATTCCACTGTTGCCAAGAAATAGATAAGGAAAGATCCTTTTCCCATTTCAGCATATTATTGGTTTTAACAGATTTAGGGAATTCTGAGAAAAGTTTGTAAAATAAGGATATTCCTTTCTTATCACAAGCGTGCTTGTTCAGTAGGAACTTCCAGATTATTGATGGGATATTCATGTTCGATTCTGGGTCAAGTTTCTTTAATCTTTCAAAACGTCTAAGTTTTTTTAACAACATCTCTTTATAGTCTAGGGGTAGGTTGACATAGTAATTAAACCCCTGTGAAATCCAGTTATTCAATGAGATACGGGCTCTACAGTATTCCAGCACTCTTAAGGGCACAGGGATTTTAATTAGTTCACCTAGTTCTTTTGATTTAGATAATATGTGTTTCCAAGCTATCAACGTGGATTTAACAGTGATGACTTTTGGTATTACGACTTTAGGAAGCAAAGCATACGCTATAGCTAATGCACACATGTCATTGCCTTTGGTGACTTCTTTTTCAATATTTACCCAAAGTTTCTCATCTGAATTAGAAAACCAAAATTTCATTTGATCAAGGAGTGACGCATAGTAATAATGTCGAATATCTGGGAGACCCATTCCACCTTTATTCTTAGTAGTGGTAAGAATTGAGAAGGCTACTCTAGGTTTTTTATCATTCCAAATAAATTTTTTAAGCTTTAGATTCACCTGGTTGAAAAATTTATTGTTCACCTGGATGGGGAGCGAGCGGAAATAATATAGAATTTTAGGAAGGGTCTGCATTTTAAAAGCTGCTATTTTCCCTACCCAGGAGAGTTGTGTTTTATGGAAAGATTGGAGATCCTTATTTATATTTTCTAGTAGTATAGGGAAATTTACTTCATATAATTTAGCTGTTGGATAGGTAAGTTGGATCCCCAAATAAGGAATGGAGGGCTGGTCCCAATTGTAAGTCGTTTTATTTTTAAGGGTCATGTAGCTTTTTTGGGATATATTCATAGGCAGGACATGACATTTGTTGCTATTAATTTTGTAGTATGAGATTTTCCCAAAGGATTCTAATATATTTTGCACATTGGTGAGAGAGGTTTCAGGATTGGATAAGGAAAGTATTATATCATCGGCGAATAATCCTAATTTGTGTTCAATATTGCCCACTTTAATACCTGTAATTGATTCATTAGAACGGATTAGTTCTGCCAAAGGTTCTATTGCCAATGAAAATATTATAGGCGAAAGAGGGCAGCCCTGTCTTGTGCCATTAGAAAGATCAAAGCTTTTGGACAAGTTTCCTGAAGTGAATACTTTAGCAGAGGGCTTCGTATAGAGGGACATTATGGCTGAATGAATGAAACCTGTAAATCCGAATTTTATAAGTGTTGCCGATAGATAGCCCCAATGAACTCTATCAAATGCCTTCTCTGCATCTAAGGCAAGAAGCAGAGAAGGCACTCCACTATTCTCCACTTGTTGAATCAAATTAATCATACGCCTTGTTCCATCAGGGGCCTGCCGACCTTTAACAAAGCCCACTTGATCCAATCCAATAAGATAGGGAGTAATTTCCAACAGTCTACTAGCTAGTATTTTAGCATAAATTTTAATGTCGGAGTTTAACAATGATATTGGCCTATAACTGGCCGGTGAAGTAGTATCTTTCCCAGGTTTCGGTATTGTTACTATAATAGCTTCCAACATTTCCTTTGGGAAATTATTACTACTGGAGGCTGTAAAATTGTACAATTTAGTCAGGTGGGGTACTAAAGTAGTGGCAAATGTTTTATAATATTCCCCAGAGAGGCCGTCAACACCTGGTGCCTTATTAATTGGGATGTCTTTAATGGCCTTTGATATTTCCTGTTCTGTAATCGGCTTATTTAGATTACCAAGGGTAGCAGCATCAATCTTTGGAAGCTTGATATTATCTAGAAATTTTGTTATGTCCTCCGGTGAAGGTTGGGGAGTATTCTTATCCTCCTTTAGATTATAGAGGAGTCCATAATAATCTGAGAAATTGTCCGCTATATCTTGGGGATTGTAAATGACCCTTCCATTGTCATGATGGACCATTTTGTGAATTCTACCTTTGATTTGTTGTTTTCGAAGTTGGGAGGCTAATAACTTCCCTGCTCTGTTACCTTGTGAATAAAAGTTAAGTTTTAGTTTCTTAAAATATTTATCGTGGTTAGTTACTAGAGTATCTTTTAATTCGTTTCTACAGTTATTAAGTTGGTGTAACAACTGTGGGTCATTAGGTCGCTTTTTATGATCTTTTTCTAGGGTTTTAATATCCCTCATTAGTTTATCTATAGTGGTAGATTTCCTCTTTTTCTCCCTAGAGGCTAGTTGAATTAGCAAACCTCTAATGTAGGCTTTGTGGGCACACCAAAGAGTAGTGCTCGACACAGAATCATTATCATTTACCATAAAGAACTCCTGTAGCTTTTCTTTCATCACAGACATGTGCTTCTCTTGTGATAAAATATAAGTATTATTTCTCCATAGAAATGTGTTGTTGCATTGCTGGTCCACCTGTATTTCTAATGTAATTGGTGCATGGTCTGACCAGGTAATGTTATGAATTTTGGCGTCTATTGTTTTTTGTAAGAGAGTTTTGTCTGTGATGAAAAAATCTATTCTTGAGTAGGTTTTATGTGCATTGGAAAAGAATGTATAATCCCTTTCGGTGGAGTGAAGACACCTCCAGGGGTCATACAGGTCTTCTTGAAAAAAAAGATCGCTTAGTCCCAATCTGATGGTGTGGTTCTTCTTGGTCGTATCAATATTTGGTTCCATAGGGGCATTAAAGTCACCACAAATGAGAATGTTACCTTTTTGGATTTTACGTATTGTTTTCAATATTTTCCGCAAGAATCGGTGAGGATGTGTGTTGGGTGCGTAGACATTGGCAATTGTATATGTTATGTTGTCTATGGTTGCCACTAATATAATAAATCTTCCGTGGTCGTCTGTTTGTAAATCCAGCATCTTAAATGTTACGGTGTCTCTTACTGCAATAATTACTCCTTGTTTCTTTTTGTGATTGTCTGAGCGGAAAATATGTGGATATCTGTTGTGAGTGAACTTTGGTGATTTGTTTTTAGCAAAATGTGATTCCTGAACGCATACTATGTCACTTCCAAACTTTAAGGCGTCAGTCCATAGAGCTTTCCGTTTGTGGGGACTGTTGAGTCCTTTTGCGTTTAATGATAGTAGTTTAAGTCCCATTAATGCGAAACCAATAGATAGCGAAGTGTCGCGTTGCTATTCTTAGGATAAACTCGATTATTCCAGTGAGGTTATGCATTATATAGCAGAATGTTGGAGAGAGCCATATAGCTAAGTCCATGAAGGTAAAGCAAAACCAACTTCTTAACATAACTGAAGAAAAACTGTAGAAAAACTGTAAAAAAACAAAAAACTGTAAAAAAAAGGAGGAGTTGTGAACAACTCCTGTGTACTATTGTGTTAGTACTTGCAGTTGGGGGAAAAGTAAACCTTTGGGATACAATTATAACAAGTTCCCTGAAGAAATGATATACCTGAGGACATAACGGTAATGTACTCCATATTGGCTATGAAGTTAGTCAGGTTAGGAGCAGGAGAGAATGCCAGTATAGGTGCCCTTTATCCATGGCTAGTTTGCCATTGTGGTGCTATTTTCCCCAGAGGGGGTTTCTCAAAATTAAGATCACCTTCTTTTGGTAATAATCCCCATGATTTGAGGTACTTCAGCCCGTCTTCTAGCGTGTAAATAGAGTAGGAGATGCTATCCCTCTCTATGAGCAATTTAGTGGGAAACCCCCATTTATACACAATGTTATGGTTGCGGAGGATTTTGGTTATTGGATTCAAATTTTTTCGGGCCAAAATGGTTGCTTGTGACAAATCTGAGTATAGCTGAATGCCTGCATAAGGATCTGGTAGTGGAGAACGTTGTCTCGCAAGTTGCATCAAATGGTCTTTCACATGGTAAAAATGTATTTTCGCAATTACATCCCTGGGCAACTTTTCTGGTATGTGAGAGGGCTTAGGCAGCCTGTGCGCTCTATTACCAGCTCTTGAGGAGATATTGTAGGTATCAGATCAGACATCATTCGGCATAAAAATTGTTTCAAATCTGAATTTTTAATATTTTCAGGGATTCCTCTAAATTTTATATTGTTCCGTCTGGATCTGTCCTCTAAATCCGAAACCTTCAACTTTAGATGTTTAATTTCATCCTCCAGATCTACGTGTGAATCCACTAAGTTATTGTGGGCTTCAGTAAAATCATTCATTTTGTGCTCAATATAGTCTACCCTTTCTCCCAAAGCATCCATTTCCATCTTGGATTTTTGCATAAAGGATAGCATATCTTGCTGAAGAGCTCCCCTTAAGGATAGTAGCATTTCCTTAAGATCTGTGTCAACTATTGGCTGGCCAGAAGTGGGGAATGCATTAAGCTTTTCATTATAAGGGTTGTTTGTGAATGTAGCATTTACATTAGGGTGAGAGTCACTTATATAACTTTCAGCATCAGAAATTCTTCTTTTTTGTCTCAATGGGCTGTTGATATCTGCATTAGCTGGGTCAGAGCTGTTATGCTGCAGGTTAGAGTGTGCTCTCTCCCCCCTCCCTCCTCCTTCACACTGATCAGCCTGCATTCCTATGCTGTGCTGTGAATGGGAGGGGCTGGCACCATGCTGTTTCTCTGGAGTCCCAGCCAGGTTGTTAAATGTGCTTAACTTACGGGGCTTATCTTTGTTTTTTCTTTTCCCTGACATCACCAGCTGCTTCCTCGGTATCTCCCCTGCTCTGCTGTGTTATCAGGTAGGCTATAAATAGCGTTGGGCTGCTTCAGGGAGACTCGGTTCTCAGAGCTCTCCTATAGTGCGACCATCCACTTCCTATGCTGGCCACGCCCCCTCTTCTCCTGTGCATTTCTAACACTGAACTTCTGCTATGATCTCTAACATCCAGTGAAAAGACAGGAAAGTAACCACATGACTTCAGCATGCCAAATCATGCTGAGGTGTGGAACAGCCAATCCTTGCAGAGCTGCTGAAGAAAGGAGTGGGGGAGGGAATTAAAAAATACTGCCTGTTTTAGGCTAGTGCACGAGATATGTAAATCACCTGTCACTCACAGCAAGGGGGAGGATTTGACAAAGTTTTTCTCTGTTTGTCAAGTTTTATCTCACTGAACAATAAAAGAGGATTGCTCAGAGATGGATTAACTCTTTGTGGCAATACTGGGCTCAAATGATAGGAAATCTTATACTCTACATTATGACATCAAAAAATAAATTGGGTTTACATCCACTTTAAAAAGGAATAGATCTTCAAGCTTGGTAATGTTGCAGTAAAGTGTGGCAAGGAGTGTTGAAATTCTACTGCACCAAGCATTCCACAGAGATCACCGCAATCTTTGAGATTGCACTGTTGTCCATGCATCCCGGCTTTTTAAAAGCAAAACATACTCAGATTTTGCCTGTCTGCAATCTGAATTACTATTTCTAGATGTTGGAAATCAGAGACCCCACATCTCTCTAAAAGGGTGCCCATAAAGAATGAGATGTACATAAACAGCTTGATGTCAGGAGACAGTGATCAACTGGATCCATTTTTGTGGGCATGGTCTGCTTGAATATTGTTTCACACCTCTACTACATTTAAAACCACGCCTTTTTTTTTTTTTTTTTTTTTTTATGATTTTTTATTGCCAACAATGTTTTTTTACATTCAGCTGACATATACTCATCAGTTGTTAAGGACATGGCAGCCAGCTTCCTGGCCTGCTCCTTAGCAACCAGAGTTACACAGCGTGTTTAAGAGGGTGGAAAAAAAAAAAAAAAAAAAAGGAAAAATGCAAAACCCATTTAAAAAAAAAAAAACGCAACACTTTTGTTGTTGGTGCCTCTCCATTGAAATCTATTACACGCAAAACGCAATCTTCTCCAGGAAAGAAGCCCCTGACCCTTTCCAAAAAATGCAATGCTGCAAAACACATGAACTACATCCATAAGAAACTATGTTAATTGGACTGTAGTGCATTTCTGCAAAACGCACAAAAAAAAAAAAAAAAAAACACAACGCATAGCTGTGTGAACTTAGCCTTAGAGTATCTTGGATGCAGTAAATTTTCAGCCATTAAAAAATGATAATCAATACTTTTAGCATGATTCAACACTACCTATCTGTGCCACTTTAATAAAATATCACAAAACAGATAAAGAGGTCGATATTTTTTGTGTAGTGACTTGGCAGGATATTCTAACAGAGAGCAGTTTCTGTCATCCTCATACATCATGACGGTTATTTCTTATAGGCAATATGCAGTTGTGTAATACCAGGTCCTTCCACTTGTCATAACAACCTGTACCTTGTTGAGTTTTTACTGTACAGGAAGGAAATCACAGTGGACAGAATGAAACTACATGCCATAGGGGTGAGGCTTGGAATCTCAGCAGTCAGATCTGAAAAGCTGGAGGGTTGTTCAAGGTCATTAGTATTTACTATTAACACAAATCGGTTTTAAATATTTAGCATATATATATTAAAGGTACAGACAGAATACCCACAAAATAGGTAGTGCTCCATTCACATAGGTGTCTGCCCTGCGGAGATAATGCTCCCATAGGAAAGCTCAGGTTACCTTATTGAGGCACACAGAACATCAATCACGCATATGATGGTCTGTTTGTCTGTGTAAGACGGTGTAAAAAAAAAAAAAAAAAAAGGAAAAGAAGAAGATTCATTTGAATGGAGTGACTTCTATTGAGGAAAACTCCAAGGAGTATCAGACCAGCCAGATATAATAAAGCCTATGACGTTTACAATGTATAAGATATATTACTGTTCTGTACCCCCAGTGGGATTAAAGCGGGGTTCCACTGTCTCCAATGTTTTTTTGGCAAAATGACAGATTATGTTATTTAAATATATAACTCACTTGTTTCGTTTTTAGTGATTTCTGCTGTCCGTTTTCTCACAATAAATAAACATATACGTTTTTATACCGCCAGCTGTCATCTTGCCTGTGGGCATGTGAAGCCCACAGACATCCTCTTCCGGGATATTGTGCTGCTGATCGACCAGCATGCACCGCCCGTTCTATCCCCGATCTCAAGCATGCGCAGTAACCTCAAATCGGAGCACCGTCAACAGCTCAGGTTGCCATCAAAACGGGCAGCGTCATAGGAAGTCCCGCCCCATTGTGATGGCAACAGAGATAAGCACTGACTCCTGGGAACAATGACACAAGCTCCCAGGAGCCAGTGCGGCTAAAAGGAAATTACGAAATAGCCGCACTTTACACGCCCATATCCGCAAACTCCACATACAGGAAATACAGATGATCTGCAAAACTAAGGTACAGTAGGAAAAAAAAAAAAAGGTTCCGTTTTTAAAGTAAAACAGTGAGGGAATAGGTTTGAGCTAATGTAATAAAATCGGGTGGAGCTCCGCTTTAACATGCCAGATCAAGCATAGGCAATCCACAGCTATCTTGTCTAATCAGGAACTACTAGTACCAGCTTACCCTGCCATACAGTGGCTGGAACAGTATTGGTAGTGTTAGAATAAGTTATGCTTACTCTAAATTAGGTTAAAATATCAAAATTCAGCTCAACAAAGACAGCTAAACATACAAGTGAATTACACAAGTATTGTTTTACCTGCCAAAGGAGTTGTAATTTTGTAATTCACACACCTCTGCCACAATGCACAGCCTGGGCTATTACTCTGCGACTTATTAAATCAAACTATTGGGTAGACCCGCACAATTAATCATTAAAATACTGCAATCTCGGTTCAACCCCCCCTCACAATCAGAGCTGTCAAAAAAACAAAAAAGCCAGCAATGTTTATCAACATTCCTCAGTGCTGGGAGATAGAGAAGAGAAGACATGCATTGGGGGTTATTTACTAAAAGGCAAATCCACTTTGCACTGCGAGTGCACTTGGAAGTAAAGTCGCTGTAGATCCGAGGGGGACATGAAAGGAAAATAAAAAACAGCATTTTAGCTTGCACGTGATTGGATGATAAAATCAGTAGAGCTTCCCCTCATTTCAGATCTACCCCTTAGATTGAGAGCGACTGCACTTCCAAGTGCACTTGCAGCGCAAAGTGGATTTGCCTTTCGTAAATAACCCCCAGTGTATCTCTGGTTTCTTTTAGATCAAAGGAATAAACTTGTATGTGTGTAAATGAGGTCAGTTTAACCACTTAAAGACCAAACCTTCTTCTGACATTCGTTGCTTACAAGTTGAAATCAGTATTTTCTGCGAGAAAAATTACTCAGAACCCCCAAACATCTAATATAATATAAAATGTAATATAATATAATATAATATATATATAATTTTTAGCAGAGGCCTTAGAGAATAAAATGATATTACAAAAGACTTTTTTTTTTAATAAAACAGAAGTGTCATACCAACTTCTCTGTGCAGTGGTTTTGCACAGAGCAGCAACAATCCTGCAGTTCTTGGGTCCTCCCTCATAGCAAGCTGCTTGCACTGGGGCCATTCGCGCATGCTTGCTCCTGAGCCATCCAAGTGTCCATATGACTCTCAGAGCATGGCTCTGCTTCATCCCACTCCCTCCTTACTGGTTGTGATTGACAGCAGCAGGAGCCATTGCTCTCACTGCTGCGTCTCAGCCAATGAGTAAGGAGAGACCCGGGAGAGCACCGGTGCTCGTGCACATCGCTGGATCAAGATCGAGTTCAGATGAGTACAAGTGGGGCTGAAGGGGAAAGCTGCAGTCAGGTTTTTTTAACTTCGTGCATAGAATACATAAAGGTAATAAAAAAAAAAAAAAAAAGTGCCTTTAAAACCACTTTAAGCATTAAAAAAAAAAAAAAAATGTGCATTTCAAACACATATATAGTAGTGCTGGTAATGAATTTGTTAGGTGCTGTCATACATTCAAATATTTCACCAATGAGATATATGTATAAAATATATCTATATATCAAACAAAAACAAAAGAAATTTCCAAGCTCAACTTACTGACCCAATCTGTAGGCTGGTCGGTAAGTTGAACTTGGAAATTCCTTTTGTTTGACATGCGTCACCCTTCCTGAGCTCTTTGCTGTAAAGGCCATTGGCCATGTTTGTATATACACCTCCTTGTACATACATCAGAATAGCAGACAAGGTGCAGGAGGCACACAGCTTCTAACAGGCCAGAAGGCCCCCATGTCCATTCCCAGCTGGCAGGGCCGTGCGGTATTGCCTGGTAAATAGACCAGGCATGGGAAGGCCTGACCACCCCCCCCCCCAATTACACATTTTTAAAAATGAGTAGTATTTTTCGAGATTCTGGGAACTTATATTTTTAAAGTGTAGTGAGACAGTCTGTTCTGCTATTTCATTAGTCTCACAATGCAATGCTCATGTGTGCAAACGTCCAGAGGCCTGTAATAGATAGTGAAATTCTAAAGAAAGAAGATATGGGGAAGTAGAGTCACATGTTTTACTGATCAGAGTAAAAATATTTCTGGAATCCTCCTATTGTACAGGAAAGTCTTGCAACCAGCTGCACTGTGAAGCTGTCCTAGACAGGAAGGGTCCACCCAGGTGGTGCTATTGACAAGGATTGCAGCACTGACATGTTTTTCCATAGACTACAGCAGAAAAGACACCAGAAGGTTACAGTCTAGCTTCAAACTGTTTCTGTCACCCTGACATCCTGGCTCCTGAAATTTGTTTTCAGCCACTGGTTTAAAAAGGAATACGGAGGCTGTCACTGCTGTTTCTATTTTTCTGGCCTAAGGCTGTCATCCTGGTCTGGCTTCACACAGCTTTATCATTGATAGTTCTGTTTGGTCAAACTGGTTCACACAGGCTTCCATCTTATATGTCAGCAGCAGCTTTATCATCACTTCGGTTTCATTTAGATGTTCAGTGTGGGAGGCGGCAAAAATGCACTTTTGAGCTACGTTTTTGCCACCCCCACCCCACTTAAAGAGGAGTTCCATCTAGGAAAAAAAAATTAAAAGTCAGCAGCTACAAATACTGTAGGTGCTGACTTTTAATATATGGACACTTACCTGTCCAGGGAGTCCGCAATGTCGGCACCCCAGCTGATTCTCAGATCGGATGTCGGGTGCTGCTGCCGCCATTCATTGTAAGGGAAACCGGCAGTGTAGCCTTTTGGCTTCAAAGCCAGTTCCCTACTGTGCATGCGCATAGTGCTTTCTGACTGGCCTGGCGGAGGAAGGGGGCCAAACTTTGGAGGGACGGTGCAGCGGCTGTCTTCTGGAAGTGGGGAAGGGTACCTGTCAAAAACGGTGGGAAGCAGATAAGTGGAAGTTTCACTTTTGGGTGGAAGTCCACTTTAAGCTGACATAGGCAGTGGATGGGTGGGTTTACATGCCGCAGTAAAAGTGTTTCATTTCGTGCCCACAACAAAGTTTACCCAATATGTAACTACACATTCAAGTAAATGGTAAAGTTCTGCAAACACCGTTGATGCATTTGTCAGCAAAAACGGGGTTAAAACCAGCAGTGAAGAGGTGTTGCATTGCTTCCTCATCACCTGTCAATAGCCTCTGAAGCACGACCCAAACGCAGATCGGGCTTCAGGGGAGAGGTAGATTTAGACACACATCTAAATCTACGCTTACAGCAAGCTTTTCGCTTTGACCAGCATTCCTGAAGCCTTTAAATGAACCTTTCAACTCCTGTTTTAAAATGTGAAACGCAGACCTTTATGTGAGTGCTAATAGTCACTTTAAACAAGCTGCTAGCAGACTTTCAACAAGTAATGCTTAAGATTGCTAACAACTTGTTTAAAGGGACAGTACTCCCATAAAAAATCTGGGTTTAACAATCCTAAGGCCTCATACACACTGGACATTTTTAACACTACGGTTAGGGGCATCTTTTTTCTGACCCATATACCCCTGAATGTTAGCCTACATGTCCATGCACACATAGGCATATAGAGGCAGAAAAAAACCCCACTGCCAGCGAGTCCAGGAGCAGCGTTTTGGCAGAAAAAACACTTGGCACGTATAAATGCATCTAAACATGTTTAACTCTAGGTGCTTTTAGCAATTGTGCGTTAATTCATTTCAATGAATGAAGTAACAACGAACTAACAACCAAGATCCAGACGTGTCTAAATGTGTTGCCTGTTTACAAGAATCTAGCATTTTTCCTGCCAAAACGCTGCTGTCGGAAGGAAATGCATAGGAGAAATGGGCAAACATCCAGTGTGCATGGAGGCCTAAAATGGAACTAAATAAGGCTTTAAAAAAGTTTCAAAACTTAATGAAAGCTCTGCAAATGCTTTTTTAAAGCTCGTTGTTCACATTTCTCTTATACGAAAGCTGAGGCTTGTGTGAACTAGGCCTTAGGTCCCTTACACATTGGGTGAGCTCCATAGGAGTCAGCCTTTTCAGTGGGGAATCAGTCAGCTGATCCCTGCTGATCTGTCAGATGGCTGGTCCATGTCCACTACGCTTATGCACAGACACAGTCCGCTCTTCCCTATGGATGGTCGTATGTAAACGGACCATCTGTTTACATCCAACTGCCAACCGATCTCCATTAGTCTGATTTTAGTGGATAGGATCCAACGTCGGCGAGTGTCAGACACATGTCCGTTGTCCCCATCTGTGTTTTTAGTGGATAGGATTTAGGATTGGATCTGATGTCGGTGGGTGGCGCTCCGTAGGGGAGACTGGAGGGTCCAATCAATTCCACCTGAAAAACTGACAGGTGGGCCAGATCATTCTGCTTATGTAAAAGGAGTGAAGTGCAAAATATATATTTTTTTTTAAATAAACAAAAACAAACAAGAAAAAAAACAAACTTAAAATGCTCTTTAAGCTGCCATCTGAAAACATACAATATTCAAGCAACAACTCCTGGAGGCCCTTAAATAATGGCTGCTCATTCTTACTGCACAATAAAAACCGGCAGGGCTATTTTACTATCATAGGAAACCCTACACAAATCAGACAAGGATTGTCACACATAAAACTTTAGTAGACCTGATAAATCCAACAATCATGGGCAGACTGCAATTACATGGGTACAATTGGCGTACAATCACACTTAAAGTTTGGCAAGTGGTGCTTTAGGGACAAAAGATTAAGGGCAATTACCTTGTAATGGAATCGCAGTAATTTAGTGCTAAACTCGAGTTCTATCTGGGAAGAGAATGGTGTACATTATCTGGAGACCAATTATCATAATATCAAATCTATAGAAATGCAAAAACCTTGTCTGTACAGATGTCATACAGTAAACAAGAATCTATCATCTTGTATGGTAAACGTCCTCTGAGATACAAGTACTTTATTCCTCATACCTGCAGCTTTCCTCCTCTTTGTGACATGTCCCCCTGAAGCCACTTGACTCTGCTGGTCACAGCTCTGATGTCATAAGGTACAATACATATTCCAGATATATGGCTGGGATATGACATATGTGAACCTAGCCTTAAAAGATAAAATGTATTTTTGGTTTTGCTACATAAACCTGATTAAAAAAAAAAAAAATAAAAAAAGGGGAAGAGCATATAACCAGTGGAAGTGTCGAAATACGATATTGCACAAGACTGACAGGTCAAACAGGTGACAGATGACATGCCAAGTAGTGAAAGAAGGAGAATGACGACATCCCTAATATGACATGTTTTTATCCTGTTACTGACAGAAACGGCATACGCATGTTTGGTTATCTAATTGGCGATTTGGCACTTGGATTATATGTTTTTTTGAGTTTACACAAACTCAGTTTTTCACACAAAAACAAGAAAAAGAAAACAAAGCCATAATAAACAAACAAATATACAGTGTCTCATTAGATAGCATGCACCAAAGGAAGAGATACCAAAATATCACAGGTACTACTGAAAAATAAATAAATAAATAAATAAAAAAGAAACCGGGGGGGTGGGAGAATCGCTCTGCTGATCCCCGCTAAGCAGGTGGATGACAGGTCCTGTCCGCTCACTGTGCAGAGCGGAGACGGACACAGCCCCACTCTCCACTATAGAGGGTGAAAATGGACCGCCTATCCGCTTTCATCCGATTCTATCCAATCTGCCAGACAGATGGAAAATAGGACCACCATCCATCTAGATTTTGTGGGCAGGATTGGATGGCAGCAGGTGCTAGTGGACATATGTCCGCTGACATCCACTACTTCATAGGGGAGACTGGAGGGTCTGATCAGGTCCGCAAAAAAACAAAACAAAAAAACCCAACACTGACAGGCAGACCTGATCGGACAGCCCGTGTGAAAGCACCCTTAGCTAGGAGTTTTAGCATAGGGTGGTTCATCCCTTTCCAGGACAATAAAATATTTTGCTATGCAAAATGGTGACAGTTGTTTAGTATATTTAGAAATCCCCAAATGTTCCCGTTATTTTTTGGATGCAGGATATTAGCAAGGCCAAAAACCAATGCAATAAATGAACCAATATCTCTCCAGAATTTTTGGGCTATAGGGCAAGACCAAAAACAAATGTAAGAAACCACCAGTATGCAAACAAGCTCGGAAACAATCAGCTGTATTATGTAGGCCCATTTTATGCAACCGGGCAGGAGTTATGAGTGTGATGAAATACTTTCAATTGAACGATTCTATCTTTGGAGGAAATTACAGAGGTCTCATAAGTGTCCCTGAATTCAGACCAATCCGACTATTCAAAGTGTATGTCCAAGAAGTCCATATGCAATGGAGAACCTAGGGTTGGAATGTATCATCAGGGCAGAGTAATAATCAGAAAGAAGTCTCATTGGTTCAGGGCATCTCAGCAGTTTCTCAAGAGGTGTGATGGTCAGGAGATCCAAACTGTGCCTTTTCAGCTTCACACACGTTTTTGGTGACAGACTAACATTAAAGTAAATTTATACTCATGTCAATGAATGCAAAATAAATGACTGCAATATAAAAAATGCCAAATCAAATGGGCTGCACAAACAGCCCCCATGATTGTCAGAATTCCATTTTCTGCATACTGCTGTATTGTTCAATGCCAGAGCAACCCATCACCAAGCCCAACCTTTGCCATCTGGGAGGAAGATCGCAAGGGAGTGAATGTGAGAAGATTGTGCCTATGGAAACAAATCAACTTTAGAAAGAATATTTACACAGACAATTCTGAAAGGCGTCAGAAGAAAGCCAAAAGACATATCCTATGGTACCTGCTCTTCTGCAGTAACATTATTTGCATTTATTGTGCCGAGTGCAGGTATAGTGATCCTGTATTGTGCCCATACTAGGCAATGTGGCAGCTTTCCTCCATAACAGGACTAAGGACTCATTCACACTGGCAGAGCCAAATCTGCATTTATCTCTAAATACATGTAAGGACTTTTCAATGGTGCTATTCTTACTGTGCATTTACCTTTGTTTAGTTTAGCAGCATCTAAAGAAAAATAGAATTCTGAAGCATCCAGGATGCAATCAGACACTCTAACATGGCTAAACGGATGGAAACACAGCTAAACCTGCTTTGACACAGATACGTGATATGGGATTCTGAGGAAAGTAAGCAAAAGACAACTTATGGTCCCTGCCATGCAGCACACCTCCTGTTACTTTGCATAACCACTTAACCTCCAGAAGATTTACCCCCCTTCATGACCAGGCCATTTTTTGCAATACGGCACTGTTACTTTAACTGACAATTGCTCATTTGTGCAACACTGTACAAAAAAAAAAAAAGTGTATGTCCTCCCCCCCCTCCCCCCCACAGAGATTTCTTTTAGTGGTATTTGATCGACAATTGTGGGGGAAAAAAAACTGTTTTAAATTAAATTATCATACAAATACATATTTGAAATCAAACGTTTATTATTTTTTGGTAACAACATAGTGTGGGCAGATTTCTGCCAGTCACAGGCTGCTTCGCACCCCACAAGCCTGTGTGCAAGGGGAGATTTGCTGGTGCCCGGCGTGGGGAGTCTTGGCTTTCGCACGCTCCGAGTACAATTTTGTTTGGGTCCCCGCATTCCAATCACCCTCGTGGGGCCAGAGGATATCTCCGCCCCCTAGTGGCCATCTGTGCGGCACTATACAGGGGTGAGTGAACAACTAGGTCTCTGTGTATAGTTTTGGATTCTTATTATATTTACATTTCAAAACTCATTGTTCAGCAATCAATTAGGGTATAATTCTCTAAATGGCATGTGTTGTAATTATTTTATACAAATATATATATATACACATTTTTTTTTTTTTATTATTAATTTATATATTTTTTTCTCTTACCCGCCCCCACGTTGATCTTTGGCCTGCCTTCAAACCAAAATACTGCTGAACACAGAACCTTTGGAACTGAAATGAGAGAAATCAAGAGATGGCCAACCTTCTGTTAGGCAACACCGGCATAAACCTGCCAATAGAGGACATTCCTCACCAAAATGAACAGCTCTCCTGAGCTTTCCCTAGTAATGCAGAACATTTTTTTAAAAATGGCCGAATTCCTGGATTTCAGCTTTACATCCTCCTTCACGAGCGTTTCGCTACATACACAGGTTGCAGTTGCAAGAATTGGCAGGTTCTCGAGGTTCAAAATGACAGGTGCATGTGAACAGCGGTAGCCACTGTCTGTACAAAGTACTGACAGCAGCCATTGAAGTTAGCATGAAGCCACACATGAAGTGGTTACCTGCAATGAGGGAGGGGTACCCGGGTATGAACACATCTGTCAGCCGGGCAATACTTAGTAAAGGGCAAGTGGCACTTTTTTTGCAAACTGAGGTTTTTTTTTTTTTTTTTTTCCCCCAATTGTAAAAATACCTGCATGCTCCAATATACTTCAGCAGGGGTCTCAAACAGCCGGCCCTCCAGCTGTTGCGAAACTACAAGTCTCATGAGGCATTGCAAGGCTGACAGTTACAAGCATGACACCCACAGGCAGAGGAATGATGGGACTTGTAGTTTCACAACAGCTGGAGGGTTGCTAGTTTGAGACACACACACACACACACACACACACACACACACACACACACACACACCACTTTTTTTTAGAGATTTAAAAAAGTTGGAAATCTTTACATTAAATTTTCCCAGAAAAATTGAAGTAGGATTGACGATATAATCGCTCACATAATACAGCAACCCACAAACTGGCCTAGCCAAGTTTTACCCTGTAGTATGCAAATATATCCTCATAAATATGCTGATGTGTTACATATGAATCCACTAACAGACTAATGATTTGGCCTGCCTTCAAACCAAAATACTGCTGAACACAGAACCTTTGGAACTGAAATGAGGGAAATCGAGAAATGGCCAACCTTCTGTTAGGTAACACCGGCATAAACCTGCCAATAGAGGACATTCCTCACCAAAATGAACAGCTCTCCTGAGCTTTCCGAGCTTGCATAATACACAGCAACAGTAAAGAATAACATAGACACACATGATTTCCATTTAAACTCCCACAGACAGCATTCATTCTATTTACAGGAAAAGATTCGGATGGCGAAAGAGGGAACTGTAAGAGAACATGTGAAAGGATTTCGTAGATCACTAAAAAAAACCTGCACTGCAGATATAAACTGCTGATACATGAAGCAACTGAGCAGGGAACTCAAAACCCAAACTGTCTTAAATGCTGACATTTCACATTAGTATGCATGCTATACAATTCACGTCTCTCGGTTTTCTCTTGCTGCCAATTTAGTCGATTTTGAACTGAAAATAGAAAAATGTGTCATAAAAACTCCCAGTGTCATTTGTTCAGGAACTGCAATGGGCACAAACAAGCAAACACAAGCAGATCACAATGGCCTCTATAGGAATGTAGTATGATCATTGTAGGTTAGTAAAGCAACCAAACAAAAAAGTTGACTTGACTTGGTTTGCCCCTCTCTAAAAGCTGAATTCTCTTTAGTTGTCACCGCTTACTGCATACTAATGCCATTCAAATTGTGTTTTTAAAGGATATCCAGTGGTATCAGCTGACATTGGACTTAAAATAAAATCTCTTAGATGATTTTCTTAGCATGCACAATATACAGGGATATGGGAATTCGTAGTGACAAGAGCGCACACACACACACTGTGCTGGATGGGCCCATGTCTTTGTTTAAACTTAAAAACCATGCTAATATGTCATCTAATCCCAAAAATGTAATATACTCCAGCTGACCAGTCCTTACACTTTTTCATTCAGCCAGCAGGCTAAACAAAAAAAACTATACTGACAGATGCTTCCATTCATACAAACGAGGTAGATGAAGTGAACCTTCAGACCTCCGTGTTGGAGCCAAGGGCTCCCGCACATGTGACATCATCGTGGCCCCGGACATTCACACAGCCGGTGCCCGCAAACCTGGAAGAAAGACCAGGTGAAGATGGCAGCTCTGGGGATCCGTGACTGCACTGCTCCTTGTACAGGTAAGTGTCATAATGTGCTAGGATGCGGTGCATACTAATACATAATGGGGGTTATTTACTAAAGGCAAATCCACTTTGCACTACAAGTGCACTGAAAAGTACACTTGGAAGTGCAGTTGCTGTAGATCCGAGGGGGACATGCAAGGAAAATAAAAAATAGCATATTAGCTTGCACATGATTGGATGATAAAATCAGCAGAGCTTCCCCTCATTTCAGATCTTCCCTTCAGATCTACAGCGACTGCACTTCCAAGTGCACTTGTAGTGCAAAGTGGATTTGCCTTTCGTAAATAACCCCCAATGACTTAACCCTGCAGGGGGGCCCATTGTTATTTACTTTTCTGGTGGTTTACTACCGCTTTAATCTCAAAAGTAAAACAAGCTTCTTTGGGGCAGACTTGTGCATTTTTGGCCTCATAGACTTTAAAGAGTGCCTAAAGACTGCTTGAAAATAGCATGTTTACGCATGTCTTGCAGGCGCTCCCATTTAAACGCTCATGGGGCCAAACAAACACATGATTGTGAGGCTGTACTACAAGTCACATGTACAAACATCTCTTAATAACTTGGCTACACTCAGGCTATATGTGAATGGGGGCTAAAGCCAACACTTATTTTTAGTTTTGGATAGAGTAGGGAAGAGTTAAAACCTCCGGCAGATTTTTACCACTGTCTCTGACTAGAGAGTGATTCACCTTCCTGTGTGGTGATGGCCAATGTCACTGGGATTGAAAGTAGATTGAAAACCCCCAAATTTTAAGTTGTTAAACAAACAGGAATAGAGGTGAATCATTCCTACGGGGACGCTTATTTTGGTGACAACTGCCTTTAAGGGATTTTCCCACACTTCCTGTTGCGTCTTCAAGACAAGAAGCGAAGAGAAATCTCCCCAAGGCTAGGTCCACACCTAAGTGTCAGCATTTTTTCTTTACAGGCGTAAGCAGCAGAATGACTGGGAGCAGCAGAATGACTGGGAGCAGCAGAATGACTGCTAAGCACAAAACACAAGTGGTCTGCATTTTTCAGCTGCTCCGAAGTAAACAGGGCCAAAAAACTTGTGATCCTGCCCCAAGAAGACTACTGTGCTTGTTGCTCAGATGTAAATGGGCTTCATAAAATAAAATGGAAATATTAGACTGGTTGCACTTGGGGCGTCTAACCCCTGTGCATCCAATCCTATGACTGCAGGCACAGGTGCTGCATCCTGTCACAGTGCATGACAGGCTAAGGTAGGCATTCATTGGGACAGGGCTGAACTGAGTGGTGCTTGAGTTTGGGGCCCTATGCATGGAACGCAGAATACCTGGGGGCATTTGTGTTAGAACACATAGTGCCCCAGACAACAGGACCACTTGGTACAGTATTAAAGCGATATCAAACCCAAACATTCATTATGTTTTCAACCATCAGTCCCTCCCCTCACGCCAGGGTACTAAGTGTAATCCTAGACTCTGACTTGTCATTTCAGCCTCAAATCCAATCGATGTCAAAAGTTGGTAGAATTCACCTCCGTAACATCTCTAAAATTCATCCCTTTTTAACAAATGAACCCACCAAGCTCCTCATTCACTCCCTTGTTTTCTCTCGCCTTGACTATCGCAACTCCCTTCTCATTGGCCTGCCTCTCCATAGGATATCCCCTCTCCAGTCTATCATGAATGCTGCTGCCAGACTTATCCACCTTACCAACCGCTCAGTGTCTGCCAACCCTCTCCTCCAATCCCTACACTGGCTCCCAATCACCCAGCGAATTAAATTCAAAATACTAACCACAACATACAAAGCCATTCACAACTCTGCCCCGAGCTACATCGCCAATCTGGTCTCCAAATATCACCCAAATCGACCTCTCCGCTCTTCTCAAGACCTCCTACTCTCAAGCTCTCTCATCTCCTCCTCTCATGCTCGTCTCCAGGATTTCTCCAGAGCCTCTCCCATCCTCTGGAACTCGCTACCTCCACCTGTCCGGCTATCCCCTACTCTTGCTACCTTCAGGTGATCCCTGAAAACTCATCTCTTCAGGAAAGCCTATCATGTCTCCAACTAATCTCCTACCACTTTCACCAGCTCATTCCCCACAGTTACAACCTTTTGTACCACCTGCCCCACCCTATTAGATTGTAAGCTCTTCTGAGCAGGGCCCTCTTAATCCTCTGGTATTTTATTGTATTATAACTGTATTGTCTCGCTTTTATATTGTAAAGCGCTGCATAAACTGTTGGCGCTATACAAATCTTGTATAATAATAATAATAATAATGATATTGCAGCTTTCCAATTCTTAGATGCGATGGCTGCATTCGATTTTTAAGCTCCCTTTTATTTTTAACTGGTGATCTGACCAGCAAGTCTGTTTATCAACAGAACAAGATGTCCTGCAAATGTAGCAGCTAGATGGTTGAGTCAAACTATTTACCACTGACAGGGGGTGCTTTCAATCATTAGCATTTATTGATGTAAAATCTTTATCCTTAAAAAAAAAAAAAAAAAAAAACCACACACACACACACGTTTGCTGTAACTGCTTACAAAGTCTTAGCTTGAGTTTGGCTTCAATTTATTAGTGTATCTAAATCTGCGTATCCAACACTCCTCTACCCCAGACTAACTGCTGCTGTCCAAAAGGTGTCTCTGCTGCTCCTTCATCCAGATCGGGGGAACTGTAATACAGGAGGTGGGTTACTGGACAGATCACCAGGTGACAAATGAGGGGGGAAAAAGCTTAAAAAGAAAAGAAAACTAATGCAGCCAGCAAATCTAAGGCTTGATGAGCATTTTTAGTTTGGGTTAAATACCGCTTTAAGCCACATCCTATTTCAGCCCGCCAGAAACTTTTTGAGAGGCTGTAAGCAGTGGGGCAGGATGCTGCACCTGTGTCTTCTGATGTACTGAATCATTGGGGTGAGACCCCCCCCCCCCCATGGGCAAGCGGACTTTCTGCCCAGGGCTGTTGCACTTCTGAAAGGCAGGACACGTCTGGTTTGGAGTAAACAGGGGCTGTAGGGTCACAATGATGACAAACAAGAAGAAAAAAGTGACCAGTGTTTTCCTTCTTCCCTGCTCTATCCTGGACTTTGGATGCACAAGCAGTTTTTTTTTTTTTACCTTAATGTGTTCTCTGCAATAAGGTACAAAAATAAAAAATCCCACCCACCCCCATCCCTAAACACTTACCTGACACCTCTCACAGAGCAGCATTCCTCTCATTCCCTATAGGCTCCTGCTGCTGTCAGCCCAACTCCTGTGAGAAGGAAGTAGGGGGTGTGGCTTACTGGTGCTGTGTGTGTCTCTATGGAAGCACACAGCCCAGCTCAGGTGTGCACCGGTACTGCCATAGTACATGGGGGAACAAAGAGGAGGCCATGACTGCTCCATGCAATATGGCTGTACAGACTGTACAAATATAATATCTTTTTTTTTTTTTTTTTATTAATTTTAAGAAAAAAAAAAAACTTTATCATCATTTTCAGGGTACATTCACAGCAGATGCACCAGGACTGCATTATGTGGCTATTCCAATTCAGCCCCACCAAATGACAAGGCAAGATGCCTTGCTAAAAAAATAAATATCAGAGTAATGACCCCCCCCCCCCCCCCCCCCCCCAGACCGCACACCAGCTAATGAGTTACAACCTACAAGAGTGTAATTCTGAGTAGATGCCAGATACAAGGACTCTTCATGATATAAATAGGTAGGAATCAGAGTACGATCCTGAGTAGATGACAGGCACTGAGGCAGGTCAGTATATAAAGGGGGGGATCAGAGTGCAATCCTGAGTAGATGGCAGATACAAGGTCATGTTTATATATAGGAGGAAGATCAGAATACAATCCCAAGTAGATGGCAGACACTGAGGCAGGTCAATATATAAAAGAGAGGGGGGGGGGGGGGGGAATCGGAGTGTAATTCTGAGTAGATGGCATACACATGGACCTGTCTGTATATAAAAAAAAAAGGGAGGAATCAAAGTGTGATCCTGAGTAGATGGCAGGTCAGTATATAGGGAGGGGGAGATCAGAGTGCAAGCCTGAGTAGATGGCAGACAGAGGGACATGTTTATATATATATATATAGGGGGGAGATCAGAGTGTAATCCTGAGTAGATGGCAGACACTGAGGAAGGTCAGTAAAGGAGGGGGATCAGAGTGGTAATCCTGAGTAGATGGTATACACAGGGACATGTTTATATATAGGGGGGAGATCAGAGTGTAATCCTGAGTAGATGGTATACACAAGGACAGATCTATATATAAGGAGGTGAGATCCTGAGTAGATGGCAGACACTGAGGCAGGTCAGTATATAAAGGAGGGGGATCAGAGTGTAATCCTGAGTAGATGGTATACACAGGGACATGTTTATATATAGGGGGGAGATCAGAATGGTAATCCTGAGTAGATGGTATACACAGGGACATGTTTATATATAGGGGGAGATCAGAATGGTAATCCTGAGTAGATGGTATACACAGGGACATGTTTATAGATGGTATACACAAGGACAGATCTATATATAAGGAGGTGAGATCCTGAGTAGATGGCAGACACTGAGGCAGGTCAGTATATAAAGGAGGGGGATCAGAGTGTAATCCTGAGTAGATGGTATACACAGGTTCATGTTTATATATAGGGGGGAGATCAGAGTGTAATCCTGAGTAGATGGTATACACAGGGAAATGTTTATATATAGGGGGGAGATCAGAGTGTAATCCTGAGTAGATGGTATACACAGGGAAATGTTTATATATAGGGGGGAGATCAGAGTGGTAATCCTGAGTAGATGGTATACACAGGGACATGTTTATATATAGGGGGGAGATCAGAGTGTAATCCTGAGTAGATGGTATACACAGGGACATGTTTATATATAGGGGGGAGATCAGAGTGTAATCCTGAGTAGATGGTATACACAGGGACATGTTTATATATAGGGGGGAGATCAGAGTGTAATCCTGAGTAGATGGTATACACAGGGACATGTTTATATATATAGGGGGGAGATCAGAGTGTAATCCTGAGTAGATGGTATACACAGGGACATGTTTATATATAGGGGGGAGATCAGAGTGTAATCCTGAGTAGATGGTATACACAGGGACATGTTTATATATAGGGGGAGATCAGAGTGTAATCCTGAGTAGATGGTATACACAGGGACATGTTTATATATAGGGGGAGATCAGAGTGTAATCCTGAGTAGATGGTATACACAGGGACATGTTTATATATAGGGGGAGATCAGAATGGTAATCCTGAGTAGATGGTATACACAGGGACATGTTTATATATAGGGGGAGATCAGAATGGTAATCCTGAGTAGATGGTATACACAGGGACATGTTTATAGATGGTATACACAAGGACAGATCTATATATAAGAGGTGAGATCCTGAGTAGATGTCCTGTCAGTATACACAGACGATCTTACCATATCCACTGGCACAGGGTTGGACATGCTGATGCCCGGAGGAGGATGGGGTAGTAGTAGTAGTGAGGAGGAGGATGATGAGGGTGATCCTCGGTATTATATCCAGATCCCAGGGCTGTATGTGGAGAGTTGGTGTGTTGTGGGCCCCGGTTGGGGAAGGTGTAGGTTGTGGGCTCCCTCCGGTGGTGCTGGTTGTGTGCCCTTCCCCCTCCTCCGGTGTGAAGTGGTCGGTGGTGGGGGGTGAGGAGGTGACACGGATCCCCCTGTCAGGCGCTGAACACATAGAAGTCGTCCGTCCTGTGTGCGGGTTCGGAGGGATGGCACTGCGCACATATACACACACAGAACCCCCCTCCCTCCCGGTCACCGAGGGCTCTTCTTCTTCTTCTTCTTCTTCGTCACCGGCTCTCTCTGTCCGGCTGCCCTTCCGCACAGCAGTCACCAGCTTCTCCTTCCTGTCATCGTCTCTCTGGCATAAACATGGCGGCCGCGGAGAACGGGGAGGGGCTTGCTGGTGGGGATTCGTTTGGCCACGCCCCTCGCATTAAGTGGCGCTGGGACGGAGCCGACCCGCTGCTCAGTGCGCATGCGCCGACGGTTTAGCTGGAATCTGCGGGGCGCCGGGAGCTGGTGGGTGACGTGATGGCGTGTGTGTGGTGTCAGCGCTGAGCCGGGGGGACCCCTGGAGGACGATCATGGCTTCTTATCGAAGGGGGAGAGAGTGCAGAGAGCTGATCACAGGAGGCTGAAGTGTCGCAGGATCTGGACGACTCCAATGCAGCCGTGCGACAATGTTTACTTGGACTAACCACATGTCTGCAAATAATGAAAGCTGGACTGTCAGAGATGGGGGCTGCTGATTCTGAAAATGCTAGTTCCCTGGCTGCCCCCAACTTCTGCTACATCCGGAAGATTTACCCCCTAATGACCAGGCCATTTTTTGCGATACAGCACTGCGTTACTTTAGCCGACAATTTTGCGGCCATGCGACACTGTACCCAGTGGTGTATTTAGGTATACCTCCCAACTTTTGAAGTTAAGAATGAGGGACATTTATGGGGAGATTGACCTGTGGTGAGCGTACTGCGCCGCGGCAAAAAGTGGGTGTGTTTTAAAAGTGGGTGTGGTTAAATTATGATGGCTGAGAGGGGACAATCTGGCATCCCCTGTGTGCCTCTACCACTACCCCCTTTATCTACAGTGGCAGCACCTGGGGGTGTAAACATACTGCGTCCACAATGCTTTGCTTCAGCCCCTACTGAATGTGACCCATTCAAGTGAATGGCACTGCTCTGCAAGTGCCCCAAACCTGTGTGCAACATGGTTGTAGCATGCTAGCGTGGGGCTGAAGTGGTTAAAGCAGGTGGTGAAGAGGTGATACAATATCTCTTTATCGCCTGTAAAATATTCCCTAAAAAGCAATCCAAATATTGATCACCCTTCAGAGACCAAAGTGTGAACAAACCCTTATCTGTTTTAGAGTTTTTAGAATTTTTTTATGCTTCACAAACTGAAGCATAGTAAACAGTTATGAATGAACACAGGCGTGATCGGCACTAATCACTTGATGTGTTCATTCAGGAAAGGAAGGGACCGGCAAATATGACATATTTACTGACCCCTCTGCTCTTCATCCTGAACCCAATCCTGTGTCCCACAGCAGCTACAGCTGGCAGGAGGGAGAGGAGGAGAGCCACCAATGCTGCATTAGGGGGCACACAGGGAGATCAGAGATATGATTGGGGGGGGCGGGAAATGTCCTTCACCTGGCCCGCTCCCTACTCTCACACACAACCTGAGCAGTGTGCCTCCGGGGAGCAGAGAGGAGAGTGACACGGCACATACATTGGCACAGTTTCTTCTCCTCTTCCTGCAGCATACTGTGGCTGTCAGCTCATCACTCTACAGCTGGGCACCAGATCTACAGCACCGTACCTGGGAGAGCAATGGGCTGGCTGTAGGATAGGATGCTGGAGAACAGGGCTGCCATCTTTTCTTCAAGACAAACCCAAAACATTTAAGCTGAAAGTCTGCTGGACACTAGAGGTTCACACTGAGGGCGGCTTTGGAATCTTTCACTCGCATGATTTCAAACCGGTATCTCAGTCTGACTTCACGGGCAATTTGACAGACATCTGTTTTTGCACAGATGTCTATTCCAGTTGCTCCAGAAGTTGCCAAAAGTAGTGCAGAAACGACTTTTGGGAATCGGTGCCAGTGTCGCACCAATTCAGATGGTGCTAATGCTGGCAATAGGATTCGATTTGACATGTGAAATTGCATGCCAAATCAGCCCAACGAGAACCTAGGCTCAATATTCAAGAAGCTTTATTGCAAGTAGTGCAAACTCACAAAGCCAGACTGTAGGAACAGACCCTCTCCTACTCCTTCAATGTGCTTCTCCTCAACAGGGGCTTATGGTGGCCATACACAACACACAATATCATTGTACAATCTCCTTTAGACTTCTCAAAACAAAATAATGTGAGAACACTACTAAACAATGCATTACATTTATATAAAATAAACAGATCCTTACACTATATAGTTCTTGGCAGATCTAAAGCGGATTGTACAATCAGATTGTGTAGTGTATGGTCACCTTAAATCCTCACCTGTGAGATTAAATACTTGCATTGAAGCTTGATGGATATTGCAGTCTGTTTGCATCTAAAGTAAGTCCAGTGGCTGCTGTCTGAGTGAAATAAGTCCCACCTTTGCCATTAGTACCTAAAATAATCATTGCTTTCACTAAAGTAAGCCTCATTGTTGGATTCAGATTCCCTCCTCTCCCTGCAGCCTTCTATTGCCAAACTGACTACAATGATGGGGCTGTAACACTATGGAGTCTGCATACAGAAGGGGGAACTGTAGCAATGCAATAATGCCACAAAGTTCTTCCCCATGTCACCATAGCACTACACCCCACCTCCTCCCCAGCCATTCCATGCAGCCACCATAGCACTACAGACCCTCTCCCCCCAGCCATTCCATGCAGCTACCATAAGACTACAGACCCTCTCCCCCCAGCCATTCCATGCAGCTACCATAGGACTACAGACCCTCTCCCCTCAGCCATTCCATGCAGCTACCATAGGACTACAGACCCTCTCCCCTCAGCCTTTTCATGTAGCTACCATAGCACTACAGACCCTCTCCCCCCAGCCTTTTCATGCAGCTACCATAGCACTACAGACCCTCTCCCCCCAGCCTTTTCATGCAGCTACCATAGTACTACTACAACTAAGTGGAGCCCAGTGTCGGAACTCACTTGTTCTGGTACTGGACTCTGGGACTCCAGCCCAGATCCGGGAATCCGGGATGATTGGGAGGTATGTATTTAGGTTTTGTGCTGCCCTAGGCCTGATTAAAATTGTGCACCCTCTAATTTTAATATGACCCACCTCTTTCTGTCAATGCCACGCCCCTTCCTGTTTAAGACCCGCCCTGTCATTTGTAAACCACACTCCTTCTATAGGCTCCACTCTTTCCTTTTAGAGCCCCACCTATTCCTCTCTATACGTTAAAAGTGGATACCAAGTGCCTACTTGCATATTTTGTTGTTTTGTATACCATTTCAAATGTTGTATCTATTATTTTAAGAGAGTCATCCTAAAATAATGAAAAGTTCAGTCTCGTCAGTACCCATCAGTGCGGCCTCATCAGCCCAGCTTATCAGAGGACACCAATGCAGCCAAATCAGTGCTGAATTATTAGTGCCCATTAGTATGGCCTCATCAGGGGTCACCAGTGCAGCCCCATCAGTGATGCCTTATTAGTACCCATCAGTGCAGCCTCATCAGGGGCCACCAGTGCAGCCTATCAGCGCCCATCAGTGCAGCCTCATAATGGGTCACCAGTGCAGCCCCATCAGTGCTGCCTTATCAGTGCCTTTTAGGCCCCATTCACACCTGAGCGTTTTGTAGCTTGAAGCCTGAAGCGACAAAACGCAGGAGGGAAAAAATCAATTATTCTCTATGAAGATGGTTCACATCTCCACTCCAAAACGCCTGAAGCTCAAACAATTTCTGGAACTTTTTTTTTTAGGCAGATTTGGGCGGTTTTCTGCTTCTTACGTTGGTGACCTTTTGACCTGGGTAAAATAACACGACTTTCTGCCTGAAAACGCTATGCTCAGGTGTGACTGGGGCCTTAGTGCGGCCTATCAGTGCAGGGTCGGTTCACACATGGGCAACACGACTTTAGCGCGACTTTGTACCGCGACTTCAACGCGGCTTCAGCGCGACTTTAGCGCGACTTCGGCAAATTACGAGGCGACTTGAAGTCGCCTCCATGACAGGCGACTTCGCCTGTGGCCAATCACCTCTCTGGGAGGGAGGGGGGAGGGAGGGGTTTTCTCTGCAAAGTCGCTTGAGAGATCCGACTTGCAGGCGACTTACATTGAGTTGAATGGGTACAAGTCGCCTACAAGTCGGATAGAAGTAGTACAGGAACCTTTTCTGAAGTCGGAGCGACTTCAGTAGTGTCAATTAAGATGCTCCCATTGCCTACCATGATAATCTAAATGCAAAGCGACTTGGGGCGACTTGGGGCGACTTGAGGGCGTACAAGTCGGATCCCAAGTCGCCCCAGTGTGAACCGACCCTAAGAGTGCCGCCTTATCAGTGACAATCAGTGCAGCCTCATTAGTTTCAGATTATCACTACTTACTGGTATATGTGAATTATGTATGGATTATAGCATGAAGCACTTTGCAGTACATTCATTTTCACAGAATGTGGACTGTTTAACCACTTGCTTACCCGCCCATAGTCAAATGACATACACAGGAGGGATCTCCCACCCTGGGACATCCTCGGCTTACCTGCCGTCCAGGGGGCGCGCGCGATGTGTGTGCCCGGCAGCCACGATGTCTGCCGAGCACCAACGATTCCCGATAACAGACAAGGGACGTGGATCTGTGTGTGTAAAGGGGAGAGGAGACAGATCGTGTGTTCCCAGTACAGAGGACTTTGTGATTCCCCTCCCCCCTACAGTTAGAATCACTCCCTAGGTAACACATGTAACCCCTTGGTTGAGACGCAGGACCTTCCATTCTATTACTAGTGTAGGACCCATTAATTTGGGGTACTTTGTCGCAGTAAGTGGGCTTAGCACTATATGACCATATAGTGTGACCAAACCCCCGTATTTTTTTGAATATGTTCAGGTGTTTTTAACTAGCCTTGCAGGAAATGTCATTCTTGAATGTGTGCGCTGTAATATGTTTTGTACATGTAACCCCTTGATCGCCCCCTACTGTTAACCCCTTCCCTGCCAGTGACATTTATACAGTAATTAATGCATTTTTATAGCACTGATCGCTGTATAATTGGCACTGGTCCCAAAAATGTGTCAAAAGTGTCCGATGTGTCTGCCGCAATATCACAGTCACGATAAAAATCGCAGATCGTTGCCATTACTAGCAAAAAAAATAATAATAAAAATGCCATAAATCCCCTATTTTGTAGATGCTATAACTTTTGTGCAAGCCAATCAATATACACTTATTGCTTATTATTTTTATTTATTTATTTATTTTTACCAAAAATATGTAGAAGAATATATATCAGCCTAAACTGAGGAAAAAAATTGTTTTTTTTTTTTTTTTTTTTAATTGGGATATTTATTATAACAAAAAGTAACTATCATCCTCCCCCATCCCCCCTCCAATCTATAGCTTTCCCTCTGTCTTATTTCACTTGCTGGCTTTATTACTTTATTACTTTATTGATGGCTTTATTACTATTGCCATACACATTGATTTGTGTATGTGTTTGCTTTACTTTTTCTTTTCCCTAAGAGATTTTTTTTTTGTTTTGTTTTAACATTTTGCCTTCTGCTAACATTTTTGTGAATAAGTACTGCTTGGACCTTGAAGAAGGGGACACACCCCGAAAGCTCATCCATGAAAAATTATATGTTATTGCAAATAAAAAAAGTATCACGGACAGTACTCAATTTTCTCTGTCACAATTGCACTAATACGACTACAATTACCTCACCTCAAGCAAAAGTAAAAAATATTCTGTTTTTTTCAAACTTGTCACTCTTCTTTTGTTTATAGCGCAGAGGTGATCAAATACCACCAAAAGAAAGCTCTGTTTGTGGGGAAAAAATGATAACAATATTCATTTGGGTACAGTGTCGAATGACCGCGCAATTGTCATTCAAAGTGCGACAGCGCTGAAAGCTGAAAATTGGTCTGGGCAGGAAGGGGGTGGAAATGCCCAGGAACCTGAAAGGAAGACTGGGTGAAGATGGCAGCACTGGGGAGCCTTGACAGCGCTGTGCTGGGGCACTCAGTGTGCAGCTAAGTCTCTCATGGTATGCGGTGCATACAGACACATTATGGTATAACGCTGCTCCATGTATCCATTCAGCCCTGGGCCCCACCCCCTCTCTTTCCTGATTGGCTGACTGACTTTAATTGACAGCCATGGGAGCCAATGGCTCCCATGCGTTAAGATAAAAACCCTTCTGCCTTTACAACTCATTTAAGCCAATAGACAGTGATAGCAAATTTTTTTTTTATAAAAAATATTTTTCCTTTTTCTCTACTTGCTGTGGCTCATAGAAGTTATTGCTTCCACTTAATTGATATCGGGTCATATGGTAGCTGCTCTGACTGAAGCATTTTTAGCCATTTTTTATATGGATAGATGTTGAACACAGATAGGTTTGACCTTCCTAAAAACTGTCTACTGCTGAGAACAAATGGTCTTGCTCTGCCCAGTGCATTTGTAGGTGATGAAGCCTTTGCCCTAGGTGAGCATCTGCTAAGGCCCTATTCAGGTCACGTTCTAGGTTTAGAGAAGAGGATTTTTAATTATCGCCTGACAAGAGCACACAGAGTCTTAAAGTGTGCATTTGGCATACTTTCTAACAAGTGGCGATTTTTGCATACTCCCATTATGTTAAATATGCAAAATGCTATCACTGCTGTTAAAGCTGCATGTGACTTGCACAACTTTGTTCGGCAGCGCAACAGTTCCTTTTTTGAGGACTCTTTAATGCACAACATGTAAACAGTACATTTGACAAGCAAAGATTGCATATCAGGTATTAATTTGCACCCTACTTCATGTCTTCCACAGGACATCTCCCATGGCAGCTTAAGGCAGTAGATTAATTTCACATTACGAAAATTGTTATCAGTTCTGTATCCCAGAATTTTTTGTAACACATGTAAGTTTTGTGGTGTATTGTATGGAGTTGAATAATAAAATAACACAAATCTTGTGAGCATTCTTGTGATCATACCACATTTTTATTGATGTATGTCTAACATGCTGCGCTGCTATCCAACTCTCCCTCCAGATGGTAGCAGCTGAAGTGCACAAAATGATTTGGTTTAAAATTGGGAAGGTGGAGCTGTTAAATGTGTCAGATTTAATAAAAATGAAAACATATTTATGATTTTAAATTATTTTTACATATATAAAACATCTTGGCTATATTTTTTAGGGGGCTAAACTAGTAAGCAGGTTGCTACCTCTTCACAAATGCAACCAGAGGCAAAGCATTACTAAGCAGATGCAAAAAGATTGCAAAACTTACTTTTTTTAATCTTTCACATGGCCTTTGTATTTCTCTTAGGCCCCTTTCACACGATCAGACCGTTCAGGTCCGCCTGTCAGTTTTGACGGCAGACCTGAACGGGCACTCCATGTTAGCCTATGGAGCAACGGATGTCAGCAGAGACATGTCCGCTGACATCCGACCCGGTCCAATCCGCTAAAAGCAGACGGATGCCTCTACGTTCGTATCCCTCGCTATCGGATCGGGTGAGATCTGATGAAAACAGACATGCTGTCCGTTTTGGTCCCATGTCTCCATAGGCAGCAGCGGCTCTTGACAAGCCCCTCCCCGCTCAGTGAGCAGAGAGGGACCTGTCATCCGCCGGCTCAGCGGAGATCAACGGAGAGATCTCCTGCTGAGCCGGCGGAGCGAGCTAGGCTCCGTGGAAGCGGAGTCCGCCTCGTGTGAAAGGGGCCTAAATCAGGAAACATTTGTTGGCAAATCTCTTCTCAGGCCCTCCTTTTTTTGGCTCAACTCTTGCATTGCGAGTCCTGGGGATCATATAGACAGGGGTGCTCCTTCAGCTTGCATATAAAGGCCTCTGGATTAAAGAAGGAGAGTGTCTCCTTCATCTTGCCTGGTACCAAAATAGCTATTTTGTGACTTCCTGGAAATAGTTTGGCATTTCCTGCTGGGAGGTAACTCGTATGTGCAGAAAAATGTACGGAAAAGGCTCAAAAACATGTAATGTATGCTCTTCCATGTATTTCGATTGGAATAAAAAACTAAAAAAAAGCACCAATCTGCCTGAATCAAGCTAAAAAAAAGCTCCAGAACTTTTTTGAGCTTCAGGTGACTTGTAGTGATGTGAATAATTTCCATAGATAATAATTGATCTTATTCTTCTCTAGCGTTTTTGGAGCTTTGAGCTAAAAAAGGCTCAGGTGTATATGGGGCCTCAGGCCCCATTACTGTCTTCTTCTCCCTCTGGTGCCCGGGGCTGTGGACAGGCCCTTTGCATCATCATTTACAGTGCAGGACTATTAACTGCTTTATACTTGGAGGAGACAGGAATGTGACCATGGCCAGGAGAACTTTTGAGAGGAGACTTTCAGGGAGTGATCACATGGATAGAGGGAGTCTGCAGGAGCAATGAGTAATGTGTTACTCCTCATGCAGCCCTAGAGCCCTCTGTTTACATCACAGAGTATTTTAAGGGCTTAGAAAAAAACTAAGATAAATAGGTTGCAGTGTCATACATGGAAGGGGATGCCAGTGAAGTAGACACATTGGCCTGAGAGTGACTTGAATCCAGGCCACTCTGGCTGTAAAGTTTCACATGGAATTGTACTGTGGCCCCAGTCCTTGCTTGGTATGCAGATTTTATTAATCGTTTTTGTCCATGGCCTGCCAATAGGTTCATTTTGAATTTAGACTTTAGAAACTCATCTCCAAGGATCCCCAAACTGCTGCACCCTTCTGACATTACTTATTCAGAACATGTTCTCAGAGATACAAATGATAGGCTCCTGTCCTGAACAAAATAAATCTATACACATATGAATAGCTTATTAGAGATTATGTGCAGCCCAACTCAGGTGGGGCTTATTCATTATACTCTGAGCACCATTCCAGCCCCCTACCCACTAACCCCTAGGAGCAGTGATCCTGCTGTGTGCACTTGTGCTTGGCAGCTTTGTGGATCACAGTGCTCAGTAGGAACATCTCCTATTCAGAAGCTTTGTACTGTGTTTAGAAAAGAACAACCTGAGCGCAATTTGCTGCAGGCAGGGCTTAGATGACCTTTTAAAGGCTTGCCTTCATGGGCCTTTAGGCAGCTTTGCAGTGCACATTACAGTGAACAAAAACTCATAAGAAGAAAGGGTTATCGTCACAGTGTGGGCCCCAGGTTGCTGTACTGCAGGGAATATGTTAATTAAAGCTGCATGGTGCAATGGGGTTGAGAAGCCTTTCTGTATTGCTTCATACTACAAGTATTGCTGTAGCCTACTAGAGGGGAACATATTTTGATAGAGACAGATGGTGGCAGCCCACCACCTGTGCTATGAGTAAAAGCATGCTGCCATTGCTAATCACACTGATGTGAATGTATAATATACTGTATGTGTAAACCGCTGTGTAAATTGACTGTGCTATATAAGCATACCTCTCAACTTTTTGAGATGGTAATGAGGGACACCCATTAGCAAAAGTATGTAGGCATAAGGCACACCCCCTGCCATGCCCCCTTAAAGGTAAATTCTACAAAAAAAGATTAGTTAAACCCACAAGTGCATTTTTTTACCACTACTATTCCTTTTTATTGGCTTTTGAAATTTACAAATGAAACAATTTAGAAACTGGATGAAAGTTTTAGCACTGGGAAGCACTTTTTTTGAAAGATAAATAGTGCATTCTATATACAACTATATATATCAGACCGTAATGAGGGACAAATGAGAAGGAAAGAGGGACTTTGTTTCAGATCAGGGATAGTCCCTCGAAATTGGGGACAATTGGCAGCTATGTATAAGTACCTGTAATAAATAATAAGTTCTGAACCAAGTTGAATGAAGAAATCCTCCCCACTATGGTATTCTGACAGCAGAGACTCCTCCAGACGTACAGACGATCGGAATTTCCGACAACCAAACCGTGGATTTTTTTCCAACGGATGTTGGCTCACACATGGTCGCACAAATGTTGTCGGAAATTCTGATCAGAAAGAACACGGTGACGTACAGCTCGTACGATGGCACTAGAAGAAGGAAGTTCAATAGCCAGCGCGCCACCCTTTGGGCTCATTCTGCTAATCACGTGTTAGTAGAAGTTTGGTGAGAGACGATTCGTGCTTTTCAGCCTCGTACATTTCAGTTCGTTGCTGCTCTTCAGTTTGTGCTTGTGGGTTCGTATCTGTTTTTCAGTGCATGTAGTCAGTTCGTAACTGTTTTATCAGTGCGTACATGTCCGCTTGTTTCTGATTTTCAGCTTGCTCTTCTCAGGCCTTTCTGATTTTCAGTGCGTTTCGTTAGTTTGTTCTGACCAGCCGACCGTTTTGAAGCCATGTTGCATTTATGTACTCGTCATAGAGTTTGTGCTATGCAGGGGCTCGGTGTTGGGGTTCTTACTTTGACCCAAGCCCAGTCCATGAACAGGAGGAGGAGGAGTTCATGGACGAAGAATTGGTTGCTCCAGCGTGACCAATTCTCGCACATGCCTTTGTTGCGGTAGATCCAGGAGAATAATCCTGATGATTTCAGGAATTATCTCCGGATGATGGACCCCGTTTTTCACCGTCTGTTGGCTTTGCTGTCCCCCTATAATACTAAGCAGGACACCTGCATGCTGCAAGCCATCACTCCAGAACAAAGGCTAGTCACCACTTTGCGGTACTTGGTGACGGGGAGAAGTCTGCAGGACATCAAGTTCTCGACAGGCATCCCCCCGCCTCTGGGAATCATTATTCCAGAGACCTGCTCTGCCATCATACAGGTCCTGCAGAAGGACTATATTAAGGTAAGTTTTATCCTTTAACATCACATTATATGTATTTAATGTTTGCTAATGTATTGTATTTATTTCAGCATTCCCTTAATACCATGATTGTAATATGCTGTGAATGTCCTCTTTGTCCTCACGCATGCTGGAAGCTTTTATTGCTCCTTTTTTGTCCTTCATGCGTATTTGCCTTCACTAACTTCGCCAGCATGCTATCCTGGGCCCATACACACCTAGCCTGGGGGCCCAAACTCATTTGGAAACCCCCCCCCCCAACCGCTAAGTCAACCGATGCCAATCCTCTATCTGCTGACTGTACCAAACCCATACACACTATACCTACCTTTTTTGTGGTCAGATTTATGGATGAATTCACCAAAGCATGTAGTGCAAGGGCCTGCCTGAATACTTTCAAATGGTACTGTTTACATTTTTATTCTCCTATTATCTTGATAGGTAATTGCAGAATGTAAAATTGTGCTTCAATTTGGACAATGTGTATTAATATTTTTGTATTATGACATTTCTTACCTGTCCAGTGGGCTGCCAATAATGTAAGTAAGGAGGGGCTGGCCAAAGTAACACACATTATTTATGCATTCAGCTCTCAATGAAGTGGAGAGGGTTACCTGTCCAAAGCATCCCCCCCACCATAAAATGTTTACACTGGGCCATCAGAGGGGAGGAGGAATCTGATAAGTGGACCTTATACCTTTGTCTTTAAATACTCAATAAAATAAATGTTATACTTATGTTGGCCAATATGTTTATGAGTAAAAATCTATTTTGTTTTTCTTGTTTGACTCCACAGTTTCCTTCAACCCCACAGGAATTGCAGACTGTGGCATCCCACTTTGCCCAGTGGTGGGACTTTCCCAAATGCCGTGGGGCAATCGATGGGAAACACGTCCACATCGTCCCACCTCCCCCAACTCGGGGTCATACTATTATATTTACAAGGGGTTTAATAGTATAGTAATGTTGGCGGTGGTGTCGGTGACATACGAGTTCCTGTATGTGGACGTGGGGAAGAATGGCGTTTGGGCTAGGTGACCATCTCATGAAGCCATTTCCGATGAGGACCCTCACCCCGGACCAGAGGGTTTTTAACTACCGGCTGGCCAGAGCCAGAAGTGTGGTGGAGAATGCTTTCGGTATAATGGCTAGCCGGTTCCACCTATTTCTAACACCCATACACATGGCGTAATATAAACTCAACCATATAGTGCTTACCTGCTGCATTTTGCACAATTTCCTATGGAAAAATGCCACAAACTTTTTGGCCTCAGTTGGGCCTGAGGCCAGATTTCCAGATCAAGCAAACCTGACGGCACTTGAAGCTGGCTGTCCTGGCTTGCCCCCCAAAGTGCCCGCGAAGTCATACAAAAATATATGGAGCACTTTGCAGGCGGGGGGGGGGGGCATTTATATGCCAGCAAATGTATAAAACATTTTTAAAATAAATTTTTATTTTAAAATTAACTAATATTTCATTTGATTTCCTGCTTGTGTTTCTTTTAGCTGACTCCTAGGTTCTCCAATGGGCTTTTGTTTTTGGACATTTTCTTCAATAGTGCAAATGTAATTTATTTGATACATGAGGTGACAATCTCTTCTTCAGCTAACTATTATGTTGTGGGTCTGCTACACACACACATTGTTTTTGTTGTAATACATTAATGATAAAAATAATCATCTTTTTCAGCACCATGAATTCGTTGTTTGGAGTCCCTAAAATTGCCTGATTGGGGCCAATTTTAGAGTACTGTGTGGGTTATTTACTAAAGGCAAATCCACTTTGCACTACAAGTGCACTTGTAGTGCATAGTGGATTTGCCTTTAGTAAATAACCTCCATTGCCACTGTGAACACAAACTTACTCCAAAAACTGGTATTGAGCATTGAAAGAAGAAGCCACACATTGTGCACATTCACATGTGCGTTAGAAAGGGGTTTTTGAACAAACCAACATCTTTGGTGTATAACATTTATATGTTTGACATTATAAATATCCTTTTTTTGGTTAAACAGGCATGTTTAAAACCATAACATACACAACTCAGGACCTTACAAAGTTCAACTTTGAGAAAGTGAAGGCAATATCAGACATTAGTATGTTAAAACTGTGTTGATCTTGCCTTCATCAGATGGGGTGATCTCACCCCTGTAAAAGACAAATTTTGAAGATGCACACAAATTTGGAGTAAAAATGTGGATTACCCTCATGATCCCATGCCTAATGTCAACATGTGCTAGCTCCCATCATGGGGGATCAATGAACGTGTTTCCTTCCTTCCTCTCACCTACTTGAGTTGCGAGGAAGGGGTTGCACCCACAAAATACGTACCTTGATATCCCGTGATTGGAAGATAGCACATGTTGACACACTGTGTGCATTTTCAAAATTTGGCTTTTAAAATACTTTAAAACTTGAATTAAAATAAAAAAGTCCTCGACAAAACGGTACAATTTTCGTGTTTTAGATTCTTCCTAAAACATCAATGATGTTCTTCATTTTTTGGTGAACATCATTGATGTTTTCCTTTATCTTTTCTAAATCACGATTGCACACCATCTCCCTGATGAGGACGTGTGCACTTGCACTTGTAAAAATGAGTTTCTTCTTCCACAATATCCACATCACCTAAGCAATAGAAACACAATTGCGGCCAAAGGCAGCAAAGCAACTAAAAAGTGGGACTTTAAATGAAACCAATGATGACAAATTGAATAAGTTGGTGGGACATAAAATTTCTTTATTAGGGTGTAAACAACATGTTTAATAACATTGAATCACAGGTACAAAAACTGAATTTGCATCCAATTTCATGGTGCCGATTCCAAATAGATGAATACTAGTAATAACACGTTTAACAAACAAGCATATACATGATAATTTTTAGGGGGTCCACCAATTTCTCAAAACAGCATAGAAAGGTTTGAGTAGATAACATCTGTACAGTCAATAGTCTAAATACCCCATTAAGGTAAAGGTTATGAATACATGTCATGATGATAATGTAACTGAAAGATACAATGTCAGGTAGCTCGACGCGTTTTGCGGCTTTAAGCCGCTCTTCAGGAGTAGACAGATGCAATATCTGAAATAAGAGGTATACTGACTAAGTAAGTTAGCTGTGTCAAGGCGGGGAGGGGAATAACACAACTCACAGATATGTGTACACTTGGAAGGAGCATGCCGCCCGCCATAAGCCAACTGATGACATCGGTGCCGGGAGCCGAGGGAGCACGTCTGATGGCGACACCCGCCACAAGCGAGAGCCCCGGCGGATCCATCTCCACGAGCTGTGGGTGGTAGGCAGAGCCTACTGCCGGGCATACCATTGCCCGTACGTGGGGATCCCTGCCGCCGCCCTCTTCTTGCTCGTGTCTGCGACGTTGGGGGCATGTCCTTGGTGGCGTCCACATATGGGCGGCCGCCCTGGTTTGGTCCAGGCTTCTTTGAGCGAACCTTCCTCCACAACGACTTCACATGCACTGCTACATTGCTTCTTTTCCCCCCTCCTCCACACAGGTACAATGACACCCATGGTCACTTTTTTCCCCAACCTTTCCCTTTCCTTTTAGTTAACCTGCATCTGCCAAAAACATCGTATTAGTGAGCGAACGAACGATGTTTGCTACGAGCGATTACTGTGCCCACGGACCTGAAACTTGCCATTTTAAACGCCATTTTAAACTGTACAACAGTAAAGAAAAGCACATGGAGCAGCACTAAAGTAATAATAATAGGAACACATGACAAAATACTTATTTTTTTGCAGCACTCTCTAGATTCTTCTGTACTGATCCTGCCCCCTCTATTTGAGGTCTGACCATTGTTTTCTCAGTTGATTCTTGGATAACTGTACCCCAAAATTCTTCTGCAGACTTTTCACAACTTTACTCATGATTTTGGCCTTTCTCACATTTGGGTTTCTGTACAGTCCATATTTCCCGTCATAGTCGGCCCTCTTCAAGATGTCCACCATCTCACCGAAGGACATATTTGAGGCCTTAAATCTCCTGGATCGTGACGTTTGTGGCTCCGGGCTTTCCTCGTCGTTGCTGCTCTCCTCTACATGCACCTGCTCTGTCTCCGCCATGTGCTCTCCCACTGCACCGAAAGAGAAGGGGCGGGGAATATACTAGAAAGAAGGTCAGGGGCGGACGGAGTTTTACGCATGCGCAGTGTATATAAAGCATAACACGCGTGCACCATATGTGCTATCTGTGAGCGGAGGACAGAGTAGCGTAAGCACCGATAGCGTAAGCGCTGACATTAGGGTTTGTCTTGTGTTGTGTCTTGCAGATAAAATGGATAGATTCAACCATCATGACTTCCTCCCCTACTTCATTGATAAATACAGGGAGCTGCCCTGTCTGTGGCAGGTGAAAAACCCTTTTCATAATAATAAAATAAAGAGGAAGGCAGCGCTGGATCAATTGCTGGAATTGGTGAAGCCGGTAATTCCCACTGCAACCATCCCCTATTTGAAGTGCAAAATCGGTGGCCTGAGGAGCACATATAATAGGGAGCGCAAAAAGGTCCAAGATTCCATGAGATCAGGAGCAGCAACAGATGACGTTTATGTCCCCAGGCTGTGGTACTACGACAGACTGCGTTTTTTGTCAGACCAGATTAAAATCAGGCCATCACTCTCAACCCTTCCTTCCACTCTTCCACTCAGATGAGGCTTCAGAAGTCCAACCTGGGCCTTTGACGCAGGAAGAAGTGGAGGAGCCCAGCTTGAGCCAGGTATAGCATTGTTCAACATATTTCTTGTCAAAAAATAATGATGTTAACTAGATGTTATTATTAAAAAAATAAAATGAGAAACGGCGCCAGAAAAAATTATATACAAAACAATATTGTGATGCCGCACCAAAAATTTGTGAAAACTAATAAAGCATAAATAATGGAAAATTGGGTGCAAAACCATATATATTGATAACATCACCCACAAAGTGTAAGTGTAGTATTTATAACAACACATATACAATGAAAATAATGCCCAAACAGTCCAACATATGTATGAATAAATCTAAATATTGGTGTATTTCATCTATGTATACTGTGTCTCCAACACCGTGCCTTCCTAAAGTACAGTGTGCTTATTTCTTGTAAAACAGTGCTTCACCCGAAGTGACACATAAATCTGCTCACCAGATATCTCTGGCCACAAAGTGACCACCAGGCATATAGTATACGGGAAATTTCCTCAGTTAAAACAGGGTCCTCCAAGCCAAAATCAACTCCAATCGATCGTTTTCAATATCAATCAAACTTCATTCAATAGATGGTGAATGGTAAGCCTCAAAATCTTACACCTTAGAGTGCAACTCCAACACTTCTTATCCTTATATCTGTAAAGATTGGCTCCCCCATGAACGAGCCACAAAGAGGCAATATAGTGTAATACTGTCTTTTATTTAAAAAGCACTTACATGCCTTGCACAGTACAACAGATAGCAGCTCAGCTGGGGGATGAGGCAGGGGCTGGTCCGTCACTAGGATTGTGAAGCAGGAAGCGCGGCGTGTGTCTCAGCTGGAAGTGGAAGTGAGAGCCCCTGTATCAAGTGTCTCAAGCTTCATTTTCTATGCATTTCATGCTCATGCGCACGTCTTCAGGAAAAATTTTCCTGAAGACGTGCGCATGAGCACGAAATGCATACTAATATTTTTTTTTCTGGTTTGACTCCTACCATTTTTCTGACCGTTGGGACTTTCCCAACTGTGGAGGGGCAATCGATGGGAAGGGTTTTAATAGTATAGTGTTGATGGCGGTGGTGTCCGCACAATATAAGTTCCTCTATGTGGACATCGGGAAGAATGGGCGGATGGAGGAGTCTTCGCCCAGACGAAGTTTTCCCAACGTCTCCAGACTGGTGGCCTGGCATTGCCACCTGCTGCGGACAACGATGAAGGACTCCCGTTCGTCTTTATTGCTGATGAAGCATTCGGTCTGGGCAAGCACCTGATGAGGTCATTCCCCCAGAGGACCCTCACCCCGGAGAGGATGGTTTTTAACTACCGGCTGGCCAGAGCCCGAAGAGTCGTTGAGAATGCCTTTGGGACAATAGCCAGCTGGGTCCACCTGTTTCTGACAGCAATACATATGGCGGACTACAAAATTAACCACATCATATTATCCTGCTGCATATTGCACAATTTTTTACGGAAAAATGCCCAAAATTACCTTGCCTCAGTTGGGCCTGAGGCCGGACTTCCTGCTAATCCCCTAAAGGGCCTGGATACTGGCCGCCCTGGCTTGGCACCCCAAATCGCCTGTAAAGTTTGCCAGAAATATGTCAATTATTTTACAGGTAGGGGGGCCATTGCTATGCCAGACAATGTCTAAATAATTTTTTAATAAAAAAAAAATTATCTGATAAAATCTTCAATTTTCTTTATTGCTTGCATTTCTTTTTAGCTGTCTCCTAGGTTCTCCTAGTGCACTTGTAGTGCCAAGTGGATTTTCCTTTAGTAAATAAGCCCCATTGTCACTGTAAACACAAAATTACTTAAAAACTGAGCATTGTTGATTAGCAAACTTTTTACTCTGTGCACATTCACGTGTGTGTTATACATTTTTTTTGTAAAAATAAAACATGTTTTTTTCTCACGTTTTTTACAATTTTTTTTTTATGGTATAAACAGGCATGTTTCAAAACATAACATACACAACTCTGGAACTTACAAAGTTCAACGTAGAAAAACTGAAGGCAATATCAGACATTATAGTATGTCCAAAATGTATTGATATTGCCTTCATCAGATTGATGTCACCTCTGTAAAAGCTAAATTTTGAAGATGCACACAATTTGGGAGTCAAAATGGGTATTTCCCTCCTGATCCCATGCCTGTCAACATGTGCTATCTCCCATCATGGGGGATCAATGGACGTGTTTTGGGGGTGCAACCCCTTCCTCTCACCTACTAGAGTTACGAGGAAGGGGTTGCACCCACAAAACACGTACATTGATATCCCCTGATGGCAGATAGCACATGTTGATACACCTTGTGCATCTTCAAAATTTGGCTTTTAAAATGTACAAAAAATATTTTCGTGTAGTACAAAAAATTTTAAAATGGTGGCATTTTGAAGATATTTAGATTCTCCCCAACACATCAATCATGTTCTTCATTTGTTGTTCAACATTGAGTTTGTTCCTTATGATGTCAATTTCACGATTCCATACCATGATGTCCTGGATTAAGATTTGGGCACTTGCACTTGTGAAATGTTGAGCTTGCTCTTCCACAACCAGCACATCACCTAACAATTTTAGTAAAAACATGTATTATAAATATGTATAAATATCATAATAATATATATTATATTATAATATATAATATTATAATATTATAAATATGCAGGCATACATATATTACCTGAAGCTGGGGTGTCAGACGCTCACCTGTTGTGGTGACAATTTCACCCACTTCCTCCATCTCTCCTTCCTCCGGATCCTCGGGGTGTGGTGTTGTGCCTAGTTCCCCTTCTTTCTGAGGTGAGGGGTTCCTGGTGTCCTCTGAGTGGTGTCCTCCGAGTCTTTTCTCCCCTATGAGAATGAAACAAAAGGTATACTTAGCACACAGATATTTGAGTCTAGAAATAGGAATATGAAACATTGCTGGGAAGTGGGGTACAATTGTCTGTTTTGGGCAGAGTTTCAAGCTGAAGACATGATTTTTTACCTTACCAAAGCTGGAATGCTTACCTTTTCATGACAAGACACCCCAAGGACATGGCATGGAGACACCCCAAGTATCCACTGGAGTACCTGTGTGGGACACCCTAAAAAGTTTGTTCTTGTGTCCCACACTAGTGCTCCTGAGTCCAGATGTGTAAACAGCTGCTGAGTGTCCTCTCCTTGCATTACACTGAATCAAGCTTGCATTTCATTCTAGTTACAAACACATCTAGACAGCAATGTACAAAACTTATTTTTATAGAAATAGGCATGACCAAATGTATTTAACCTGTATCTGCCCAAAACATCGTATTTAATGAGCGAACGATGTTCACTATGACCGATTACTGTGCCTGCGAACATGAAAGTCGCCATTTTAAACTGTTCAATGGTAAAGAAAAGCACATGGAGCAGCATGCAAGTAATAATAATAATCAGAACACACGACAACTACTTACTTTTTAGAAGCACTTTCTTGATCCTTCTATACTGATCCTGCTCCCTCAGTTTCAGGTCTGACCAGCGTTTCCTCAATTGCTTCTTGGATCGTCCTACCCCAAAATTCCGCCGCAGACTCTTCACAACTTTAGTCATGATCTTGGCCTTTCTCACATTTGGGTTTAGGTAGGGTCCATGCTTCCCATAATAGTTGTTCCTCCTCAAGATCTCCACCATCTCTACAAAGGCCATATTTGAGGCCTTAAATCTTCTCCTCCGGGATCAGGACATTTCGGGCTTCGGGCTTTCCTCCTCCTCGTTACTGAAAAAGTGATTTACATATCAATAGACAGTAGTGGCCAAAAATGTTTGGGACAAGAATGAAAAATGTTGGGGTCAGAATCATAGTCTTTTTTATTTATTAACATTCAATTTGCAAGTCATGAGCTGAAAATTGTGTGTGATTGATGAATCAAAAACTAAAACTATGTCCCTTTTTTATACACAGGATGAGCTCAGCCAGCAGGAGGGTCTGGAAAGTGGCACACAGGAGGAGGCCATGCCCAGTGTCAGCCAGGAGGTGGGCGGGCCCAGTGGCCTCACATAATCACAGGTGGCTCCCCTCCGCCTTCCAACAAAAAGGCCCAGGAAGGGGACGATCACAGAGGAGGCCTCATTAGGGAAGCGAGAGATGTCCTCAGAAGCCCCCCCTGAAACTGAAGAGGCCTATGGCTGCTATCTAGCCACTAGATTGCAGAAATTGGAGGAGGGCCAACACCTCCTTTGTGAGGGAATTTTTGCTCAGGCCCTTCAGAAGGGGTTGAGGGGGCCAGCTGACTGAGAACAGCCACGTATGTGAGCTCACCCATCCTCCTCCTCCTTCTGCCACAAGTCCACCACCAGAGCCACAGCCTCCAAGGAAGGCTGCAGGGAACGGTGCAGTAATGCGTGCAGGGAAGGCTGCAGTGAAGAGAAGAAAGTGATGGCCTGGGTTCAGTCTGGTCTGACAGAAGATGCAGGCTGGTGTAGTACCACAGCCTGGGGACATATATGTCATCTACTGCTGGTCCTGATCTCGGGGAGTCCTGGACCAGATTGGGCTCCAAATTATATGGACTCCTCAAGCTAACAATTTTATTTTCCACAGACTTGATGTCTGCCCTGGGGGCCAAAATGCTTCGCAAATTCCAAAAGTTTCTCCAGCATTGCCTTCCTCTTTATTTTGTTACCCAGAATAAATTGATATTTTATTTTGTGAAAATACTTGCCTATGTGTTTTTCTACAAAAAGGACAGTTTGTTTATGAGTAGGCAGGTACATTTCAAAAAGACAATGTCAGATTAACAAAGGACAACAACACAAACCAACCTCCTTGAGGTTAATAAAAAATGCAAGATAATAATGTTATTGTGGTAACTTGACACAAAAAAAATATGGAGATCACTAGAAAATAATTTTTCAATAATCCAAAAAAAAGGAGATCTTGATGAAATTAAAAAAAAAGATGACTATAAAAATTAATTCTAAACATTATTATGGAGATCTGGCTTTAAAAAAATAAAAGATTATTCATGAGATCACGAGAAATAATAAAGAAATAAGTTTGTGAGAACTATCAGCAGCAAAACAACTTCATTATTCTAGCATTATAAAGCACAAAAGAATGCTCTGCATTAAAAGATCACAGAATTTGCAGCGTGAGGAATGTGCTATCTCCATTACGAACGCCAGTTTTACCAGACCGAGCGCTTCCGTCTCATACTTGCTTCAGAGCATGCGTCGTTTTTGGTGCGTCGGAACAGCATACAGACGAGCGTTTTTTCCCGACAGTAATTTTTTCCGTCGGAAAAATATAGAACATGTTCTCTATCTAAGTCCGTCTGAATTTTCAACAGAAAAAGTCCGATGGGGCATGCACACAGTCGGAATATACGATGAGAAGCTCCCAGGATCATCAGGTGAAAATAAAGAAAAGAAGAAAGAAAACTAAGCAACCACCATTTTTAAATACTGGTAAGCTGCAATATGTTACTTTTTGGATTACGATAACCTTTACTGTTTATCTCAGTAAATGCTTCCTGATGGTACATGTGGCAGAAAGCTAAGGCCAACTATGTATTACAGGAGGTGGGTTACACGTACAGGAGAAATAACTGAAATTATATTGAAATATAAATAGATATCAAAGGCTTGACACAAGAAGACCCATTTCCTTTAATAACCACAGATTTTGTTACTGCTCTGTTCTCATTCATATGAGCGATTGTCACTTGTCTTCTCAGCATGCGTCCGTTTACCTTCCTGCCATTTGAGCACTCTATAATTTACCAACATGCATGTAGCCCTGAGGCTGAAAACCTAGTCCACCTGCATCATAATATTCTTTAACATGCAAAACATTAGTAAAGAGGTGGGGGCTCCTTTATGTTATATGTACCGTGTCTTACAATGTAGATTACTAACATTAAATTCATCTTAAAGCAAAGCTCCAATCCGACAACAATTGTCCGATGGAGCATACAAACGGTCGGATTTTCCGGCAACAGCCTGTCATCACACAATTCCCTGTCAGAAAATCCGATCTTGTGTCCGAGGCTTAAGCTGTCCAAGAATCCCACGATGTCGGCACCCTGGCTGATTTTCCGATTGGCTCTCGGGTGCTGCCGCCGCCATTCATGTTAAGGGAAACCAGGCGTGAAGCTGAAAGGGAGGGAGGGGGCAGGGTTGAATGGGAGCTGGAGAAGGGGGAGGAGAAAAAGAAGAGAAGAGAGCCGGCTGGATCACAAAGAGAGGGGAACTCTTTCTGTGACACAGCTTGGATCTGAAACGCCAGCCACTGTCAAACAAAGTTCTGCCTCCTGGACTGCCTCCTATAATAGACAGCACACTGCTCCAATGCGGGGAAATTGAAGTAGTGTGACACCTATCATAATAGCCAGTCCAGGAGGTGGGACTTTGATAGCGGCCGGCATTTCAGATCTAAGCTGTGTCACACCCTGTGTGATCCACCCTGTGTGATCTGACCAGCTCTCCTCCCGATTCCTCTCTGTGGCTGCATTGATGGGCACTGATGAGGCTGCATTAATGGGCTGCACTGATGGGCACTGATAGGCTGCACTGATGAGGCTGCATTGATGGGCACTGCTAGGCTGCGCTAATGGGCACTGATAGGCTGCATTGATGAGCACTGATGAGGCTGCATTGATGGGCATTGATAAGCTGCATTGATGGGCACTGATTGGGCTGCATTGAAGGGCACTGATAGGCTGCGCTGGTGGGCAGTGATGAGGCTGCATTAATGGGCACCGATGAGGCTGCATTGATGGGCACTGATAGGTTGCAGTGATGAGGCTGCATTGATATGCTGCACTGATGGACACTGATATGCTGCATTGATGGGCACTGATGAGTCTGCACTGATGGGCACTGATAAAGTTGTGTTGTTGTTAATATTTATTTGTGTGCCTTAATTCTGCATAAAACATTTAACAGTGTAATTTCATGAGATTTTGTGAGGGCGTGTTTAAGGGCAAAAATTAGGGGCGGGGCAGGGTAGGGTTTGGGTGGGGCAACTGGTGGCAACTAACTCTTAAGGCCTGGCTAGTAGCTCAGGACTTGAAATTTTGAGGCCTGGGTTAGATCATCTGTCATTTTGGATAAAATGTAAATCACTATTCACAGCGCTGTCCCTGTCATGCTGCCACAAACACAATATATGCCTTGAATAAACAAAAAAAAAATTCCTGCAAAAAATCCACCAAACAAATGTCCCAATGCACAACAAAAAAATATTTCAAAACACACACCAAAAAAAAAAAAAAATAAAGATAGTTATATATTTGTCTTGCAGTGTCATTATGCTTAACCACTTGCCGCCCGCCCTATTACAGAATGACGGCGGCAAAGTGGTTTGATATACCTGATCGGACGTCATATGACGTGATCAGGAATATCTAGCCGCTGCGCGCCCCCAGGGGCGCGCATCGCGGTGATCGTTGTTGCGGGGTGTCAGTCTGACACCCTGCAACACCGATCTAGGTAAAGAGTCTCCGACGGAACCTCTTTACCACGTGATCAGCCGTGTCCAATCACGGCTGATCACGATCTAAATAGGAAGAGCCGGTGATCGGCTTTTCCTCACTCTCGTCTGACGGACGCGAGTAGAGGAGAGCCGATCGGCTGCTCTCCTGACAGGGGGGGTCTGTGCTGATTGTTTATTAGCACAGCCCCCCCTCGGATCCTACCCAGGACCACCAGGGAAGCCGCCCAGGACCACCAGGGAAGCGATCCACACTGGACCACCAGGTATGCCCCTAGACCACCAGGGAAATGTCACTGTGTGCCCAGGCAGCTGCCAATCTGTGCCCAGGCAGCTACCAGTCAGTGCCCACTGCAATGCCTACCACTGCCAGTGCCACCAGGCATGCCCATCAGTGCCTCATTTTAGTGCCGCGTATCAGTGCCCATTAGTGCCACATATTAGTGCCCAGCAGTGCCGCCTATCAGTGCCCATCAGTGCCCAGCAGTGCCGTCTATCAGTGCCACCCTATCAGTGCCCAGCAGTGCCGCCTTTCATTGCCCATCAGTGTCGCCCATCAGTGCCCATCAGTGCCACCCAGTGCCACCCATCAGTGCCCATCAGTCCTGCATATGAGTGCCACCCATCAGTGCTGCCTACCAGTGCCCATCAGTGCTGCATTTCAGTGCCCGTCAGTGCCCGCTCATTGGTGCCACCTCATCGGTTCCGCTGTATCAGTGCCTGTCAGTGCCGCCTTATCAGTGCCCATCAGTGAAAGAGAAAACTTACTTATTTACAATTTTTTTTAACAGAAACAAAAGCAAAACTTTTATTTTTTTCAAAATTTTCGGTCTTTTTTTATTTGTTTAGCAAAAAATAAAAACCACAGAGGTGATCAAATACCACCAAAAGAAAGCTCTATTTGTGGGAACAAAATGATAAAAATTTAGTTTGGGCACAGTGTAGCATGACCGCGCAATTGTCATTCAAACTGCTACAGCGCTGAAAGCTGAAAATTGGTCTGGGCAGGAAGGTGTCTAAGTGCCCTGTATTGAAGTGGTTAAAGTGCTCCAAAATATGACTTCATAAGATGGTCCAATAGAAAGTGCTTCTGTGCTGCTATTCCTGCTTCACAGTGCTGCATGCACTGCTCTGTGCCCAGTGTCATTCACCAGATTATTTTGACTTTGTGTTTTTCAGCCATAAAGTTTTCCAGGCTGTGGATATTCCCCTACAGGGACTTTGCAGGATGATACACAGCACCTCTCTGTCAGGAACCATAAATCAGAGACAGAAATGCAGTAAAAATCACACTATTTAATAAAATGCTATAAACAGGGCAAACGTAGTCAAAACATTGCCAGAGTTTGGTAACCAGAACGGGTAGTCATAACAAGCCAGAGAAACAGGAGTCCAGAGATCAGCGAATTCGGGTGCAGCAGACAGGATCAGGAACCAGAAGGGAAGTCAGCCAAGCAAAAGTCTTTCACAGGGAAACACAGCAGAGAGAGTCCAGATATGTTGACCAAGGCAAAGGCACAGAAGATCTGATCCAAGGAGTTTATATAAGCAGCAGCTCTAGCTGATGAGCAGGAAATGAAGACCAGGTGAATCATTGTGGAAGGAAGAGCCTTTGGCAGTTAACCGACAGCTGAGCACAGAGCTCTGAGAAGGAAGGGCTGAGCCCAGCCCTGACACTCTCCTTCACCACTCCACCAGCAATCTCCTCAAGTCCCTTGGCATCAACTCCTCATACCACATCCACCATGTATAGGAACAGAAAGGAGGGGCTTACATAGTGTAATAACGTTTTTTTATTAACATAAAAGCATTCCTCTAATACATTGCATTATTGTTTAAAGATAAAAACATGCAGTAAAACCAGGAAATGTTCTACAGACCGGAAATTATGTCACCGTGTAGTCCTGATCCAACGCGTTTTGCCAGCCAATCAGGTGTCTTCAGGGCTGGCAAAATGCGTTGGGCGTGAATATATAGTGATATCATTTCTGGCCATACATGAATCAAAATTCAGCCAGTTCAGCAGGGACTGGACACATTTTGAACCCTGTATGGGCAGGCTGGGTGTACACAAGTTGATGTATGGCCTGTTGGATATTTTATCTCTGTAGCCGGCGGTGCTGATTAGTGTATGGTGACAGTGGGGAAGTATCCCCGCTGTCAGAATACAATAGTGCCGTAGGAGCGATTCACCCATCCACATCGAGTGTGTGGATGGGGGAATCGAGTCATTTTTCGCTCAATCCACTGGTTGAATAAAAAAAAATGCCTCAAGTATGGCCAACTTAAGACAATACTACAACACACGTGTTGCATGACCCAAAACGCATTATAATGCATTACCATTTGATGTGGTGCACTGCTTTGGAAGAATGCTGCATATCTATATTTTGTTCTTTCTGGTGCATTGACAGTCCTTTTCATTTGAATGGGCTGTTTTAATCCAATGAAGGTGACACAACATTAACGCAATGCACCAGAACAGCAAAATGTTAAGAGTTTGCAAATAATATAATCTAAATGTACTGTCTAAGGGCAAATACCAAATATTGCCTGCTATGAACATTCAAATATAGTCCTCACTGACCTAGGTGGCTGCAGACATTTCTGAATTGTTCATCCTTAAAGTGTTACTAAACCCACAACAGTAAAATCAGTCTGTATATGCAGTAAAGCATGCTTGTTATACTCACTGTGGAACCTAAGGGGTTAACACTCTGCATTGTGCACTGATAAAAATGATTCTGTTGGCTTGTAATTTTAACATAAAAAATGTATAATTTTCAACATAAAAATAAATGTTAATTAATTTACTTTGATATTTTAAGTATCTTACTTAACTTTCATTGGTTCTTAAAACACATTAAGACCCCTTTCACACTGCCGGCGCCTGGGCGTCAGTGGTAAAGCGACGCTATTTTTAGCTTTGTTTTAGTGGCGCTATTCGGCCGCTGGCGGGGCAGTTTTAACCCTCCGCTAGCGGCCAAAAAGGGGTTAAATCTGCTCGCAAAACACCGCCGGAGCGGCGTTTTGCCGGCGGTATCGCAGCACTGCCCCATTGATCTCAATGGGGAGCAGTGGTGGAGGAGCAGTGAGTTCACCGCACCTTCACCGCTACAAAGAAGCTGCAGGCAGGACTTTTTTTGACACCCTGCCAGCGCACCGCACCAGAGTGAAAGTGCCTGCAAAACGCTCCAGTGTGAAAGGGGTGCGGTCGGCAAATCTTCCCCGGCGATCGGAGGTGAGGGGGGGATCGCTCCCAGCCAATGGGATAATTTCCCTTTTCCCTGCCTCTGTATTGTACACAGAGGCAGAGGAAATTATGTCATCTCTCCTTGGCTCGGCATTTTCCGTTCCGGTGCCAAGGAGAGAAGACTGTAATGTGAGTACACAACACACACACATCACAGTAGAACATGCCAGGCACACATTACACCCCCGATCCCCCCCAATCACCCCTCCTCCCCCTGTCACACTGACACCAAGCAGTTTTTTTTTTTTCTGATTACTGCATGGTGTCAGTTTGTGACAGTTAGTGTGGTAGGGCAGTTACTGTTAGCCCTCTTTAGGTCTAGGGTACCCCCCTAACCCCCCCTAATAAAGTATTAACCCCTTGATTACCCCCCGTCACCAGTGTCGCTAAGCGATCATTTTTCTGATCGCTGTATTAGTGTCACTGGTGACGCTAGTTAGGGAGGTAAATATTTAGGTTCTCCGTCAGCGTTTTATAGCGTCAGAGACCCCCATATACTACCTAATAAATGTTTTAACCCCTTGATTGCCCCCTAGTTAACCCTTTCACCACTGATCACCATATAACTGTTACGGGTGATGCTGGTTAGTTTGTTTAATTGTTATAGTGTCAGGGAACCCACCGTTTATTACCGAATAAAGTTTTAGCCCCCTGATCGCCCGGCGGTGATATGCGTCGCCCCAGGCAGCGTCAGATTAGCGCCAGTACCGCTAACACCCACGCACGCAGCATACGCCTCCCTTAGAGGTATAGTATCTGAACGGATCAATATCTGATCTGATCAGATCTATACTAGCGCCCCCAGCAGTTTAGGGTTCCCAAAAATGCAGTGTTAGGGGGATCAGCCCAGATGCCTGCTAGCACCTGCGTTTTGCCCCTCCGGCCCAGCCCACCCAAGTGCAGTATCGATCGATCACTGTCACTTACAAAACACTAAACACATAACTGCAGCGTTCGCAGAGTCCTAATCCCTGCGATCGCTAACAGTTTTTTTGGTAGCGTTTTGGTGAACTGGCAAGCACCAGCGGCCTAGTACACCCCGGTCGTAGTCAAACCAGCACTGCAGTAACACTTGGTGACGTGGCGAGTCCCATAAGTGCAGTTCAAGCTGGTGAGGTGGCAAGCACAAGTAGTGTCCCGCTGCCACCAAGAAGACAAACACAGGCCCGTCGTACCCATAATGCCCTTCCTGCTGCATTCGCCAATCCTAATAATTGGGAACCCACCACTTCTGCAGCGCCCGTACTTCCCCCATTCACACCCCCAACCAAATGCAGCCGGCTGCATGAGAGGCATTTTCTTTATGTCCTCCCGAGTACCCCTACCCAACGAACCTCCCCAAAAAAGATGTCGTGTTTGCATCAAGCGCGGATATAGGCGTGACACCCGCTATTATTGTCCCTCCTGTCCCGACAATCCTGGTCTTTGCATTGGTGAATGTTTTGAACGCTACCATTCACTAGTTGAGTATTAGCGTAGGGTACAGCATTGCACAGACTAGGCACACTTTCACAGGGTCTCCCAAGATGCCATCGCATTTTGAGAGACCTGAACCTGGAACGGGTTACAGTTATAAAAGTTAGTTACAAAAAAAAGTGTAAAAAAAATAAAAAAAATAAAAATATATATAAAATATAAAAAAAAAAAATAGTTGTCCTTTTATTGTTCTCTCTCTCTCTATTCTCTCTCTATTGTTCTGCTCTTTTTTCTGTATTCTATTCTGCAATGTTTTATTGTTATTATGTTTTATCATGTTTGCTTTTCAGGTATGCAATTTTTTATACTTTACCGTTTACTGTGTTTTATTGTTAACCATTTTTTTGTCTTCATGTACGCCATTCACGACTTTGAGTGGTTATACCAGAATGATGCCTGCAGGTTTAGGTATCATCTTGGTATCATTCTTTTAAGCCAGCGGTCGGCTTTCATGTAAAAGCAATCCTAGCGGCTAATTAGCCTCTAGACTGCTTTTACAAGCAGTGGGAGGGAATGCCCCCTCCCCAACCGTCTTCCGTGTTTTTCTCTGGCTCTCCTGTCTCAACAGGGAACCTGAGAATGCAGCCGGTGATTCAGCCAGCTGACCATAGAGCTGATCAGAGACCAGAGTGGCTCCAAACATCTCTATGGCCTAAGAAACCGGAAGCTACGAGCATTTCATGACTTAGATTTCGCCGGATGTAAACAGCGCCATTGGGAAATTGGGAAAGCATTTTATCACACCGATCTTGGTGTGGTCAGATGCTTTGAGGGCAGAGGAGAGATCTAAGGTCTAATAGACCCCATTTTTTTCAAAAAAGAGTACCTGTCACTACCTATTGCTATCATAGGGGATATTTACGTTGCACCATGCATGTGAGGTATCACCGCGAAGGTCAGATCGAGGGCAGTAATTTTAGCAGTAGACCTCCTCTGTAAATCTAAAGTGGTAACCTGTAAAGGCTTTTAAAGGCTTTTAGAAATGTATTCATTTTGTTGCCACTGCACGTTTGTGCGCAATTTTAAAGCATGTCATGTTTGGTATCTATGTACTCGGCCTAAGATCATCTTTTTTATTTCATCAAACATTTGGGCAATATAGTGTGTTTTAGTGCATTAAAATTTAAAAAAGTGTGTTTTTTCCCAAAAAAATGCGTTTGAAAAATCGCTGCGCAAATACTGTGTGAAAAACAAAATGAAACACCCACCATTTTGATCTGTAGGGCATTTGCTTTAAAAAAATATATATAATGTTTGGGGGTTCAAAGTAATTTTCTTGCAAAAAAAAAAAATTTTTTCATGTAAAGTGTCAGAAAGGGCTTTGTCTTCAAGTGGTTAGAAGAGTGGGTAATGTGTGACATAAGCTTCTAAATGTTGTGCATAAAATGCCAGGACAGTTCAAACCCCCCCCAAATGACCCCATTTTGGAAAGTAGACACCCCAAGCTATTTGCTGAGAGGCATGTCGAGTCCATGGAATATTTTATATTGTGACACAAGTTGCGGGAAAGAGACAAATTTTTTTTTTTTTGCACAAAGTTGTCACTAAATGATATATTGCTCAAACATGCCATGGGAATATGTGAAATTACACCCCAAAATACATTCTGTTGCTTCCCCTGAGTACGGGGATACCACATGTGTGAGACTTTTTCGGAGCCTAGCCGCGTACGGGACCCCGAAAACCAAGCACCGCCTTCAGGCTTTCTAAGGGCGTAAAATTTTGATTTCACTCTTCACTGCCTATCACAGTTTCGGAGGCAATGGAATGCCCAGGTGGCACAAAACCCCCCCAAATGACCCCATTTTGGAAAGTAGACACCCCAAGCTATTTGCTGAGAGGTATAGTGAGTATTTTGCAAACCTCACTTTTTGTCACAAAGTTTTGAAAATTGAAAAAAGAAAAAAAAAAAAGTTTTTTCTTGTCTTTCTTCATTTTCAAAAACAAATGAGAGCTGCAAAATACTCACCATGCCTCTCAGCAAATAGCTTGGGGTGTCTAATTTCCAAAATGGGGTCATTTGGGGGGGGGGGGGTGTGTGCCATCTGAGCATTTTATGGCCTTCAAAACTATGATAGGCAGTGAAGAGTGAAATCAAAAATTTACGCCCTTAGAAATCCAGAAGGCGGTGATTGGTTTTTGGGGCCCCGTATGCAGCTAGGCTCCCAAAAAGTCCTACACATGTGGTATCCCCATACTCAGGAGAAGCAGCTAAATGTATTTTGGGGTGCAATTCCACATATGCCCATGGGCTGTGTGAGCAATATATCATTTAGTGACAACTTTTTGTAATTTTTTATTTTTTTTTGTCATTATTCAATGGGCTCAACATGCCTCTCAGCAATTTCCTTGGGGTGTCTACTTTCCAAAATGGGGTAATTTGGGGGGGGGGTTGTACTGCCCTGCCATTTTAGCACCTCAAGAAATGACATAGGCAGTCATAAGCTAAAAGCTGTGTAAATTCCAGAAAATGTACCCTAGCTTGTAGACGCTATAACTTTTGTGCAAACCAATAAATATACACTTATTGACATTTTTTTTACCAAAGACATGTGGCCGAATACATTTTGGCCTAAATGTATGACTAAAATTGAGTTTATTGGATTTTTTTTATAACAAAAAGTAGAAAATATCATTTTTTTTCCAAATTTTCGGTCTTTTTCTGTTTATAGCGCAAAAAATAAAAACGGCAGAGGTGATCAAATACCATCAAAAGAAAGCTCTATTTGTGGGAAGAAAAGGACGCAAATTTTGTTTGGGTACAGCATTGCATGACCGCGCAATTAGCAGTTAAAGCGACACAGTGCCAAATTGTAAAAAGTGCTCTGGTCAGGAAGGGGGTAAATCCTTCCGGGGCTGAAGTGGTTAGAGAGTTTGACATCTTTTGGAACTTTGAAAGCCTGCACAAGGCAGTTCCCATACGTTTGAGGCCCATCTGGACAAAAGAGCGCCACCAGTGACAAGAATTTTTCAAAGTCACTACAAAGCCATGCAATGCCATTGAAGGGTAAGAATGAACACTGAACAAATTATCGTTCGCATGCTTTAAATGTTGCTTAACATACCATCCAAAATGTTCATTTTTTTGCAGATTAATAGATTTATAATAAATGGACGTACGTCCGTTGTATATACCTATTGGGACAACTCACTTGTATGTACGCAAAGTTTGCGCTTACTGCATGCGGCAGAACGCAATCAATATGCAGGGTGAGGGACCACCAGCTGTTAAGCTTAAAAACTATTTTGTGCCACACAAATGAATGTTTCAGCCGGTTCGGTTTTTGAGATATTGGAATTCAAATTCAGATTATGTAAAATCAAGCCCTGCCCACTTTGCACCCAATCCTATTAAACTTTAAAAACAAAGATAGCATTCGTTTGCACTACATCTGTGCTGATTTGTGCTGCAAAAACGAATGTATGTGCTGGTTTGGTTTCAGAGATATTGCGCATTATAGTTGATGAAACCTCTCCCACTTTGCACCACATGTTATTACATTTTAAAAACAATTATACAATTTGTTTGTGCTGCGTTTGTGCTGATTTGTATCACAAAAACAAACTTTCTGTTTGTTCAGTTTTTGAGATATTGGACATTCAATGTTAGATTATGTAACCTGAAGCCCCGCCCAGTTTGCACTATGTTACATTTCATAAACAAATATACCATATTTATGCTGCATTGGCAGGAAAAACAAGCATATTGGTATAGTGTATTTTTTTCATATAGCACTCTCATTTTGTATCAGAAAGAATCATTATGGGACTCATTTATGCTTTTAGCCTGAGCTACCCTGAAAACCTAAAATATACCTTTGAAGTTTTTCAGAAGATCTTTTTAGAGATAGATCTGGGTAATCTATCTACAAATTTTCACACTTAAACTGCTTGCCGACCAGCCACTGTCATTATACTGCGGCAGGTCGGCTCTCCTGCGCAAACCGCCGTAGGTGTACGTCAGTCTTTGCATAGGAGATAGCGGGCATGCACGCTTGTGGGTCCCGCGGTATACAGAGGCAGAACAGGGATCTGCCTATGTAAACAAGGCGAATCAGATGTCAGAGATCTTCTGTTCCCAGTGATTGGGAACATCTATCTCTGTCATGTCCCTGGTAGTCCATCCCTCTACTGTTAGAAAACACCCAAGGAACACACTTAACCCCTTGATCGCCCCGTAGTGTTAACCCCTTCTTTGCCAGTGTCATTTTTCCATTGATCAGTGCATTTTTATAGCACTGATCAATGTAATAATGTCACTGGTCCCCAAAAAGTGTTATTTGGGGTCATATTTGTCCGCCGCAATGTTGCAGTACTGCTAAAAATTGCAGATCGCCCCCTTTACCAGTAAAAACAATAAAAAAAGTCCCTAAATCTATCCCATAGTTTGTAGACACGATAACTTTTGCGCAAACCAATCAATATACGCCTATTGCAAATTTATTTTTACCAAAAATATGTTACATAGTTAGTAAGGTTGAATAAAGACACCAGTCCATCCAGTTCAACCTAGTGAGTGTGGGTGCGTGCCTACAATTATCCCTAACCCTGTATATCGTACACTCACATCAGTCCCTACCCTCAATCCAAGGTCCCCACTCATATAATAGGGTCAATTTTGGACAGAAGCCGATTAACCTACCAGCATGTCTATGGAGTGTGGGAGGAAACCCACGCAGGCACAGGGAGAACATGCAAACTCCAGGCAGGTAGTGTCGTGGTTGGAATTCGAACCAGGGACCCTTCTTACTGCTAGGTGAGAGTGTTACCCACTACACCACTGTGCCGCCCTGTAAAAGAATATATATCGGCTTAAACTGATGAATAAATTTGTTTTTTTATATATATTTTTTTTGGATATGTATTATAGCAGAAAGTCAAAAAAAATAGTTTTCTTTTTCAAAATTGGCGGTGTTTTTTTTTTGTTTATAGCACAAAAAATAAAAACAGCAGAGGTGATCAAATACCACCAAAAGACAGCTCTATTTGAAAAAAGGATGTCAATTTTGTTTGGGTACAGGGTTGCACGACCGTGCAATTGTCAGTTAAAGCGACGCAGTGCCGTATCGCAAAAAATGGCCTGGTCATTAACAGGGCAAATCCTTCCAGGGCTGAAGTTGTTAAAGTGCAAATTACTTTCCTAAAAGGCTTTAAAAAAAGTTAACACATTCTGTATTCTATGTTCTTTACAGATATACTGTATATACATATGTGTGTTTCAGTTTGATTTCTTAGCTGAGAAAGAGGCATTTTTTTCTTTTCTTTTTTTAATGTTTACATTTACATTTGATGTTGCTTTAATAATATTACATTTGTAACACTTTATAAATAATAAATGTTAATTTGTTTTGAAAGCCTGTTTCATGAGACTATTCCTTTTTTAAAAACATATTATTGTATTATTTTTATATAAAAACCTTCAAACATATATCAAATACATTTGGAAAATAAGTTTTACCACTTAAAAAAAAAATTAGTAAGTTACAAGTTAATATCACTTAAAACTAAGTAATTGAGTGATAAAGTAATAGGGCAGCACAGTGGTGTAGTGGTTAGCACTTTCACCTAGCAGCAAAAGGGTTACCGGTTTGAATCCTGACCATGACACTACCTGCCTGGAGTTTGCATGTTCTACCTTGTTCCTGCATAGGTTTCCTCCCACAATCCAAAGATATGCTGGTAGGGTATTGGCCCTAGTATGAGTATGTATGCATGTGAGTTAGGGATCATAGCTTTTGAAAGCTCCTTGATGGCAGGGACTAATCTGAATGTACAATGTATATGTAAATTGACAGTGCTTTAAATAAGTTAATGTATGTGTTCCTACCTTAAATGTTTCTATAAACTGGAAAAATTGAGTTGGTTTTACTTAAACTTATGCTCTTTAACCACTTCAGCCCCAGAAGATTTTACCCCCTTCCTGACCAGAGCACTTTTTGCGATTCGGCATTGCGTCGCTTTAACTGACAATTTGTGCGACGTTGCACCCAAACAAAATTGACGTCCTTTTTTTCCCACAAATAGAGCTTTCTTTTGGTGGTATTTGATCACCTCTGCGGTTTTTATTTGTTGCGCTATAAACAAAAAAAGAACGACAATTTTGAAAAAAACTCAATATTTTTTACGCTTTGCTATAATAAATATCCCCCAAAAATATATAAAAAAACATTTTTTTTCCTCAGTTTAGACCGATATGTATTCTTCTACATATTTTTGGTAAAAAAAAATTTGCAATAAGCCTATATTGATTGGTTTGCGCAAAAGTTATAGCATCTACAAAATAGGGGATAGTTTTATGGCTTTTTTATTTATTTATTTATTTTTTACTAGTAATGACGGCGATCTGCGATTTTTATCGGGACTGCGACATTATGGCAGACATGTCAGACAATTTTGACACATTTTTGGAACCACTGCCATTTTTACAGCGATCAGTGCAATAAAATTGCATTGATTACTGTGGAAATGTCACTGGCAGTGAAGGGGTTAAGTGTGTCCTAGTATGTGTTCTAACTGAAGGGGGGAGGGGACTGTGTAGGGGAGATGACAGATCGCTGTCTGTCTGGTTTACACACACAGATCCCAGTTCTCCGTGTGCCCCGAATGATCGCGGGAGCGCGGCGGTGATCGCGACCTGGTGTCCCGATGTACCATGACGGCAATTCGCGCAGCCGAGCCATGTTGCCGCAGTATAACTGCGGCGGCTGGTCGGCATGCGTTTAAACTGGAAAAATTTAGCTGGCTTTACTTAAAACTATAGTTCCAGACACGTTAAGGTATGTATTCCTAACTTGAAACACTATGGTCTATAAACTAAAAAAAAATTAAGACAAAAAGCTGATGCAAAGAGTTGCCTCCATTTTTTTGAGCAGACCCAGCACAATATTTTTTACAGTGTGTAAAAAGACTGATCCTGTCTTCCCTGTTCCTCCCTTTGTTCCACTGTCCCCAATCTATCTGCTGATAGAACAGAGCTTTGGGGGCAAGCTGCACACGCTCAGTTTGGAGTGTATTGCTAGAGAGTTTTGTGATCAGCACAGGGCCAATCAGCACTGTCCACACAGAGGGTAAGGGGTCCTGCAGCCTCATTGGACAGTCAGAGGTGAATAAAACTCCTCCTGGAAAGTCATTTTTTTCAACTTTCTATCTATTAAATCTTCTGCCCTTGTTGTTTTAACTTTGGATAGTAAAACTTTGTTTTTTCTGCCAGTTAATACCTTATACAGCGCACTTCCTGTTTCTTGTCTGGTCATTAGCCTAGGCTTATGACATCATGCACAGCTCTCTCTCTCACTCTCATGAGAGTTTGTTAGAAAGGGAGGGGGGGGGTGAGCCATAAGAGGGCCAATGAGAGCTGCAGAGCTGGAGGTGTGCCTCTGTGTGTCTGTGTAAATCTAGGAAGTGAGCAGGCAGCAGCTTCAGCTGCCCGCAGTCAAAATGGCTGCAGCCAGACTTAGTGCAGCATATTTGGCAAGTACAGAGTCACAGTATATATAAAATAATATGCAAAGTGATTGGAGGGAAGCTTCAGAATGGCAAAGATGTTTTTATTACAAATTATGTGAGCAGCTGCAGTTCCTCTTTAACCATACACTGATAGAAGTCACAAGACTGCTCTACACTGCTGATAAGAAAAGGTATTTAGCAGTTTATATTTACTAAAATAATTGCATTTCCATGTTCTGTGTACTGTGGGAGACCATTTATAGTGAATGCAGGGTCCTGGGTTTAGTAACACTTTAAATTTGCAGTGAAAATGTTGCAAGTCATAGATTAAACAAAATATTTTACAATGTGGTCTATCTTATGGCTTACTGCATTTTAACATATTGTACAGGGCAAGGGGTCCACATGAAAAATATCATTGCTCATCTAGACCCGTGGTCAATAACCTTTTTTGCACCAGGGACCAGTTTCATGGGAGACAATTTTTCTACAGACCGGTGATGGGTGAAGTGGTAGGAGGGATTAGTGAGGTGTTGTGGTACCAGAGGGTAAATGGATATATACAGTAGATATACAGTATATATCAGAGCTCTAAATTTCAAGTCCTAAGCTACTAGCCAGGCCTTAAAATTTACTTGCCACCAGTTGCCACCCCTCCCAACCGCTACCTTGCCCCGCCCCTAATTCCGCCCCTAAACACGCTTTTGTAAAATATCTGACACTGTTAAATATTTTATGCAGAATTAAGTAACAAAAATAAATATTAACAACAACAGCCATAATACTATTAACAGAAAGCATATTTCATTGATCTGACTGTGATAAATAAAATAAAGATTAAAAAATGACTGCCTTCTTAAGTACATATTTTAATGCTATACTAAATGTAGCATTAAAAAAATTTAAACCAATGAATACCACTTTCACTGGCTTAGGATGCAGAGAGACTTACAACAGAGCACAGCACTGGACAGGGGAGCGGGAGTGGTCAAAGTTGACTTTTCCTATTAACAAGCTGATGATTGGTTGCTAGGCAGTCCAAGCAACCAATTACCAGCTTGTTAATAGGAAAAATAAACTGCCCAATCCCCCTTTTAACCCACTACCCCTCCTCCACCTCATCTAGTTTTTTGCCAACTCCCACTGTATGCCAGGCCCTGCTAAGATAATCACAGGGGACCGAGGCTGGGAGAAGAATCAGCTCCCGTTCAACCCCGCCTACCAGTGGTGCCCGCCCCCCTCCGATGCAGCTCCACACTTGCCCTCAGCTTGTTTCCACTCACCCAATGTGAGCAGGCAAGTGGAATCTTTGAGGGCTGGTATATATGTATACAGGACACACACAGGCAATAGGGAGATCGCATGTCACTGGTTACCTGATACTCCCCACAGCACCGAGGTACCCAGCTACAGTATGTGCTATTTGTATGTGCTATTTACTCACTGCTCCTTGCACCCAGTTATGTATTAAGTGCTATGTACTTACCATGCCTTGTGCCCAGCTAAGTAAAGTTGGTAAGAAGCACGAATAAGGTCCCAGGAACTCGCTCAGAAACCCTATGGTGACACACATGGGGAAGCAGAGTCCCCGTACTCCGGCCTGGTTTGGAACTCACTGCGGGGCAAGAATCTGCCACGCAACCCCGACACTGCCACTGTGCACACGCAAGAGACATGTACCTGCTGTGTTAACAGATAAACAGCTAGCTATCAGTCAGTTGCTGTGGACAGATATTGGTCTTTAAGTGCTTGCCGCCCACCGTAAAATGATGGAGGAGCTCTCATTCTGGGTGGACATCACCCCAGGACGGACGCCATCACACGTCTGCGAGGGCAAGCAGCGTGGCGATTGTGGCTGCACCGTGTTCCTAGGACCCCGATCTCTGTAAAAAGTCAATGACACGGCTCTTTAACCATGTGATAGAGTGTGTGGCGAGGAGTGCCGATCAGCGGTATCTCCTCACGGGGGAGACCAGGGCAGGTAATCAGGGCACTGATCATCAGTTCCCTTATTAGTTCCCTGATTAGGAGGGTGCAGATCTGCTGGGAATGAAGATGGCCAAAAAGTTAGAGGGGTTTTTAAACTAGGCGATGGGGGGGAGGGTCCAGAGACAGTGATAGCCAGCGCAGAAGATATTCCAGATTGTAGTATTGGGGGCATTAGTGGTAGGTCAACCAAAGCACAAAAACACAAGGTGAGTATAGTAGCAAGTCCTAGTTGCAATCTTGAAACACCCAATACGAGGACAATATGCGACCGGTCTAAACTATGTGGCATGTTCACCAATGCCAGGAGCATGGCGGACAAGATGGGTGAACTAGAGATACTGTTGTACAAGGAGGATTTGGATTTTGTGGGAATTTCAGAGACCTGGTTCAACAGCTCTCATGATTGGCTGGCAAACATTCAAGGGTATACCCTATACCGCAAGGATAGAGAGGGTAAAAAAGGGGGAGGGGTATGCCTATATATCAAGAATAATGTACAAGTGAATGTGAGAGATGACATCACTGAGGGAGCTAGGGAGGAGGTGGAATCCTTATGGGTAGAGCTCCAAAGGGATGAAGCTAAGGGGAAAATAATACTGGGAGTATGCTATAGGCCCCCTAACCTGAGGGAGGAAGTGGAGATGGATCTCCTATCACAAATTGGATTAGCAGCAAGGATGGGAAGTGTTATCATAATGGGGGATTTTAATTATCCAGACATAGACTGGGCAGAGGGAACCGCGCATTCATTTAAGGCTCGCCAGTTCCTTAATGTCTTGCAGGACAATTTTATGGGTCAGATGGTAGACGCACCAACTAGAAATAAAACATTACTGGATCTACTGATTACCAACAATACAGACCTGATCACAGATGTGGAAATACGGGGCAATTTAGGTAACAGCGATCACAGGTCAATTAGTTTCAGTATAAATCACACAAATAGGAAACATGAAGGGAACACAAAGACACTGAATTTCAAAAGAGCCAACTTCCCTAAACTACAAACCTTGCTAAAAGGCATAAATTGGGATAAAATATTAGGAACAAAGAATACGGAGGAGAGATGGGTTTGCTTTAAGAGAATATTAAATAAGGCATTAGCCAATGTATCCCATTGGGTAATAAATTTAAAAGAGCAAACAAAAATCCTGGATGGCTTAACTCCAATGTAAAAATGCATATAAAAGCAAAGGAGAAGGCCTTCAAAAAATACAAGGTTGAGGGATCATCCTCAGCATTCAGACTTTATAAAGAATGCAATAAGAAATGTAAGGGTGCAATTAGGACGGCTAAGATAGAACATGAAAGACACATAGCGGAGGAGAGCAAAAAAAAAAGTATGTAAACAGTAAAAAAGGGAGGACAGACCATATTGGCCCCATAAAGAATGAGGAAGGACAACTGGTTACAAAGGATGGGGAGATGGCAAATGTATTGAATTTATTCTTCTCCTCAGTATTCACGAGTGAATCGGGGGGCTTCAGTAACCAAAACTGCAGTGTTTATCCTCATGACACAACACAGGAAGCACCTACATGGTTAACAGGGGACGGAATTAAAATTAGACTTGAGAAACTTAACATTAATAAATCACCGGGACCAGATGGCTTGCATCCGAGGGTACTTAGGGAACTCAGTCAGGTGATTGCCAGACCGTTGTTCCTAATTTTTACAGACAGTCTATTGACTGGAAGGGTACCAGCTGATTGGAGAAAAGCCAATGTAGCACCAATATTTAAAAAGGGCCCAAAAAACATCCCTGGGAATTACAGACCAGTTAGCCTATCATCAATAGTATGTAAACTCTTGGAGGGGATGATAAGGGACTATATACAAGATTTTAGTAATAAGAATGATATCATTAGCAGTAATCAGCATGGATTCATGAAGAATCGTTCTTGCCAAACCAATCTATTAACCTTCTATGAGGAGGTGAGTTGCCATCTAGATAAAGGAAGGCCCGTAGACGTGGTGTATCTGGATTTTGCAAAAGCATTTGACACAGTTCCCCATAAACGTTTACTGTACAAAATAAGGTGCGTTGGCATGGACCATAGGGTGAGTACATGGATTGAAAACTGGCTACAAGGGCGTGTTCAGAGGGTGGTGATAAATGGGGAGTACTCAGAGTGGGTAGTGGGGGTTCCCCAGGGTTCTGTGCTGGGACCAATCCTATTTAATTTGTTCATAAACGATGTGGAGGATGGGATAAACAGTTCAATCTCTGTATTTGCAGATGATACTAAGCTAAACAGGGCAATAACTTCTCCGCAGGATGTGGAAATCTTGCAAAAAGACCTGAACAAATTAATGGGGTGGGCGACTACATGGCAAATGAGGTTCAATGTAGAAAAATGTAAAATAATGCATTTGGGTGGCAAAAATATGAATGCAATCTATACACTGGGGGGAGAACCTCTGGGGGAATCCAGGATGGAAAAGGACCTGGGGGTCCTAGTAGATGATAGGCTCAGCAATGGCATGCAATGCCAAGCTGCTGCTAATAAAGCAAACAGAATATTAGCATGCATTAAAAGGGGGATCAACTCCAGAGATAAAACGATAATTCTCCCGCTCTACAAGACTCTGGTCCGGCCGCACCTGGAGTATGCTGTCCAGTTCTGGGCACCAGTCCTCAGGAGGGATGTACTGGAAATGGAGCGAGTACAAAGAAGGGCAACAAAGCTAATAAAGGGTCTGGAGGATCTTAGTTATGAGGAAAGGTTGCGAGCTCTGAACTTATTCTCTCTGGAGAAGAGACGCTTGAGAGGGGATATGATTTCAATTTACAAATACTGTACTGGTGACCCCACAATAGGGATAAAACTTTTTCGCAGAAGAGAGTTTAATAAGACTCGTGGCCACTCATTACAATTAGAAGAAAAGAGGTTTAACCTTAAACTACGTAGAGGGTTCTTTACTGTAAGAGCGGCAAGGATGTGGAATTCCCTTCCACAGGCGGTGGTCTCAGCGGGGAGCATTGATAGCTTCAAGAAACTGTTAGATAATCACCTGAATGACCGCAACATACAGGGATATGTAATGAAATACTGACACATAATCACACTATGTTGGACTTGATGGACTTGTGTCTTTTTTCAACCTCACCTACTATGTAACTATGTAACTATGATTACAGGAAAGCCCCAGCAAATCTACACATTGTTTTACTGACTTTATGAACTAAAACGATGCAGGATTTTCTGGGACCCCAAACCTCATCCCAAATCGAGACCTTTACATTTTTTTTTAAACGTTTTTCCAAGCGCAAGTTTTATCTACTTTGCTCTAAATAAAAGGTTATTAATACCTATATTGCAGCAAGAGGTTGACAGATTTCCATTTTCCCTACCAATATATTTTATGGAGTGTGAAATGGCAGTTTCATTTGATTTTGGCCAACAAGACATGTTTGTGTCACAAGTTAGGATGTGTGAACGTCAGATGATTTTTAACGCATTCACTTGATGTTCGTTGTTTTTATTGCCTTGTCTTTTTTACTTGCAAAGCAACTCAGGGAGAGTCCGTAAAGAGGCTGCAGGACATCAGCAGCAATAAGATGTAACAAAGGATGAAATAGAGTGAAATAAAAAAGACTTGCCTCCCCTCACCCCCCCAATTCTCTAAGGTACACAGCATTTTGCTACCTACAGTGCCTTGCAAAAGTATTCACCCCCTTGGCTTTTTACCTATTTTGTTACATTACAGCCTTTAGTTCAATTTTTTAAAATCTGAATTATATGTGATGGATCAGAACACAATAGTCTAAGTTGGTGAAGTAAAACTAGAAAAAATATATACATAAAACTATTTTTCAGAAATAAAAAATGGATAATTGACATGTGCGTATGTGTTCACCCCCTTTGTTATGAAGCCCATAAAAAGCTCTGGTGCAACCAATTACCTTCAGAAGTCACATAATTAGTGAAATGATGTCCACCTGTGTGCGATCTAAGTGTCACATGATCTGTCATTACATATACACACCTTTTTGAAAGGCCCCAGAGGCTGTAACACCTAAGAAAGAGGCACCACTAACCAAACACTGCCATGAAGATCAAGGATCTCTCCAAACAAGTAAGGGACAATGTTGTTGAGAAGTACAAGTCAGGGTTAGGTTATAAAAAAATATCCAAATCTTTGATGATCCCTAGGAGCACCATCAAATCTATCATAACCAAATGGAAAGAACATGGCACAACAGCAAACCTGCCAAGAGACGGCCGCACACCAAAACTCACAGAACGGGCAAGGAGGGCATTAATCAGAGAGGCAGCACAGAGACCTAAGGTAACCCTGGAGGAGCTGCAGAGTTCCACAGCAGAGACTGGAGTATCTGTACATAGGACGACAATAAGCCGTACGCTCCATAGAGTTGGGCTTTATGGCAGAATGGCCAGAAGAAAGCCATGAGCTGTGATAGCCACAAAAGGTGGCTCTACAAAGTATTGACTTTAGGGGGGTGAATAGTTATGCACATTGACTTTTTCTGTTATTTTGTCCTATTTGTTGTTTGCTTCACAATAAAAAAAAACATTGTCAAAGTTGTGGGCATGTTCTGTAAATTAAATGATGCAAATCCGCAAACAATCCATGTTAATTCCAGGTTGTGAGGCAACAAAACGCGAAAAATGCCAAGGGGGGTGAATACTTTTGCAAGGCACTGTGCATGAAATTCAGTAAGGGTTTACATTTACTTTAACAAACCTGACAGTTTTTTTTTTGGGGGGGGGGGCAAACAACAACCCACCCCCCCAGCGGCACCTCTATTTGCCCGTCAGTCCCGCACTTACCCCATCGTGGCAGGTGGAAGGCAGCGTGGTGCAGTGGCTCCGTGTCCTCTCCTCCATGGCGGCTTCCAGCTCCTCCCCTCCTCCTCCTAGGCATCCAAAAGAATCGCCTGTCCTTTCAGGCAAGCAGGTGACAGGTGTCACTCACTTCCTGACTGGCCGTGAGGAGGATCAGTGTTACAACAGAGAATATTCATGCGCTGTTGCAACACACCTGAGTGAGATCGGAGCACACTATCTGCGACCCAAGCCCACCCTATTTTGAAGCCCATTAAAGCCTCTGGCTATAATTGGTGCTTAAAAAAAACAGCCCCCCCGCATTGGAATCCATGCATCCGGCGTCCTGAAAGGGGCCAGACGCATGGATGGGGGGGGGGGGGGGCGGTGCCTGTGTGCCCTTAATGGATGGGCCGTCCCTACAGCTGAGCTAAGTTTACAGGCCAGGCAATGCATTATGTTACTATGGCAAATTCCCGCATTGAAGTAGCGAACCCGACTCTCATCCCTAATCTAGACCCTTGAAGTACTTTGAAAAATACCTAACAAATTGTATCTACTTTGCTCCCAAACTAAAGGTTATTTATACATGTTTTAAGGCAAAAGGTTGCCAGATTTCCATTTCTTCTGCTAGTACACTTTTATAAAGTGTGAAATGGCAGTATCATTTGATTTTGGCCAACAAAGACATGTTTGTGTCACAAGTTAGGATGTGTGAACAGATTATTTCAACGCATTTGCTTTATGTTCGTTGTTTTTAAAGCCTTGTCGTTGTTACAGTACTTGCAAAGCTACAATTCGAAGATATCTACTGACATCAGCTAATTATTTATTTGCAGTAATGCAGTAGATTTAAAGGGTAACTCCACTTTTGTGGGGAAAAAAATAGCAAATAAAGAAAAAATAATATAGCGTATAAAATTACGATACAACTCATATTGTAATTGAATGTTATTAAAAATTACCTTTCCTTTTCAATCTACAGCTCTGTAATTTTCTGAAAATGCAATGCAATATGGCTACCTGGAGGCCCCCAGAAACATAGAAACATAATTTCCTGGTTGTGTGATTGGCTCACTGATTTTCCCCAAAGGCTGCACTAAGATGCAAGTCAGATTTCCGGCATCCCCTGCAATACAAATGTAATTTTTGGTGAGATACTCTAAATAGGAAATCATGTCTAAAGGGATGCAGACCCAATAGCTTTCCTCATTAGAGCTTTACAGCTGCTGCAGTTGATTGATAATTATGAAACCACTCCCATTATATTCACTTTCCTTCATGGACACAAAGAAACACACAGGGATTTCTTCAGAATAACAAAAGGTAGGACTCTGCAACAAAGTTAGAGTAACTCCTTAAAGCAGATCTTCACTGCATCTGAGCACCACAAACTAAAAACGCTATTTAATTCATATTCATTATTCAAAGCAAACTCTCCCATCCATCCATGTCTCTATGCTTTATTTTACTGAGAAATCGCTTTGAAAATCACCCCCTAGCATTTCTGGCCGTGGCCATCTTGAGTAAGGGCAAATTATTCATGTAGCATTTAGTTTCTGCCTTAACTTAAGTATGAATACAGGAGAGTGTGCTTAGCTGAGAAAAACCCTCCTCCTGTCCTCCCCTCCTGAAGACTCCTGGGATGTATGACACAATTTGCCTAAAACGAGGAAGTAACTGAAGAAATGTAAAAAAAAAGTTAAAAACAAGTAAATATAATCTACTTTCCTATCTATTTACTAATGCTAGCAGTATAAGGATTAAAAATAATCAATGTTTATTGGGAGAGTGAAGTTCCACTTTAAGCACCGATTTTAACAGTCCAAGTGTGGATAAGTTTGAGTTTACCACAACAATAAACACACATAAAGAGGAATAACATTTTAATCAAGTAAGTAGTATATTTTATAACATCAGCTTTGTAATAACAATACAAACATTAGTTATTTTTGACAATGCACACTGAGTTTACTTCTCCTTTCATGTTGTGAGTGCTGCCTGTCTGCTGGCAATCTCTTTCCACAACTTCCTGGATTCCCTGCATGTTTTGCAGCTTCTCCTCTGCTTTTTACTTTAAATTTCTAAGGACTACATATCCCATGGTACCTTGCTGCCATAGGATATGTCACAGTGGTACAGTGATTCCTGTACTGACTCCGCCTCCCGAAACTCCTCCTTTCAGAAGGCAGACTCTGTAATATGTGTGACACAGCATTGCCTACTCAAAGGGCATGGTGAATACATGTCACGGAATTCAAGGCAGTAAATGTGTGGGGATCTTTGCAAAGTAAGTCCACAAACTTCAAGATTGTTCAGATTAATAGGAGTAGGCTAGAAATAATTGAAATGTAATGTAGATATGAATATATGATTTTACATTTTGACCTTACATGCTTTAAAGATGTGCTGTTGACCTAGTGTGGGGCCAGCTATTGAAAGATTTAAACATCTGCTTTGGTTAATTTAGTGTGTCCATCTTGCAAAGTTATACCTGAGGGTGGTGTGCAAGTGAATGCATCCTTCAGGGAAATACAGGTTCTGCAACTGGCATTTATTTTACAATAAACTGGGTCCATTATCTGTAACTTCATAGTTCTGTTGGATCCAAAGTTCTAGACTTTCACTTAAAGTGGAGTTCCACCCACTTTTACAACTCTTCAGCATCCCTCACTAAACTGTGCACTGTAAACGAATTGGATATTTAAAAAAAAATTTTCTCAGCACCTACTGTATATCTGCTGTATTCATTTTTCACTTCCTCCTCCCTAGCTGTGGCCCATCGCATCATTTCCTGTTTGCAATGCCTTCTGGGAAGGGGTGGCCACTTCCTCTGACACTGCCATTGCTATGGAAACCTGACCTGAAACCTATTACACTGCTTGTGCTGCACTAAGCATGTGCGAGATCTGCAAGTTTGAGATCCAGGACGAAATACAGTCTGGCTTCAGATGCCCACACTTAAGATGGCCACGGCCTGCTGTAAGTTTATAAAATAACAAGCTACTGCTATAAACTAACAAAACAGACCTTAGTTTACAGACTATCTTTACTAAAATACATTAAGCTTGTGTATTATAGGGGTATTTTTATTTAAAAAGTATAATTTCAGCCTGAACACCACTTTAAAGTGTATCTAAAACTAAATACAAAATGAATACCTGTATTTTGCAGTTTACTAAGCCTTAGATGTGGTGTCTGCATTTGTTTTCTTTCCTTTATTTTCACCTGGTAATCCAGCCAGTAAATATGTTATTTTTTAACTTTTTCTGACAAAATTTGCATTTTGTGCTAGAAAATTACCTAAAACGCCCAATTACGGTAATTCTTTATTTTCTAAAAGCCAGGCTCCATAGAACAAAATAATGGCAGCAAATTGCATTTTTTTTATGTCATACGATATTTGTGCAATTGTTGCAATGCATATTTTCAGGATAAAATACATTGTACACTAAGATGAATTTTATTGCACACAAACGCATTATAATACCCAATTTTGTTGTAAAATATAAAATATGGCATTGCAATAAGTAAATAGATACCAAGCATGTCAACCCTTTAAATTGTTGCATGCCTGTGAAATTGTGAAAAAATGTTTTACCCAAAAGTGTCCATAGGCGACAATTTAAAAACTTTTAGAGGTTATCAATTTAGAGTTTAGAGTTAAAGTGCTACTAAACCCACAACAGTAAAATTAGTCTGTATATGCAATAAAGCATGCTTGTTATACAGTACTCACTATGGGACCTAAAGGGTTAATCCTCTGCATTGTGTTAAAATCGATCCTGTCCTCTCTGATCCTCCCCTTCTTCCACTAACACCAATATATTTCCTGATATTTACAGAGCATTGGGGGACAGGCTGCACATGCTCAGTTTGGTGTGTATTGCTAGAGAGTTTTTTTTTTCTTGGGAGAGTGCATAAGATTAGCACAGGGCCAATCAGCACGGTCCAGGCAGAGGGTTAGGGGTCATGCAGCCTCATAGGAGAATCGTGGGAGAATGAAAACTCCTCCTACAAGCTTTAACCAGACACTCATAGAAGTCACAAGACTGCTATAGACTGCTGGTGAGAAAAGGTATTTAGCAGTTTATATTTACTAAAATAATTGCATTTCCATGTTCTGTGTACTGTGGGAGACCAGATATAGTGAATGCAGGGTCCTGGGTTTAGTAACACTTTACCCCTTCACCCATGAACTATGGCTGTAGAATTATTGCTTTCACTTCAACATTCATGGTTTAAAGTGCACAAACACATTTGTATGTGAGTGTCTACAGGGGCAATGGGGTGCTTTTTAATTTTTTTAAATTATTATTATTATTTATTTTACTATAATTTTTAACACTTTTTTATTTATTTAACTGATGAGCTCTCTATGTGATAGCATGGGGAGGCAACAGATCCTCTTTTTGGAGACATATGGGGTGTAGTATTTCCACTGCAGCTAATCAAGCACAGAACAAGCAGCAGAAGAGATGGGGAAATCAAAGACGCAAAGAAAAGGTGAAGCAGAAGCAGGAAAATCTTTGCACTGCAGATCCTCAGGTTCACCAAGAATAACAGTGAGCAACACAGTAGCCAAATTTTGTAGGACAAGAAGGCACAGTGTTATAGATTCACACTACAGATATACAACTATGAGACTGTATGCATATAGGAGAGCACTGCCATTTTACAGAAGGAATTCAAGATAATATGCAAACTTTTTAAGGAACTGTTTAGGCATAATCAACGTTTCTGGAGGTCTATTGCCTATAAGATAACAAATCTGCACTCTGTTAAGGTTCACTTTTATTTACTCATGAAGGTAGAAATTATGATCAGAAATTATACTGTATTTTCCTAAAATTGTATCTAAAGCTATTAAAACAAATCAGCCCGTGTGTAGCTACCCTTAGGCCTCATTTATACTGCAGGTGACACCCGTAGTCTGTGAATGGACTGTGTTTATTTCCCAAGAAAATAGGAAAATGCTAACATGAAAACACTAAAGGAAGATATTACAAAGCATATAACAATAGAACATCAAATATACTTATCGCAAAGCTGTCCCTTAGACACGGTCTCATCAGCTGGGCTCAGGATGGTAACAGAGAAGTGCCATGAGGCTCAGAGAGCCATCAGGCACGAGCCAAGAGCGGAAAGGGAAAAAGAACAACATTTTCCCTTCTGTGTGCACTTTTTACACATTCATTCAGACCCACTCGTAACCACACCCCACCCTCCTGTTCAATGAGATATTGCCAAGAGGTAGTCCTTTTAATATATTATATTTCTGTCTGTCCTGCTGTATTGGCCTCCAGGGGCAGTTCTTAGCTTGCCCTTTGATCTTCTGTAGCAGGACATTCATTAATCACCTTGTCAGCCATGGTCCTTTTTGAAGCTTGCTTGCAGAGCTAATCAAGGATTTCCATCACACCATTTGGTCAGGAGCCAGGCTTTTGTTCTACAAAGCTTTGATGTGCAACTTGTTACATTCCAGTCACCTGGTATCAACCAGAAAGAGAAACTCCAGAAATATGATATTAAACCATGTTGCCTTCCAACAGTCCCTATATACATTAATGTGCTACCTCCGTACAGCACCAGGCGGCTCAACCTGCATAATCATATGGCCCATTCGTGAACTACAGGTGTCAGCGCCTATGTGAATAAGGCCTTAGAGGTAAAAAAAAATTCAAACAATAAAACAACTTTCACCCAGCTTGTCCCTTGTGAAATGTGTTTTGCCTTGATCTGAGAAATCCATTTATCTGGGTTGCTAACATACTTACGGTTGGTTAGATGCTCACACACTAATGTACTGATGTTCTGCAGACAATATCTTTTCTTGTCTCATTCCTACCCACGCCGTCTGAGCCGCCTAAACCGCCTGAGTCCCATTATTGGGAGTTCGACTAGGAAAATATTGTCAGGATCCCCTTAGAAATGAATAAATAGGCATGAGGTCAAATACATAGAACTTGAAAATGATCTCTCCAATTTGTATTCATGTGACTTTTTGGTTTGCGTATTTGTTTTTAATGGGATCCTGACAATATTTTCTAGACAAGGTAGAACTGGACTTCATGCTGAGGGAATTTCACAGGTAGGCAAAACCATTTTCACATGTAACAAGCATTTGTAAAGCAATTATATGTTCACCTTTGACCAAGACAATTCCAGGAAGAAATCATAATGGTGTAATATCTCGGCATCTGTCTAAATCCACATCTGTTTTCACTATGTTTCTCTGGAGTCATTTGTAGTTTTTATTTCCTGGGTTGTAATTATTGAAAATGTTTTATGTTTTTAATTTCTCACTTTTTTGTATCAGTAATAGGCAGGCACCTTGATCTTGGCGTGTCATAAAATATGATTGACAATTCACATGATTTCCAAGAGCCATTTAAAACAGACCTAGACTCAGGCACCCCTCAAAGAGTGTGAGACAAATCCATAAGGAATGATATAGCTTGCTCATTTGTTCATGCCCACTTTTGCTGTCCATTCAACAGTGCTAGAACTACATTGGTAGAGGTGCAAGCCATCAGCAGGCAGCTTTTGCTGTTCCTAGACCCTGCCCCGTGTTGATGCCATCAATGTAATTGAGTAATGAGAGGCAGGAATGCGTAGAATATGCCTCTATTTATGTCAAAGGAGAAGTTTAGGGTTTCTTTATTTTTTAATTAAACGTTTTTATTTCCCACAAAAGTATACAATTTTCCAATGCACAAACATTTTTCTTCCTTCAGTACAATTATTCCACATATAACATATATAGGCGACACATAAAGTTCCTGATCGATTACAGAGACTGTTGCTGTAGCACATTTGTTTTTTCTTTAAAGCATCAGCATACTTTTTCGATTATATTTGCTTGAGGAGAGTGGTATGTATGACCCGGGCCCAGCTGGGCGGTACAGAGGGAGGCGTATTCTGTAGTGCTATACACACGTGTCAGATGCATTAACCCAGCAGTCCCAAACTTTCTTATATTTTGCAGGGCACTCTTTATTAATGTAGATGAACTTTTTGTAGGGCAATGTGATGTTTACGTCAGTCTTCCAGTCAGATAGTCTGGGGGGAGCCTGCCTCATCCAAAGTTCAGCGATTGTTTTCCAGGCAGAGAATAGTGTTTCATGCATAAATTTTTTTGTATATTTGTCAGTATCAGCGTCTGGAAGAAGTTTGGGGTTTCTAAAAAAAAAATATACCTTCATACTCATTTCCCAAGTGGGCTCTAGGACCGGGAACTGAGAGATCACATGACAGCTGATCGCTCATTTCTCAGTCTGCTTAGAGTGGAGAGCAGTGACTGTCAGTCACTGCTCTCCACTCTACCCCTCCAGCGCTTGATGGAGAGGGCACGGCGCATCTGACTTTGGCTCTCAGCCACGTGCTGAAAAACAGAGCCAGCTGTAAATCAGGTAAGTGGGTCGATCCTGACCCTATGGCTCGGATCCTTCCAAAGCCCAGAGTGGTTCTGCCACGTCAGCTGACAGTGGGCTGCTGATTCTAGGTCAAAGTAAAGCAAAAGTAAATGCACACCTGTGACCCACAAGAAAAGTATGACCAAAAATGCTTTGGCCATACTTCTCTTTTAATCACTTCACACCTGCGCTATAGCCGAAAAGATGGCAGCAGCGCGGGCTTACTTTGCCAGAAGAGTGCACATGGACATCCTTTGTGATTGCGCTTCCCACACGCCCCCTGCAGCACATGGGTGTCGCGCTCTGTGATCGCTAAGTCCTTTGGACTCAGCTGATCACAGATCAGGGTAAAAGGGTCAATCACCGCGGCCCTTTACCATGTGATCAGCCAGGAGAGAAGAAGAAAGCCGAAAACCAGCTTCTGTTAAAGGGAAATCAGGACTGATAATCAATGCACTGATTATCAGTGTCCTGATTATCAGTGCAGACACAACATTGCCCACCAGTGCCAGCAATCAGTGCCCATCAGTGCCACCTCTCAGTGCCCTTCAGTGCCGCCTCTCAGAACCCATCAGTGCCACCTATCAGAGCCCATCAGTGCAGCCTATCAGTGTAGCCTCATCAGTGCCCACCAGTGAAGGAAAAAAAAAATTACCAGTTAGCAAACTATGAAAAATGTTTCAAAATTTTCAGTCTTTTAAAAAAAATATATATATATAAATAATAAAAAACCCAGTGGTGACTAACCACTTCAATACTAGTCACTTTCGTCCCTTCCCGCCCAGGACAATTTTCAGCTTTCAGCGCTGTCGCACTTTGAATGACAATTGCGCGGTCATGCTACACTGTACCCAAACAACATTTTTATCATTTTGTTCCCACAAATAGAGCTTTCTTTTGGTGGTATTTGATCACATCTGCAGTTTTTATTTTTTGCTAAACAAACTAAAAAAGAACAACATTTTTGAAAAAAAAAAAGTTTATCTTTGTTTTGGTTATAAATTTTTTTTTTCTCCTTTACTGACGGGCACTGATGAGGCGGCACTGATGGGCACTGATGAGGCGGCACTGATGGGTACTGATGAGTTGGCACTGATGGGCACTGATGAGGATGCACTGATATGTAGAATTGATGGGCACTGATATGCAGCACTGATGGGCACTAATAGGCAGCACTGATATGCAGCACTGATGGGCACTGATTGGCGGCACTGATGGGCACTCATAGGTGGCACTGATGGGCACTGACTAGCAGCACTGATGGGCACTGACAGGCGGCTGTGATGGGCACTGACAGGCGGCTGTGATGGGCACTGACAGGCGGCACTGATTGGCAGATATGCGGTACTGATTGGCACTGACAGGTGGCACTGATGGGCAGCACTGATGTTGAGGTACTGACAGGTTTTACTGCTGGGCACCGACTGGCACTGTGGTGGGCACTGATTAGCACTGATTGGCACTTTGATGGGCACTGTGAGCTGTGTTTTTATGGGGCACTGACTGACAGCTTATGGGCACATTTTATAAGGTATTGTGGCACATCTGAGGGGGCTGTGCTGATAATCAATGTGCTGATTATCAGAACAGACCCCCCCCTCTGACAGGGAAAGCCGCCGATTGGCTCTCCCTGTCAACGCGGCTTTCCCTGTCAGAGGGGGGGGGGTCTGTTCTGATATCAGAAATGGCGTTTACCGGCACTTTCTGGTTCACGCGATGATCATCTGTTATTGGTCACAGCTGATCACGTGGTAAGAAGCCTCTGACAGAGGCTTCTTATCACGATCGGAGATACAGGGTGTTAGACTTACACGCCATCACCTCTCTGCGTGCCCACGCGGGCGCGCACTGGCATGTTATCCTGCTGGACGTCATATGACGCCCAGTCAGGATAACAGAACCGCTTCCCGGCTGTCATTCTGCATACGGCGGGTGGGAAGTGGTTAAATGCCACCAAAAGAAAGCTCTATTTGTGTGAAAAAAGTGGTAGAGTGTTGCATGACTGTGCAATTGTCATTCAAAGTGTGACAGCGCTGAAAGCTGAAAATTTGCCTGGCCAGGAAAAAAAAAGTGCCCAGTTGGCAAGTAGTTAAAGGCACTTACGAGGCTTGATGAACAGGCGGTGCCTGGATACATGTCAGAAAGTGTTGTGCTACTTCTAAGCTAAAGGTCCATTTTTTTTAAAACTGGGCTAATAAAGTCCTGGAATACTGCACTCACATGATTACTCCCTCCACCTAGAGTTGGGTAATGACTAAGAGGATATGTATAGATCACATAAGTTCTCCTGTACCAATGTCATTCAACAGTTGGAATATCTGTTTTTCTATTTTCTCAACAAGACACAGCATGCCTATCCTATTTATTGTAAACATATTTCATGTTTTCCTGGCAGAAATTATAAATATAGACCTGTTATCACTGGTCTGTCTTTATTAATGTATTGATTTTACAGGCAAGCTAAATCGGCAAAATATTATTAGTATGAGTCATGTCTAGTTCTATTATTGATATTGCAGTTTAGAGCTATAGTGATACCAGAACTTGTTTTTATCAAATTGATTGATTTATAATAATGAAAAATGTTAGTAAAGAATTAAAACTATTGTGAATGCAAGTGCAGTCCCTGGGTGCTTTCATACTGTTGGTACAGTTCAGCTATTCGGCTTACGTAAAAAAATCAAAGCAAGATAAGAAATAGAATTATAAATATGCAAAGTGAACAGTGGAAGAGAATTTAAACTCAGCAATTTTTTTTTGACCCGTAGCAGGAAAAGAAGTTAGAATCTGAAAATGTTTTGCTTTTGTGTAACATCAAACTAGCTATTAATCGAACCATTTCCTCTTTTATCTACACATTGTTCTCATTGCAAACCTACACAGCTTCTGTAACTGGAAAGGTTCTATACATCCCACCATGTGATCCTTTAAAGTATGAAACCATTCTCAGTTGTTATACAGGTAAAAGATTAATTAGCAGTGATCTTTACTGGAACTATAGGGACTGAAATGTAATATTGACTTTGTAAGACATATTTGTACATTAGTAAAAACAGGGCGAACGAGTATCTGCGCTAACTAAAATGAAACAAAAGGAGAAGCAGCTAGCACAGTTTGTTGATTAATCAAACAATAAAAATAAAAATCCAGAATGCAGAGCTTCAATTCAACATTAGTCATATAACAGTTCAATTATAGAGGAGATAGGGATATTTAGGAACCTCCACCGACTTCAATGTAAACAGAAAAGCACAACACACCCCAGTGCTTTCAATCTGCTTACCAGAAAGACATGAAAAATATGCAGTATAATCATGTATCACAGGGAACCAGGTGAAGGTGTCACATTCCAAACTTTTGAAGAATGACCATAGAGATTCCAAATTTACCAATCACATGTAATCATCAGAGCTCCCAAGAAAAGTTGAATGTGATATGCATTCACCAACAAGCTGTCACCCAAAGGAAGGAAAAGGCAATAATAGTGAAGCCCGTAAGGTAGAAAAGCACAATCTTTAAAAGGTCCGATGAAGGTCCGATGAAGCCCACACACGATCGGAATGTCTGACGGATTCGTCTGACCTTTTCTGCCGGAAAGTCCGGTCGTGTGTACGCGGCATAAGGCACAACAGTAATTGAATCTATACATAGTCCTAAGCTTTTGCAGCTTAGGACTATGTCTCCCTCTAGGAGGGCTTCAGGGGCAGGTAAAAGAGGCACTAAGAAATCACCGCCTAGATCTAGGGGTTCTGGATGTGCCTGCAGGATACCATCCCCTCGAAAGATTAGAGGCAGCCTCACAGGATGAGTCATTGCCCCTGTCAGGCTTTGCAGCCTCTCCCAGTGTTGCAGCCCCTGTGTATTTTACTGAAGACACTATGAAATCTGCATTGAATGGTTTAGAAGGAAGGATTGCTGCTTTAATCACAACTTCCTTAAAGAGTAGCAGAAAACGAGATAGCTCTGGGTTCTTTATCGGGTGAACAATCTGATAATGATGAAGTATCCCTATCCAGTGGCGTCTCTAGCTTTCATATTTAGGGGGGCACATGGGACAAGGACAAAAGTTGGGGGGCCAACCATTAAACGCAAATTATATATATTTATACAGTACACTTGAGCGTCAACGGTTCAGTCCAACTGCGGACTTTTATCAAGATGCTAAAAAGTCCTTAGGTGTACTTCCTAGAAGGAAGCTGGAGAGTCCCTTTAACATGACCCATAGCCATAGACAAAAATTTGCATTATGAAGGGCCAACTATAATGAGCTAGCTATTCCTGTAAGAAAAGCAGATTTGGCCCTACTTCTATGAAAACTACTGAGAAGGGTTGGCCCTTCATAATGCTAATTTAAGTCCATAGTTGAAATAGCATAGGCAATAATAATCATTTTCCAGGTATGTACCAAAACATATTCAAGCTATAGTTATATAATATATATGGGCTGAAAGTGCACACTCTCAGGTTTAATTTGAGGGTATGTACATCCAAATCGAAGGAAGGGTTACAGCTCTTAAGAATAGCCATCCCTCCTTTTTCAAGGGACCAAAAGTAATTGGACAATTGAATCAAAAGTTGTTTCATGGCCAGGTGTGGGCAATTCCTTCTTTATTTCTTGATAAGTTAAGCAGGTAAAAGGTCTGGAGTTGATTCTAAGTGTGGTATTTGCATTTGGAATCTGTTGCTGTGAACCTACATCATGTGTTCAAAGAAGCTATTCAAGCAAATGAAACAGGCCATTTTAAGGCTTCAAAAACTAAACAAATCCATGAGAGAGATAGCAGCAACATTAGGAGTAGCCAAATCAACAATTTGGTACATTCTGTGGAAAGAAGAACACACTGGTGAGCTCAGCAACATAAAAAGGCCTGGACGTCCACGGAAGATAACAGTGTTGGATGATGGCAGGATCCTCTCTATGGTCATAACATCCAGACAAGTGAAGGAGGTGGGCATATCATTGTCAAATTCTACAATCATGAGAAGCCTTCATATGAGCAAAGACAGAGGGTTTACCACAAGGTGCAAACCATTCATAAGCCTGAAGAATAGAAAAGCCAGATTAGACTTAGCCAAAAAAACCCTTAAAAAAGCCAAACCAGTTGTGGAAAAGCATTCTTTGGACAGATGAAACTAAGATTAATCTGTACCTGAATGACAGGAATAAAAAAGTGTGGAGAAGACTTGGAAGAGCTCATGATCCAAAGCACACAACGTCATCTGTGGTCACATGGTGGAGCTTGCAGTGTGATGGCATGGGCATGCATGGCTTCCAGTGACACTGGGTCATTGGTGTTTATTGATGATGTGACAGAGGACAGAAGCAGCCAGATGAAATCTGCAGTGTTTAGAGATATGCTGTCAGCCCAGATGCAGCCAAATGCAGCAAAGTTGATTGGACGGCACTTCACAGTATAGATGGACAATGATCCAAAACACACTGCAAAAGCAACCCAGGAGCTTTTGAAGGAAAAGAAGTGGAATATTCTGCAATGGCTGAGTATATCACCTGATCTTAACCCAATTGAGCATTTCACTTGCTGAAGGCAAAACTAAAGAGCCACAAAGAACAACGGAAGACAGCTGCAGTTAGAGCCTGGCAAAGCATCAGAAAGGAGGAAACAGTCTTTGGTAATGTCCATGGGTACCAGACTTCAGGCAATCATTGCCAGTAAAGGATATGCAACAAAATATTACAAATGAACATTTGATTTACGATTATATTCCAATTGTCCAATTACATTTGAGCTCCTGAAAATGCGGGGACTGTGTATAAAAATGGTTGTCATTCCTAAAATTTGTACTTGATATTTATGTTGAACTCCTTGAATTAAAGCTGAAAGTCTGCACATCACATTCATTTGGATTGTTTCATTTTAATTTTATTCTGGTGGCATACAGAGCCAAAAATATGAAAATTGTGCCTGTGTCCAAATATATATGGACCTAACTGTAAATAACATATCTTATTGCAACTATTAAAGTGCAACAACAAAAGAAAACAAGATAATAGCCCCAGATTTTGCTTGTTACTGCAGCTTATAGTACACAAACTAAATGAACAACAATAATTGTAACTAATTTTGTTAAAGGGACACTATTAGTCACCAGCACAACTTGAGCTTAAAGTGTTACTAAACCCACAATAGTAAAATCAGTCTGTATATGCAGTAAAGCATGCTTGTTATACTCACTTTGGACCCTAAGGGGATAAACCTCTGCATTGTGTAAAAAGGCTGTTTGATCCTGTCTTTTCTGATCCTCCCCTTCTTCCACAGTCCCCAATTCATCTCCTGAAAGTACAGTCTTGGGGCAAGCTGTAAATGCTCAATTTGGTGTGTATTGCTATACAGTAGAGGTTTTTTTTTTTCTTGGGAGGGTGCATGTGATAAGCACAGAGCCAATCAGCACTGTCCAGACAGAGGGTCAGGGGTCCTGCAGGCTTATAGAACAGACAGAGGAGAATGAAATGAACCTGTTGGTATTCCTGACCCTATAGTGTCCCTTTAACTATGAATAGCTAACTTTCAAATATTACCAGATAAACAGAAACAAGTGCATATAAAATAAAGTGCAACGTCACAAAAAATATGCAGTGTAATCCTTTTACAGTGAACCGCAATAAAAAAAAGATTGAACTTAAATTTTGTCGTTCATGCTAATATAGGCTTAAACGTGAATTATTATGGATTGATGCAAACCTGCTAACTACAAGTTCCATATTTATTTGGGATGCAAGTCTGAACCGGTGAACAGATTTTGCCTCAACTGCTCTCTCAGTATGGTTCCCTTCTGCCAAAATATTGAGAGTTTCCAACAGAGGGCCAAGCGTTTTAAGAACAGCATTGCAGGCTGCATGTTGGCATGTCCACCTTGTATCACTTAATTGTTTAAGCTGGATAGCTGGTTTGCTTGACGTTTCTTGCTGCACATTAGCAAACAACAGAAGTACTGCAAAACACATACAGCTTTTCCAGTTTTACAAAAAATTCATTAGCTGCCTGTACATTCTTCACAGTGTCCACGATGACCAGGTTGAGGCAGTGACTCATGCAATGAATGTAAAGAGCACAAGGCACCTCCTTTTTAATGTGTGCTTGTACGCCATTAAGCCGGCCACTCATTACAGAGGCTCCATCATAGCTTTGTCCAACACAATAATTTTTATCAATGCCTAGAGATGCTAGGACCTGGAATATGTATCCTGTTAGAGATTCAGCATCAAGGCTATCTGCTCGGTAGAATTGTAAGAACCGTTCATGGACCATCTGATCGTGAAAAAATCGGACTACGACAGACAGTTGTTTGGATTTACTTAGATCCTTTGTTTCATCTGCAATGATGGAAAAGGGACTTCCTTTAATGCTCTGTGTGATGCCTTCTCTAAAAAGAGCAGCCATTATTGACAGAAGTTCATTTTGGATAGATGGATGTAGATAGCTTGCATTCCTAGGTCCTGTAATTTTGTTTCTTACAACCCTGTCTTTTTCTACAATTACATAGAGAATTTCACATACATTTCCATGGTTGACATGATCTGAGGTGTACCGATGCTCTCGCTGGGCAATTTTAGTCTTGGCTGTTAGCAACAAAACTTGGGCAATTGTTTTTATGTAATGTCTATTTTCATTGACCTCTCGTGTGTGAGCTTTAGTTAGATCTTTCATGATCGATGTATCCTGGCTTACACTCTGTTTCAAATCCTCCCATCTGACATAGCAATACTTGTGTGAAGCAGACTTCTCATGCTGTAGTATTTCTTTACCATTTTCAAGGGCATTTTTCCAGTTTTTGCACTCTATGTTGACAAACAGTACTTTTTTAACATGCCCATGGAGGTATTTCGATGTCGAAAAAAATCGGCACGGGAAACAGTATGCAGCATCCTGGGACACAGAATATCCCAACCATTCAAACAAACCAAACCACTGTGGGCGAAATGACCTGAAGCGTGCTGCCATTTGTTTCTGCGGGTATTTTTTTAATACAGGCTATCTTGGCCCTTCACTAGCACACTGGCTGATATCATCTGGTCCTTGTACCTTTGTTTTTTCAATGCTAGCATATGTTTGTGCACTCTTTGGCTGTTCAGCTTCACTGAATTGCTGTTCGTAAGCACTGTGTTGAATATTGCTTTGTGAGGAGGCGCTTGCGTTTTCAACCTGCAATGAAGGTTCATCATTATCTGATATTAATTCAGCAGTGTCATATTCAACGGTCTCCTTCTCAAGGTCTTCACACCCCTCAATGGAAGAAGACGGACCAGGCTGACTTTTTTGTTGTTGATGCTCTTTTGAAATGGGCGGCACAGTGGTGTAGCACTTTCACCTAGCAGTAAGAAGGGTCACTGGTTCGAATCCCAACCACAACACTACCTGCCTGGAGTTTGCATGTTCTCCCTGTGCCTCTGCGTGGGTTTCCTCCGGGTACTCCGGTTTCCTCCCACACTCCAAAGACATGCTGGTAGGTTAATTGGATCCTGTCTAAATTGTCCCTAGTATGTATGAATGTGAGTTAGGGACCTTAGATTGGAAGCTCCTTAAGGGTAGGGACTGATGTGAATGTACAATGTATATGTAAAAGCGCTGTGTAAATTGACGGCGCTATATAAGTAATGGAAATAAAATAATAATAATAATAAATATCAGCCTTCTGGGCCTTAACATTTACCACTGAATAAAATGAACAGATGTCCATTTTTGAGTAATGGGGCGTACACACGGTCGGACTTTGCGTCATCACGTACAAATCCGTCGGACTTTGGTGTGATCGTGTGTAGGCAAGTCCGGTCATTAGAAAGTCCGCCAAAAGTCCACCAAAAGTCAGTCAAAAGTCTGTTGAAATTCTGTCGGACAGGCTGTCGGACTTTTGTAGCTGAAAAGTCCGACCGTGTGTAAGCCACATTAGATAAGAAAATTGAATCTGGAAAAAAAAAATACATGTCTTTTTGGAACACTTAACTTAAATGAATACAATTTGTTTTATTAAATGTGTTGTTGATAAATGTAGTTGCACTACCAACCAGCAAATAGCAATCAACTAAAATAACTAAAGCGAAGTTCTACCTAAAAGTGTACTTCTGCTTATCTAATTCCTCCCCCCACTAGTGCCACATTTGACACCTTTCGGGGGGGGGGGGGGTCAGGTACCTGTTTCTGACAGGTACGGTAGGTACCCTGTCCCCACTTCTTGAGGACTCGGTCGCGGCGATGTGCTTCGCCATGGCCGCCCCCGCCACTGGGCCAATACAGAAAGTGCAGTAGGAAGCTGGCCATGAAGCTGCAAGGCTACACTGTTGGGATCCCTTACCCACAATGGCAGTGGCAGAATGCAGGACAGGTAAGTGTAATATTGAGGCCTCATGCACACTGGACGTTTTTGGACGTTTTTACAGCAGCTGTTTTTGGCAGTAGATGTTTTTTTCTACAGTCATTAAACTCTCCATCATGTTATCCTATGTATCCATGCACACATAGGCTGTTATCAGCAGTTTTGGGCAGTAACGTTTTTGAGCAGTAAAAAAAACCCAAACCTGGTGGGTTCTGAGAGAGGTTTTTCAGCTGTAAAAACTCTCTAACGCTAATAAACGCTGATAAATGCTGATAAACATCGATAAACGCTCAAAAACATCGCTCACCAGCGTTTAGCGTTTTTGATCCATTGAAGAAAAAAAAAATAAAGCTATAATAAAGCAGAAAAACGCTAAAAAACGCTAATAAAAGCTAAAAAATGCTATTGCAAAAACGTTGAAAAAAGTTAAAAAACTCACTGCAAAGCTACTGGCGTTTTTATAATGTTATTTTAACGACCAGTGTGCATGAGGCCTAAAGTCAGCAGCTGCAGTATGTGTAGCTGCTGACTTTTCATTTTTTTTTCTGGGGGTCGAAACTCTGCTTAAATAAGAAACCGCATTATCACACACACCTTAATAATATGTGCATTATTAAAACGTCACCATAAAAAAAAAAAAAAATCTTTGTATACACACGAGGTACATGACCATTGATAAATAACAACAATTAACAAAAAACACAATGGTAAAATATAAGTATAATAGGACTAATTGTGTATGTGTGTGTGTGTGTTACATGCGCGCGCACACACACACACATCACATAACAATGAATACACATGCCAATTAGCAGCAGTTGCATTAAAGTGGTTGTAAACCCTTGTAGACCACTTTTTGCTACAGGTAAGCCTATAATAAGGCTTACCTGTAGCTACCACGGATATCTCCTAAACCTGCACGGTTTAGGAGCTATCACGTCCCCTGCATGTGCCGATGTCATCAGCACATGCGCACTGAAGCAACGGCACATATGTGGATCCGCAATACCTGGAAGTAACCCCCGGAAGTGATGTTGCCGGGTGGAGGGGGGGTACAAGGGCCGCTGCGGGGGCTTCAATGTAAGGTAAGTAATTCATAATGAGCTAGTATGCTATGCATACTAGCTCATTATGCCCTTGTCTTGCAGGTTTTTTTTTTTGTTTTTACGGTTTACAACCACTTTAACTTGGTATAACATGCCAATGAGCTATACATGTAAACACTTCGTATATCATGCCAATTAACAGTAAACGCAAACACTTGGTATATCATACCAAAGAGCAGTAAATACATAAAGTTTGTATATCATGCCAGTAAATGCATAAACCAAGTTTTATATAATGCAAATGAGAAATAAATGCATACACTTTATATATCCGGAAAATGGGTATCAAATGCATACCAAACTACAAAATTAAGTCCTGTGCTGTGCTCAAGCTCCCACTACTCTTGGACGGCAACAATGCCCCAATACATGTAATAAAAAACAAAGGGAATAGTTACCTGTGCACTAGCCCAAATCCCTCTGCCTATTTAAATAACTGAATGTTTTTTTAGTATTGCTCCAGTGGCCAGTAAAGTGTAAGCTCACCTGCCATGTCAAAACCTCTTAGGTGAGTTAGTGTTAGTGATACTAGAAAACCTCCAGCTATTTTAATGTGCATAGAGATTTGCGATACTTTTTCCTTTCAAACATGAAATATTCCTGACAATGGGCATCAAACGCACAAACATGAAATATTCCTGACAATGGGCATCAAATGCATAAACATGAAATATTACTGACAATGGGCATCAAACGCATAAACATGAAATATTCCTGACAATGCACACAAAACGCACAAACATGAAATATTCCTGACAATGCACGCGAAAGCACAAAAATTGAATATTCCTGACAATGGGCATCAAATGCATAAACATGAAATATTACTGACAATGGGCATCAAAACGCATAAACATGAAATATTCCTGACAATGCACAGAAAACGCACAAACATGAAATATTCCTGACAATGGGCATCAAACGCATAAACATGAAAAATTTCTGACAATGCACACGAAACGCACAAACATGAAATATTCCTGAAAGCGCATGCGCGGAGGCTCCATGAGAGGTCCCACGTTCTAAGAGCTCCGCTCCGCTCCAGCCTGTCTTAGCCGCCGCAGCCAGCATTAGAGGAGGAAACAGCCGACCGGACCCCCTCGACTGTCCCTGAGGACCTGAAGGACCCTCCCGCATGACCGGGGGCTCTGTCAGACGGGATTTATCCCGACTTCTTGAATCCGGCCCTCAGATCGCGGCCCCTGCAAAAATGGCGGCCGCCAGCGCGGCGCGAGGCCTAGCACAGCATCCGGAGGAATCCCTGGAAGATTTTCCTCCTCTACCCTCCGGCAACACAGAGAAACAGCTACAAACAGTGAGTACCCATCAGGATGGGCTATTTTCTTCCTCCACCTCAGAAACCATAAATAGTGGGCTCATTGACGGCTCCCCCCTCACAACGATGGATGAAAGTAACTACATCCAGGCCCCCCCCCGGGCAATCAGAGCAGCTCCTCTGCCCCCAATCCTACAGACTTTTCCTCCTTAATGGGAACCTTCTCAAATATGCTCTCAAAGGGACTAGCTCATACTGCCTCACAAATCACATCTACCATACAGGCAGACCTGCAGCATCTGGGGGCGAGAATTGAAGCGATCGAAGCTAAGACTGATCAAACGATTGCTATGGCCAACCAGAACACTGACAGGATCCATGATCTACATGAACAGCTAGATATGGCGTATGCAAAGCTCGACGATCTCGAGAATCGATCACGCAGGTACAATTTTAGATTGAGAGGCCTCCCGGAATCGTTCAAAGACAGACAAAATCGTCCGCGCTTTCATCAAAAATTTGATCCCTGACATACCGGATTATAAGCTGGAACTAGATCGAGCACACAGAGCTCTCCAACCCCCCCGCCAAGATGGCTTACCCAGGGACATAGTTGTGAAACCTCACTTCTACAGAGTTAAAGAGGAAGTCATGCATAAAGCCCGGGAAACTGAAAACCTCTCCATCCAAGGACACTCCGTTCAAATTTTCGCTGATCTCTCCCCCTTCACCATACAACTACGAAGATCATTAAAACCCCTCCTGCTTATCCTGTCTCAAAAATCGATCACTTATAGGTGGTCGTTTCAATTTCCGCCTAAATTTTGCTTACTTGAACAAATTGTACAGCTTTAAGAATTTTGGAGATGGGGAACGTCTGATGCTACAACTGGGCCTTATATCCCACTCCCCAACTTCTGCTTCTGCTCTGGACCCCAAGACTCCAAACTCCGCGAAAAGACCACCTCCAACGAGCCCCATCCAACCCCTATGGCACAAGCAACAGGCTAAGAGATCGAAAGATGGCCGCCCACCTTAAGGAGAAGTCTGCAATCAACTGTGTTCTTCCCCTACTATGACACACCCGCCTGGCGTTGGGACACTGATTTTTCATGTCCCCCATACCCTTCTAGCAGGGTTTGGGCCTTAACTAACACTGGATGAGGTGACACTATCGTTTTGCCTCACATCTTCATTAAACTTTTTAAATATATATTTTTTTCTGTTTTTCCCCTCCCTTCATTTTTCTTTGAATGGTCATGTTTTTCCACCCTTCCTCCTCGAAAAATTTTAGTAGTCGATCCTCTTTTTGGCGGCATGGCTGGAGCGGCTGCACTTCGCCTCCATTTGTCTCGGAGTGGTATTTTTTTCCCCCACTCAGAGACTTTTCTACAACCCCCCTGTTAGGGGTTTTGGTTTTTGGGAAAAAAACTCGTGTAGGAGGCATGATGTCCTCTCCTCCTACAGGGGAACTTAGGCTACTATTAAGCTTCATGATGAACGCCTATAGTGTCATCCTTTATATTGTTCTTGATATGTCCTGTTTTTCTTTCTCAGGTTCGACCGTCCTTCCTCCTTTTCTTCCTCTCTCCCACCTATCCCTAGGGTCACTCAGAAGCCCAGCTGAAGGTCTACAGGCTAGGTACCAAAATTATCCGGCTTCGGGGGTTTGGACACTTATCCAAATCTTGTTGGTTCAGGTAAGCTCATTTAGTTTGATGCGTTTATCCCTCCCTCTGATCCATGCACTCTGACACACTTATCCCTCCTCCGCCCATCTGCATAGCTTCGCATAATGTTCAAGGGATGAACTCCCCGGTTAAGAGACGTAAATTATTTAATCACTACAAATCTCAAAAAATAGCAGTCCTATTACTACAAGAAACACATTTCCCATCCTCCTATAGTCCCTCCTTCTTACATGAGAACTATCCCCAGTTCTTTCTCTCCAAAGCTGACAACAAAACTAAGGGGGTTGCAATCTGCTTTGCAAAACACCTTAAGTTCTCCCCCTCTTATGTCATTAAGGACCAAGCAGGCAGGTTTATCTTAGTAAAAGGTTCTTTAGAGGGTGACCAATACTCCTTCATATCTTATTACGCTCCAAACAAAGGTCAGGCCTCCTTTTTTTCCGCTATAATGTCCACGCTAGGCCCGCAACTGGAAGGGAAAATAATTATGGGTGGAGACACAAATTTCCCCTTTGACCTCTCACTGGACAAATCGGGGCCAGGCTCCTCTAGATCTAGGAAACCTCCAAAACAGAGTACTAAAATAGCCGCTACCCTTTGTTCCCTTGGCCTCGTGGACATCTGGAAAGAAATGAATCCCAGATCCAAAGATTACACACACTATTCGGCCCCACATCATCTCCACACCAGAATTGATCATATTTTCATTCAAGCCCGCAACATCCCGTTGGCTACTAAAGCGGTTATTAGGGACTCCTCCATCTCAGATCACTCCATAGTCCTATTATACTTGCAGCATTCACATGGTAATGGTAAACAATTCATATGGCGCCTTAATGAAGGGCTTTTAAGCGATCAAATCAATTGCAAAATCCTAGCACAGGAAATACAAGAATACTTTCGACTAAACAGCACCTGGGAGGTTTCCCCAGAAACTGTATGGGCAGCCCATAAAGCGGTACTCAGAGGAAAGATCATCCAAATCACCTCCCGCCTTAAAAAAGAACGTACAGCAGACATTAGCAACCTCCAGTTAAAATTCCAGTCCCTGAGCAAGGCCCATAAAAGGAACCCTACCAGAGAATCCCTGGATGCCCTGGAAGCGACACAGATCTCCCTAAACCTAGCACTTACCACCGAAGCTGAGAAGCATCTTCGATGGTCAGGGGCTCGTTTCTACTATCAGGCAGATAAAATAGGGGCTAAGCTAGCAGCCAAACTGTCTCCACGACCTCGATCCTTCACCTTTCCCAAAATCCGTACTCTAACAGGGGCACTCTCTCAAAATCATAACCGCATCATGGATGCATTCCATGACTTCTATACTTCGCTATATAAGAAGGAACACTCAGCATCCCAGCCCCCCATATCAGACTTCCTAAATAACCTCCCTCTTCCAAAATTATCCTCTGAACATTCGGAGCTCCTAGATGAACCAATTTCGGAATCGGAAGTTCTCGGGGTGATCAAACAGCTCAAACAAAACTCGGCCCCGGGACCAGACGGTTTTTCTGTTGGGTACTATAAGAAATTCGGACCATTACTAGCTCCATATTTGGTCAAGTTTTTCAATTCTCTCCGGTCTGGTTCTCCTTGGATAAAGCCCTAAACCTTGCATTCATATCGGTCATACCGAAACCTGGAAAAGACAACTCTTTGGTCTCCTATTACATAATAATGATCTAAAAATTCTTACAAAAGTCCTATCCAACCGGCTAGCGTCTTGCATAGCTCTCTACATTCATAAAGACCAGGTGGGCTTTATCCCGGAGAGACAAGGACCGGATCAGATCAGAAGGGCAGTTGACATCATCTCCCTCCTCAACTCCCAATGGGATGGAGGACCCCAACAAAAAGGATACTTGTTACCAATTGACCTACAAAAAGCTTTTGATACTATTACCTGGCCATATCTATTCAGTGTCCTGGAGCGATGGGGTTTTGGTCAAAATTTTTTGGGCACTTTACGAGCCCTGTATTCTGGACCTAGTGCACAGGTCAGAATGCAGGATACTACTCCAAACCTCTGTCTATAGAGAAGGGTACCAGGCAGGGCTGCCCTTTGTCCCCCCTCCTTTTTGCCATAGCGATGGAGTCTCTGGCTATTGCTATTAGAAATCACCCTGATATTAAGGGGGTAGTCTGTGGCAAACAAGAGCACAAATGCGCTCTCTTTGCTGACGATTTGCTGCTTTTTGTCACTTCCCCTCTTATATCTACCCCTAATATTTTCGCTCTTCTCGACAAATTTGGTGAAATTTCAGGCCTTCGAGTTAATGTTTCTAAATCACTAGCCTTAAATATAACGGTCCCCCCCGATATTCTAAGTAGTTTACAAAACCATTTCCCATTTTCCTGGGAATCGTCATCTCTTCCGTACTTAGGGGTTAATCTCTCCACTAGTATAGCTTCCCTCTACTCATCTAATTACCCGGCCATCTTCCGTAAATTAGCCTCAGACCTATCTACTTGGAATAAACACAACCTTTCATGGCTAGGCCGTATCCATGCAGTCAAAATGACCCTCCTACCCCGCATACTGTACCTATTTAGGTCCTTACCCATCCCCATCCTAAAGTCTCAAATACAGATGCTTCAATCCAAAATTACACAATTCATTTGGGGATCTAAAGGTAGTCGTTACTCGAACAGCATTCTATTCAGGCTTAAGTCACATGGGGGATTAGCCGTCCCCAACATATGGTGGTACTACCAGGCCGCTCAGCTTCCTCAGATCTCCATTGTGTACTCAAAAGGCCCCAAAACAGACTGGGTATCAATGGAACGCCAAGCAATTCCTCTACACACTATTGACTATCTGATCTGGTCTCCTACTAAGCGGAGGCCGCCCATTTTAGCCCCCACGCTCTCCCACTCATTAGTTTTGTGTGACCGATTACATAAAAATCCCTCCCTGATCTCTGACCTTAAACCCCTAACACATATATTTCATAACCCTGACTTTCCGCCGGGAATGAACATCCTAGCTTTCAGTTGGTGGTTAAATAAAGGCTTATTCAGAATAGGCAACTACTTCACATCTACAGGTCCTTTATCTCTTGCCTTCTGCACTAGTAAACTTGAGATGCCTCCTGCTGAACATTTTCGATTCATGCAACTACAACATTTTCTTAAGTCCATCTGGCCAAATAAACCAGACCCTCCTAAGATCACTAGTTATGAATCATGGTGTGTAGGTGCCACGGATCAGAGAGGGGGGATCTCCATCATTTATGCCTCTCTAGCTTCGGTGACGTCCAAACCTCCCTATGCCATCTCCTGGGAAAAGGACCTTGATATTTCCTGGGAAAGAGATAAATGGTTCTCCTGCTTTCAACGCTCCTTCAAAGGAATTTTAAATATATCTCTGATTGAAACTAGCCTTAAGTTACTAACCCGGTGGTACAGGGTCCCCTCTCTTCTTGCGAAGATATATCCGGATGCTTCCCCGCTGTGTTTCCGAATGTGTAACCATATAGGCACAATGTACCATAAATGGTGGACTTGCCCAAGAATCAGGAGCTTGTGGAACAAAGTCTTCTCAGTGATTCGAAAAGTGACAACCCTTCCGATTCCTCAAACTCCTGAGATTGCTCTGTTGAATCAGAAGGTAGATAAGGTGGATAAATATACCCAAAAACTGATCTTTTTCATGTTACTTGGCACTAAAATTACAATAGCGGCCTGCTGGAAAAAGCATAGGGTCCCTTTTACAGCGGTGAAGCATAAAATTTCCTGGATTATGGCTCAGGAGAAGATAGTCAGTATTATACAAGACAAAGCACGGCTCTTCGAACTTACCTGGGAACCCTGGGCCAAGTTCTGCCATATCCCCTTATATCCTGGTGTTAGTTACCCTCACCTGCCTGCGCTCTGAGTGACTCTAGGGGTACTCTTTCTTCCAGACTTTCCTGCCTTTCCCCTCTCTTTTTCCGCCTCTTTCTGTCCCCTGACTTTCCTTTCGTCTCTTCTCTTTGAACCAAACCGGACCTGTTAAACAATCGCTTATCCGGAGACTTTATTAGTAATGTATGGTAGTGGCGGGGGGAGTTACCTCTGTGCTAATTGGGCTTCTCGGAGTCCAGGTATTATGAACCTCTTAGGCCTCCCACCACACAGTCCCATCCTCACCTGTGTTTGAATGGTCACTAGACCATATATAGTTTTAAGACTATAAGTTACCAACTTAGTTTTGAGTTACAGAATACTCTCTGTTGGGGAGATTTAACCTGGGACCCGGGGTCCGGGTGGAGGGGGCGGCTCCATACCCACAGCATGCTCCCTTTTGGGGTGGTTGTGGACGCCTCTCATAACCCTGGCTCCCCTCCAAGCCCTAGGGCTGGTGGTCTACGTTCTCTCAAATGTACCTCACTGTCTCAACAATCTGATCTCTCGGCCTTATTAGGGTGATTGAATTTATAGGATTATTACTCTAACTCCATCTTTGTATTGGGACCCGATGTCTCTGGTTATATTTCTAGACATGGATAATTGCATCACACAATATGCTGTCTGATGTGTTGATTGTTGTGAATTAATGTTTGCAAAGCCTTTTATTAGTATGCCATGTACCTGTTGTTCCCTTGTACCTTTCTTACTGATACGTTTGTTATACTTGTACTGACCAAATTTGTATCAACAATAATAAAAAAAAAAAAAAAGAAAAAATAAAATATTCCTGAAAATGGGCCTCAAACGCATAAACATGAAATATTCCTGACAATGCACAGAAAACGCACAAACATGAAATATTCCTGACAATGATCATCAAACGCACAAACATGAAATATTCTTGACAATGGGCATCAAACGCACAAACATGAAATATTCCTGACAATGGGCATCAAACGCATAAACATGAAATATTCCTGACAATGGGCATCAAACGCATAAACATGAAATATTCCTGACAATGCACACGAAACACACAAACATGAAATATTCCTGAGCGTAAAAGAAGGGGGGTGGAGGCGCCAACTCTGATGATTCTATCATATCATTAAATGTTAGTGTAATATATACACTTACTGGTTCACAGGGTGGGGATGCCCATCAGAGGTAGAAATGTCCTGGGGTGTGCTGGTGCTGTAATGCAGGCTCCGGTGGCATTCCTTTGGCCGAAACATGCTGTCACGCCACCAACACGAATGCCTTGTCTAAACCTGTCCCTGATTGAAGGGTACATTTTGCAGCTGTGGCGCCTATTTTGAAAGCTGGTGGTGCCAACATATTGATGTTATGAAGCAAGAGAAATGTAATTCAATATTTTAACATAATTTAATATTAATAGCAACAATGAATGAATGAATGAATGAATGACTTGTATAGCGCTGCAAATGCGAACTGAATCGCCTCAAGGCGCTTGGTCCATCCTGTGGGTCCAGCTTGTTAGAAGAGGTAGGTCTTGAGTTTATTCCTGAAGGCCTGATGGTTTTCTTCCATACGGATGTTGGTCGGTAGAGTGTTCCATAGCTGTGGTCCTTGGACTGCAAATCTTCGTTCTCCCTTTGATTTATAGCGGGATTTGGGAATGTGGAGGAGGTTTTGGTGGGTTGATCGAAGACTGCTATTAGGTACGTAGCGTTTTATTTTCTCGCATAGGTATTGAGGCGCGTTTCCATGTAAGGCATTTGTGGGTGAGGCAGAGGGTCTTGAATGTGATCCGATCCTTTATGGTTAGCCAATGTAGGCTCCTCAGGGATGGGGAAATTGATTTCCAGGTTTTTTTCCTGTTATCAGTCTTGCTGGGGTGTTTTGGATGAGTTGTAGGCATGAAATCTGGTATTTAGGTAATCTGGCGTAGAGGGAGTTTGCGTAGTCGAGTCGGGAAATAATGATGGTTCCAACTACTGCCGCTTTGTCCTCTTTAGGAATGAAGGGGATGAGTCTGCGCAGCAGGCAAAGAAGGTGGTGAGATACACTGACTACTGATCCAATTTGTGCATCCATTGACATTTCTGAGTCAAAAATGACTCCAAGACTTTTGACTTTGGTGCTTGGGGCGATGGTCTGTCCAAAGACAGTGGGCGGAATCCAAGGGTTCTTGTTTTTTGAGTTTTGGTTTGTGTGTAGTAGGAGAAGCTCTGTTTTGGATCCGTTGAGTTTGAGGTAGCTAGTGGTCATCCAGTTGTCTATCAATGTGAGGCATTTTTCTAGTTGTTGATAGTGGTCTTTTTGTCCGGTGATCCGAAAGTAGAGTTGCGTGTCGTCAGCGTACGAGTGGTAGCTGAGGTCCCAATTTCTGATGATTTTGAGGAACAGACGGATATAGATGTTGAAGAGGACTGGTGATAAAGGTGACCCTTGAGGGACTCCATACAATATTGCCCAGGTTTCAGAGGTGAAGGCTCCTAGTTTCACTGTCTGAGAGCGATTTTCCAGGAACGATGCGAACCATTGTAGCTCTGAATCTGTGACTACTGCTACTTCTGTGAGGTGGATGAGTAGGGTGTTGTGGTCCACTGTATCGAACGCTGCACTGAGGTTCAGCAGTACCAGGAGACTTGATTCTCCATCATCTGCAGCTTCGAGGGCGTCGTCCCATACTTTGAGGAGTGCCGTTTCTGTGCCGTGGCCTGAGCGGAAGCCTGATTGCAGGGGGTCCAAGAGATTGTGTGTGTCCAGGTGGAGTTGTAGCTGTTGTACGACTGCTTTCTCCATGACCTTGGAGATGGTGTTGAGACTTGTTATTGGTCTGCAGTGGTTAGGGTCTTTAGGGTCGAGGTTGGGTTTCTTTAAAAGAGGTTTGACGATGCCTTGCTTGAGGGCGATCGGAACAGTCCCTTCTTTGAATGACTGATTTATGAGGTGTGTTATAGTGGCAGCGAGGATGTCGGAACATTCTTTCAGAAGTTTTGTGGGAATTATGTCGTTTGGTGAAGTGCTGTCTCTGAGGCTTCTGTTGATGTTTTTGGTGCTGTCAGTGGTGATTGGGATTAGTGAGAATTCCGGTCCTTGTGTGATGTTTGTATCGATTTCCTCTTTTTGCTTTTTTTGATTGAGGTTGGTAGTTTTTTTCTGTTGAATTGTTTTCTGGATGTTATCGATTTTGTCGATGAAGAAGTCCGATAGCTTATTGCAAAATTCTTGAGTTTCATTTGCTGGGGGCTCTAGGCAGCTGGGGTTCATAGTCTGGGCGACTATTTTGAAAAGTTCCCGAGGGCGGTTTAAGGCTGTTGAAATGGTGTTAGAGAAATGTTCTTTTTTTGCTTTGAAGATTGCGTTGTGATATTTCTCGGTGAGAACTTTGTAGTTTGAGTGGTTTTCCTTAGTAGAGTTTCTTCTCCAGGCTCTTTCAGCTCTTCTGCGTTCGTGCTTCGGTAGAGTAAGGGTGCCAGTAAACCATCCCGAGTTTTTTTTGCGGATGTGTGTTCTGTGTTTTGGGGCCACTGAGTCTGCTGTTTGTAGTAATGCCTTGTTTAAGGAGTTGAGTGTTTGTTCAGTTGAGTGGTTTAAATTTGGCGTTGCTATTTTGTTTTATAATGTGGTTTTGAAGAGTTCCGGGTATAGTTTCTTCTGAGATCTAGACCAGTGTGTTGTAATTGCGTGATTCCATTTTTGAAGGGTGGTGTTGGTGGCGATTTTGAATTTGATGGCGTGGTGGTCCGTCCAGGGTAGCGGTACGTTGTCGAATATGTTGATGTCCATATTTTGTTTGAAGATGAGGTCCAAAATATGTCCTGAACCATGTGTTGGAGCATTTATCAGTTGCTGGAGACCTAGTTCTTCCAGTTGATGCAGGCGGTGGCGATAGGGTCGAGGGTGGAGTTTGCCCAGAGGTTGAAGTCTCCAAGTACCAGAAAGTTTTTGGTTTTCAGGGTGAGTGTTGAGATGAATTCCGTGAAGGGTGTAAGGAGATTAGTCTTTGGCCCTGGAGGTCTGTAGCATAGTAGTATGTGAATAGTGTCTTGGGGTGTTGTTTGAAGATGAAGGGAGAGTGTCTCCATGAATGGTACTGAGTTCTGTAATGTTGGTTTGGTGAGTGCGAGGTGAGATTTGAAGATTACTGCTAGGCCTCCTCCTTTTTTCCTCTTCTATGCTGAGTTAGGATCCTGTAGTTCTCAGGCACCAGTTCGGTTAAGATGGCGTTGGAGTCGGGTGTTAGCCAGCTTTCCGTGATGAAAAGGCAGTCTATGTTGTTTTCGATGATGAAGTCATGGATTTCTACTCTGTGCTTGACTGCAGATCTGGTGTTGATCAGGGTGCATGCTAGTTGTTGTGGTTGAATTGGTGTCTCCCTATGTTTGATGGTTGATTGTAGGTTGGTCCTTAGTAGTTGTTTTTTTTTTGTAGTCGTTTTTGAATGTAGGTTGGTAATGTTGAGGCGGTATTTCTTAGCCTGTGGAGGGCGTTCGCTGAGTATTTGAAAATGCACATGGTGAGAAAAGAAAAAGTTGCTGAAGGAAGGATGATCTGATGATGGCACTGATGTGGCGATGATGAGCTTGCTGAGAGGATGGAGGTTCTGATGGCTGCCACTGCTATGGGGTGGATTTGTTGATGGCCCGGATGATGGTGCAGAAGTTCTGGAGGTGTTGATGAAGGGGGGGGGCACCTGCTGGCCTACCTACCTTCCTGTTGATCCAGAGGAAGGCGAAAACCCCCTACCTGAGCTGGCCAATTGCTGCAGCGGAGGAAAAAATTCCTTCCTGACCCCCCCGGAGGGCGATCGGACTCGGGGACCCTGGATCAACTGCTAGTGAGCCCCTGGGAGCTTACCTGATCTGGGATGGTCCAGAGGGGAAGAGACAGGGGGTGATGGGGGGCAGGGGGGTGGAGATGGAGGGAGAGGGCTCGGGGAGACCTGGCCACTACTTACTGGTACTGCAGCCGTGTCTGGGAAGATCAACGATGGACGCCAGGTAGGGCCTGAGCCGTGGGTGTCCTGACTTCCGGTGTCAGCCCGTGCTCCTGCAGTGAGGTCCAGTAGCGAGGAGGCGGTGTTCCAGGGGCTCGCTAAAACAAAAGTGGAAGAGAGGAGGTGGCCGGCTTGTGCCGGAGCAAGGCTGCAGCCACGGTCTGTCCCCCGAGTCTAGAGGCTAGAGACGGGGGGATCCGACGGCGGGTGTGGGAGGTATCCTGGTGAGCTGGGTAGGAGGGGGGAGTCTGCTGGGAAAGAGTCACGGAGAGCCATGCTGGGATGTGCGGGGATGGTCTCCGGGCAGCTGGCGGATTGCTGTGGCTCGGGAGGGTGTACCAAGATGGGCGCTGGCTAGGCCCAAGCCGCGAGCTGTCCGGCTGCTCTGATCCCGGTGTGGCTGATGGTGTGTCCGAGGGTAAAGAGGATGGAATGGTTTCGGCGGTGCGTGGGCCTGCCGGTCGGGCTGCCAGTCGGCTGTGGGAAGTGACGCGGCAGGCTGGCACTGTCCGGAGCTAGGCTGGAGCCATGGAGTGTCCTGAGGGCGCTAGGCCGGAGCCGCGGAGTGTCCTGCGGGACGGGCCAATGTGGCTGGCGGGCTGGAGCGTGGCATCCAGATGCGGTAGACGGCACGGTGGCAGGTGGGGGTCCCGGTACGGTTCCGCTGGGGAGACCGGGATGAGTCCTGGATGGCCTGGTGGCTGGTGGCCTGAGCCGGATGGCTGGAGCTAGAGCTGCTGACACAGACGCTGCTGCACAGACGTCTGCTCTCGCTGTTACTCTGTCTGTGTTGTGGGGATTTTCCTTCACTGCCTGTCCTGAAGACACCACAAAAAGGAAGGAAACACCTTCGGTTTGTCACCAAAAAAGGGTGTCAGAATCGGGTTGTACTTAGCACCAGTAGCAACAAAGAAGGTTTAACAAAAATAATGCATCAGTGCCCATCAATGCAGCCTCACCGGTGCCCATCTATGCAGCCTCACCGGTGCCCATCAATGCAGCCTCACCGGTGCCCATCAATGCAGCCTCACCGGTGCCCATCAATGCAGCCTCACCGGTGCCCATCAATGTAGCCTCATCAGTGCATGGTGGAAGGGGGGGCGAGTGCCTGCGCCGCCGGATTACACAGAGCAGGGATCTCCCACTTACCCGGTGGCCACTGTCATACGAATTACCACCTCTTGGATGGGCTCCTATGATAGACTGCACACAGTGGCCGTGCCATGTAAGCGGGAGATATTTGTAATCCGGCGGTGCTGGGGACTTATGGTCACCCTAGGCTAGTGGCCAGCAGGACCCACAGGTCAGTGGCCAGCAGGACCCATAGGTCAGTGGCCAGCTCCCAGCAGGACCCACAGGTCAGTGGCCAGCAGGACCCACAGGTCTGCAGCCAGCTCCCAGCAGGACCCACAGGTCAGTGGCCAGCAGGCCCCACAGGTCCGCAGCCTGTGGGTCCTGCTGGGAGCTGGCTGCGGACCTGTGGGTCCTGCTGGCCACTGACCTGTGGGTCCTGCTGGGAGCTGGCTGCGGACCTGTGGGTCCTGCTGGCCACTGACCTATGGGTCCTACTGAGAGCTGGGAGCTGGCTGTGGACTTGTGGGTCCTGCTGGCCACTGACCTGTGGGTCCTGCAGCTGCTGGGAGCTGGCTGCAGACCTGTGGGTCCAGCTGGCCACTGACCAGTGGGTCAGAGGTCCTGCTGGCCTGTAGGCCATGGGCAGCTCCAGCAGGAATCACAGGCCATGGGCAGCTCCCACTCCCAGCAGGAATCACAGGCCATGGGCAGCTCCCACTCCCAGCAGGAATCACAGGTCATGGTGGGCAGCTCCCACTCCCAGCAGGAATCACAGGCCATGATGGGAAAGGTAGATCAGGTCAGTTGTATGGGGGAGGGGGAGATCGATCTTGTGGGGGGGTGTCAGGGACAGGTCTTCCTCCTTGCACTGCTGCCACTGCTTCCTCCAGTCGTGGGGGCCGGTCACGGTCAGTGATGTTGTTGCTCCTGGGACTCCACAGTACTGCAGCCACCCACCAGGCGCGCCCAGACCAGCCACCTGATGTGGTGTGTGGTGTCCAGGCAGAGGCAGGCCAGGCAGGCAATATCGCGGTGATGGGAGTTGTTGTACTTGTAGCACGCAAGCAGGCTCAGGCGGGCTGCGCTGCTCTCCTCTCCTTAGACTGATTACACCCCCCGGGAGCGGGAGCAGGGAGCTTGAGCACGCTGTGCAGCCGCTGCTGCGCGGACTACACTACAACTCGCATTAAATGACCGAGACACAACATCACCTGTTCAGAGTCTGACTGACAGTCATAATGATAACAGTGAGTATTCAACCACGTCCTGTTGGCGTCCAATGACGAAACGCATAGAGCGTGGTTTACGAACGTCTTGCGTCACCTCCGACCAGACGAATACAGGCTATTTTGATGGTTTTTATCCTTTGATCCTTTCATGCTTATACTAACCATTCAAATAACACATTAAAAATCGCTAGACAACATTAAAAGCACAGACCAGAGCTGCCAAGAGTTGCTACACAGTGGCAGATACTGTGACCGCCCAATCCCCCTCAGGGGTGAGGCTATTCGGTGAGTGTATGCACATTAGGAGCACGATTAAGAAGCACCATCACCAAGCCAGCACTTGAACAAGAAGATCTTTTTAAACAATATTGTTTTTTAATAAGGACTGGTTCTTTCTGAGCACAAATCACTTTGCCATATAAGAAGACCTTTAAAAATAATATTGTTTTTCCAGCAAGCACTGGTTTATTTGTTTTTTGTTTTTGTTTTTGAGCACAAGTCACTTTGCCAATTAGCTTATTGTAGCTTATTGTTGCTAACTAGCACACATTTTTTTCACCAAGCACTTTCTTGCATATGCACTTTTACTAAGATTTATTTATGCATTGTATGTGATACTATATTGGTCATATTTTTTATGTAACCCCATTACAAAACTGGGAAATAGCATAAATGTAATGTCTGGTTAACATTCACAGGGTTAATTCACATATGAGACACTATTTGTAGACAAATAAATACACTGAAGTATTCCCTCTGGCTACTGAAATCACATTGCTAAACAGTCGCCAGAGGTTGTAACACAATCCAGACACAAGCACAATCCACTGTTAATTAATTGCCAGGGGCTGCAACACACATTTTTTCGGCTTGTTCTACTTTCATTTATTTACCCACTTATTGCTACTGGACAATACAAGCTCATAGCACCACACCGGGGCAAATGTGTACACACACAAGGTATCTGCTAATAATTTATAATATACACATTTCAAACCCTTCGACTTTCCACATCTAGTTTGGGAGACCACATAAGGTGCAATACAGTGGTTTTATCATCAATTATCCACTCCACTAGAACAGCGCCATACCTACATCTGATTTACATTTATTTTTTACCACAGCAAAATTACTTTTCTAAAGGAAAAAAAGTAATTTAATACTGATCGCGGCTGTAATGAATTGTCGGGTCTCAGCAATATAGATAAAACTCATTGAAAAAACGGCATGGGTTCCCCCTGTCCATTATCAGGCCCTTTGGGTCTGGTATGAATATTAAGGGGAACCCCGAACCAAAAATGTAAAAAAAAATTGCATGGGGGGTCCCCCCCAAACTTCATACCAGGCCCTTCAGGTCTGGTATGAATATTAAGGGGAACCCTGCACCAGAATTTTTTTAAAAAATGGCATGGGGTCCCCCCAAAATCCATACCAGACCCTTATCCGGGCACACAACCTGGCAGGCCGCAGAAAAAGAGGGGGGGTGAGAGAGTGCTCCCCTCCTGAACCGTACCAGGCCACATGCTCTCAACATGGGGAGGATGCTTTGGGGTCCCTAATGTACCTTGTCTCCATGTTGATGGGGACAAGGGCCTCATCCTCACAACCCTTGCCCGGTGGTTTTGGGGGTCTGTTGGGGGGGCTTATCGGAATCTGGAAGCCCCCTTTAACAAGGGGACCCACAGATCCTGGCCTCCCTCCCTATGTGAATTGGTAATGGGTACATTGTACCCCTACCATTTTACCAAAAAAAGCGTTGTCACGTGCCGTCAGAGGAGGGCGGGGTCACCCATTTACATCACCGGGTCGCCCGCCCTCAGCTATATAACAGCTGTCACAGAGAAGAAGCATCACTCGGCGGGAGCCTCCCATGAAGGCAGAGCTGTTGCGGCTTTTTTTTTTCTTTTTTTGGAGTGTGAGATGGATCTACATCACAGTACATTTTTATCTTTTTTATTTTTTAATAAAGGACTTGTCCCAAAGTGTCCCCTGTCTTTTTTACTATTTTTGACACTTTTTTTGTGAAATGGTAGGGGTACAATGTACCCGTTATCAATTCACATGGGGGGGAGGGCCACCGGGTGGCCCGCCCTCAGCTATATAACAGCTGTCACCGAGAAGAAGCATCACTCGGCGGGAGCCTCCCATGAAGGCAGAGCTGTTGCAGCTTTTTTTTTTCTTTTTTGGCCCGTCAGGCAGTGTGAGATGGATCTACATCGCGGGACATTTTTATCTTTTTTTATTTTTTAATAAAGGACTTGTCCCAAAGTGTCCCCTGTCTTTTTTACTATTTTTGACTCTTTTTTTGTGAAATGGTAGGGGTACAATGTACCCGTTATCAATTCACATGGGGGGGAGGGCGGGATCTGGGGGTCCCCTTGTTAAAGGAGGCTTCCAGATTTCGATAAGCCCCCCGCCCGCAGACCCCCACAACCACCGGGCAAGGGTTGTAGGGATAAGGCCCTTGTCCCCATCAACATGGGAACAAAGTGCTTTGGGGACCCTGAAGCATCCTCCCCATGTTGAGGGCATGTGGCCTGGTACGGTTCAGGAGGGGGAGCACTCTCTCGTCCCCCCTCTTTACCTGCGGCCTGCCAGGTTGTGTGCTCGGAAAAGGGTCTGGTATGGATTTTGGGGGTACCCCTACACCATTTTTAAAAAAAATTTGGTGCAGGGTTCCCCTTAAAATCCAGGGTCTAGTATGGATTTTGGGGGGGACCCCTATGACATTTTTTTTTTAATTTGGCGCAGGGTTCCCCTTAATACCAGACCTGAAGGTCCCGTGTTTAGAACCTACTGTTCTAAACACGGGAAAACTTCCCCATTTTACAGGCATACTATAGACACCCCCCCCAGGCATGATATTTAAAGGAATATTTAATTTTTATTGTTTTACTTTAAGCATTATTAAAATCACTCCTGAAAAAAATGACATTTTTAAAACTTTTTTTTGCATTGATACTTTTCCCCTGGGGCAGGACCCGGGTCCCCAAACACTTTTTATGACAATAACTTGCATATAAGCCTTTAAAATGAGCACTTTTGATTTTTCATGTTCGTGTTCCATAGACTTTAACGGTGTTCGTGTGTTCGTCTGAATTTTTTGCCTGTTCGCAAGTTCTGGTGCGAACCGGGGGGTGTTTGGCTCATATTTAACAGAGAGCTGAGCACACTCCCCACATGACAAGGCACAATTTGGAATGAAATGTGGTATTGCTTTATCTATGTGCTTTAACTGGATTGTATAAATAGAAGGTTTACTTTTCCATACTAAGTTTGGGATGTGCTGGTACATTTTGGACATTTTGGAGGAGAAGGGTGAGTTTCATGTGTTCCAGTATTTCTCATAAGTACCAAGTTCTTATGGTCCATTCTTTAAATGAACCTGTTCCTTTACCTAGTTCAGGCAACATGCATGATGAATGTTGGAATGTATATTAGTGGACCTAATAATAGTCCTGCTTTTATGAACAGGGGTGCAGGGGATTTTTGGGTATGGCCAACCACCCCATATGCTGTTGTTCTAATAAAGTATTAAGCGTCATTATTAGATCTACAGAAGTCAACAGTGAGAGCTCCAAGCTGCAATATGACTTCATTATTTTTTCACTGAACTCAGGGTGGATCTACGGTATGTGTGCTAAGTAAAGAAAATCTCCACTGTGTCAAGATGCCAGCAGAGTGCATTGCTTCGATTTGCACATCACTAATCATCCACCATCTCAATCAATTTATGATAGCAAAAGATAGTCGGATTTGTTTTATCTGCAGCCTTGGACCATCCATCATATTAAACAAGTTGTGGTAATGTGTGTCATATGAATTCATAACAGAGCATGCTATCTGTTAACGTGTGAAGTTTTATAACAGTCTTACATCAATAAATTTTATATTTAAAGGATCAGAAGTGGATCATACTGGAATTTCACAGGCACAGAAAAATTGTTAACATTAAAGTCGATTCAAGCTGCAAAAGTTCAGGCAATGTGTTTCTATGGTGATTCTTCCAGAAAGTATTAATTGCTTTTTGTGCTAGCCAGCTATTAAAGTTGTTTGCTGTGTTTATATTTGCAATTATCTGTGCAATACAATATGAACAAGAAACGCATATATATATATATATATATATATATATATATATATATATATAGCTATCTATAGATATGCATGAGTATAGATCAAGCAGAAAATCACATCAGCAATGAACGGGTCAAGAATCATAGACCATAGTAAGACTGGTTTTCTTATCTGGAAGGGAACAGGGAATGTCTCAAGGTGTGTTTAGTGTGTAACCTCTGGTTATGAGCAACTCAATGGGTGATCACTGTGAGACAGTCAGTAGTTAATTGGCTCCTGGTTCTTAAGCCTCCCCTGGCTACTGTATATAAAATGGGGCCAAGCCTTTAAGGTGGTGCAGCTTAATCCCATCCCTTCAAAGATTCATGCAGTTGATTAAGGGTCCTATGTAAAGGTTAGTCTCCTTCTGCTAGCAGCAGCACTGTGAACCCACACAAATGGCCATTCACCAGTCCTGTCTGCTTGGCAGACTGTGGTCCAGACACTTGGCAAACAGGAACTCCTATGGTGCTCTCCTCAGCTCCAAATCTCCTCTCTGCAGCTCTGGCTCACAATCCTTTTAATTGCGGTCCCATGGCCCAAGACTAGGCACCAAGCAGACTGCACACACCAAGCAGAGGTGTGTATCCACTGGTCCTGTCACAGCAATAGAGTGTCCTCTTTCTCCTTGCCAGGCAAAATTGCTCTCATTCATCCCACTTTCCCCCCCTCTGCAGATTGCAGTCTGTCCTCCATCTGCTCTCACAACAGAGTTCACTTTTCCATCTGCAACTCCCATCATCTAGCGTGGCTGCATCAACAAGTATTTTTAGCCATTGTGTCCCACTTACTCCTCTAGTGAAGCTGAACTGCCCTGACTTTATCAACATAGGAGTTCCACGTGAGTACAAGAACAGCTGCAGCACAATGCGTTTATATTTGCCCCTGGCACCCGGCTACAATCATATATTGAATAAATACATTTAAAAAAGGGAATTGAGTAACTTCTGAAGTCACAAAAAGTACATGCATAGATATCCCATATGCTGCTTCTGTTTTGCTTCTGTGTAGGCTGCCGCTGTTCTCTTTGACTCTACAGATGTGCATTTTTATTCTAGGTTAGCGATGAAGTAATAAAAAAAGGAGAGAAAAAGAATGGTGCCAACTAAAATTCTTGTGTAAATACTATATATATATATATATATATATATATATATATATATATATATACACACACATACTCACACACATAGTATCTCACAAAAGTGAGTACACCCCTCTCATTTTTGTAAATATTTTATTATATCTTTTCCTGGACAACACTGAAGAAATTACACTTTGCTACAATGTAAAGTAGTGAGTGTACAGTTTGTATAACAGTGTAAATTTGCTGTCCCCTCAAAATAACTCAAGACACTGTCTTAATGACTAAACTGCTGGCAAAAAAGTGAGTACACCCCTAAGTGAAAATGTCCAAATTGGGCCCAAAGTGTCATTTTGTGTGGCCACCAATATTTTCCACCAGAGCTTCACAGGCTGCCACTGAAGATAATGGATGTTAGAGACCTTGCGCTCCTCCACCTTCCATTTGAGGATGCCCCACAGATGCTCAATAGGGTTTAGGTCTGGGGACATGCTTGGCCAGTCCATCACCTTTACCCTCAGCTTCTTTAGAAAGGCAGTGGTCATCTTGGAGGTGTGTTTGGGGTCGTTATCATATTGGGATAGTGCCCTATGGCCCAGTCTCCAAAGGTAGAGGATCATGCTCTGCTTCAGTATATCACAGTACATGTTGGCATTCATGGTTCCCTCAATGAACTGTAGCTCCCCAGTACCGGCAGCACCCATGCAGCCCCAGACCATGACACCACCATGCTTGACTGTAGGCAAGACACACTTGTCTTTGTACTCCTCACCTGGTTGCCGCCAAACACGCTTGACACCATCTAAACCAAACAAATTTATCTTGGTCTCAGACCACAGGACATGGTTCCAGGATTCCATGTCCTTAGTCTGCTTGTCTTCAGCAAACTGTTTGCGGGCTTTGTGCATCATCTTTAGAAGAAGATCAACCTCTGTAGCAATACTGACAGCACTCATACGTCTATTTCCCAAAGACAACCTCTGGATATGACGCTGAGCACGTGCACTCAACTTCTTTGGTCAACCATGGCAAGGCCTGTTCTGTGTGGCTGTGTGTTGAGTTATTTTGAGGGGACAGCAAATTTACACTGTTATACAAGCTGAACACTCACTACTTTACATTGTAGCAAAATGTCATTTCTTCAGTGTTGTCACATGAAAAGGTATGATAAAATATTTCCAAAAATGTGAGGGGTGTACTCATTTTTGTGAGATACTGCGTATATACAGTTGTGCTCATAAGTTTACATACCCTGGCAGAATTTATGATTTCTTCCATTTTTCAGAGAATATGAATAACACAAAAACTTTTCTTTCAACTCATGGTTAGTGTTTGGCTGAAGCCATTTATTATCAATCAACTGTGTTTACTCTTTTTAAATCATAATGGCAACGGCAACTACCCAAATGACCCAGATCAAAAGTTTACATACCCTTGTGATTTTGGCCTGATGACATGCACACAAGTTGACACAAAGGGGTTTGAATAACTATAAAAGGTAACCATCCTCACCTGGGATGTTTGCTTGTAATTAGTGTGTGTGTGTGTATAAAAGGTCATTGAGTTTCTGGACTCCTGACAGACCCTTGCATCTTTCATCCAGTGTTGCACTGACGTTTCTGGATTCTGAGTCATGGGGAAAGCAAAAGAATTGTCAAAGGATCTGCGGGAAAAGGTTGTTGAACTGTATAAAGCAGGAAAGGGATATAAAAAGATATCCAAGGAATTGAGAATGCCAATAAGCAGTGTTCAAACTCTAATCAAGAAGTGGAAAATAACATACAAAAAGCTTGATCTATTGGTGGAATGCTGACACAGAGTGAATATAAAGGTGACTCTAGAATGGACCCCTGTAAGACTTGGGGTACCTATCCTTGCGGTTTCTGTTCGCAATGTGCAGTCATTGGCAAGAGGACCTTGTTCACACTGCCTAATGGGGAACGTTTCTGCCTTAGGCATTTTGCAAATTGCAAAATGCAGGGTGTGATTTACCTCCTGCAGTATCAATGTGGCGCCTTCTATGTGGGCAAGGCACGGCAGGAATTGGGTAAATGCATTGAGAAGCACATTCACAGTATGCGAATAGGCAATCTATACTTACCTCTGGGCAGACATGTTGCCAGGAGACAAATATAGAATGTCCAATGTCAATTTTACAGTTTTGGACAGAATACATATTCCCACCAGGGGAGGTGACTGGAACAAGATTCTGCTCCAGTGCGAAATGCGCTGGATCAGATATCTTAAGGCTACAACTCCTCCAGGCCTCAATGAGGCAGAGAGTTTCAGGCCCTTTCTGGATGGTTTTAGTTCAGGAAAAACAGATTAACCGAGGTGATCCCTTGATAGTATGATTCAGTGAACACACAGGGATCATGTTTCCCCCTTTATATATAATTTAGTTCTTAGGTGAGAGGTGTTATCTATAAATAGGTAGTTCCTCTTTTCAATTTTAATCTAAATCTATTCTTTCCCCATGGGTGAGATTTCTGTAGATATGTTTGGAGGTCGCTCTTCTTCTTCCTAGTCCTTTAGTGGAATTTCGTCTTCCCTATACTTTGGGAGCTGAAATATTGATGCCACACCTTTGGGTTTCTTTTTTTTTTGTAATTGTTATGTTCTTACCCTCTCTAAAGCTCCATTCACACTAGCGCGTTTTTTGATGCATTTTGCATTTTGCAGAAATGCATGGGAATTTTTTAACATGGGTTCCTATGGAACATGTTCACATCAATGCTTTTTTGTATCTCTGCGTTTTTGGAAAGGGTCGGGGACTTTTTTTCATGCAAAAAGCAGCGTTTTGCATGTAATGGATTTCAATGGACAAGCATCAAAAACGCAAGTGCACCGTTTTTGCAGCGTTTTTGCAGCGTTTTTGGTGCGTTTTTGGTGCGTTTTTGCCGGTTTTTTTTTTTTTTGTAATTTTTTTTTAAGACTGTAAAAAAAATGAAAAAAAAAAAAAAAACGCAAAACGCAAATCGCGGCAAAAACGCGGCAAAAACGCGGCAAAAACGCTACAAAAACGCTGCTCAAAAACGTGCCAAGCATGAAAAAAAAACCTCCAAAAACGCTCAAAAGCAACATGCATAGGTGTGAATCGAGCCTAATTTCTGTGTGCATTTTTTCACTCCATTGGGATTGGAATATATGCGACAGTCTATCGAGGGAATGGCATATGTTTTTGTTAATTTTTTGGTTTGTAATAGCATTTCCTATTTGGTGGGAATTATGTCATTAATTTGCGAGCTTTCACTCCTGTACCCGACACACAAAGGCCCTTATATTTCATATTTTGGCTGTCTGTTCTCCTCTGGTTGTATTGGTAAACCAATCACCAGAGGATGTTTTGTGTTGACGGCGTTTTTCTCCACTATGGTCGCTAATCCAGTCTCCGGATGTTGTCATCCGATAGACCAGATATGATGCGGCAACGCAGGATGCTCCGGCAATACGTCTGACATCATTGTGGCGCACCAGTATATGGAGACGCCAGGGACTGCAGCTGGCACCATTCCTCTCCTCCGCATGATACCTGGAGGAACCAAAATCGGTGGAGCCGCGCTAATACAGGTGGCGAAAGTTTCCCTACTTTGGAACACTTGGCTCTCATAAGCAAACTGCCCCTAATAGTAAGTAGCCCCTTCTTTAAAGTTTAGGGTTTGCAATTTTACTCCCTAGAGGGATGTTTTATAGATGGAGGTTTAATATGGGTGATGTGTGTGTATACATATCACCCATTGGATTCAGTTTTTCTTTTCTTTTATCTGTCTTCAAAGCCCTCTGCTTTAAATGCCATATCTTTGGATTATATCCAGCAGTCCTGTACATGGTGAAGGGCAATCTGTGCAAGTCTTGGACTCTTTCCACCACGATATGGGGAATGCTTTTGCCAAATGTTATTTAAACATGTATCTAAAACGTAAGTGTTCATATAACATGATTGTAGTTAATGAACACATGGTACTTATATGAATTCTAAAATGTAATATTTTGTATTTTCAGAAGTATAACTCCCTGATGAAGATTTTTCTTATGCATTTATTATTTGAAACGCGTTGGATATCCCTCTACTCTTCACCATCCCTTTTTTACTGGTGGTAGTTCAACAAGTAGTTGGGAAATACCACTTCCAACTCAATCTAATACATCATGCAATGTTTTTAATTTTTGTATAATTATATAATCATGCAATATGTTGAATTTTTCTACTTATTTCTTTATTTATCTATATGCCCAATACATTTTCTTATATATAGAATTTCTTTCTAAATGTATTATTTAATTGCCTTAAAAATCCCAAACTAGAGGTTTTCTAACTAATTTTTTCAGAAATCATAAATTCTGTCAGGGTATGTACACTTATGAGCACATATATGTAAATATATATATATATATATATATATATATATATATATATATATATATATATATATATATATATATAAATATATACATACATACACACACACACACACACACACACACACACACACACACACACACACACACACACAGTGCCTGAAAAAATATTCATACCCCTTGAAGTCATAACATTAGCTAACTGAAAGATGCCAAAAATAACTTGGTACTGGAGCTTGGCTGCTATGTAAATGTGTATATATATGTACAGTGCTTTAAAAAAAGTATTCATACCCCTTGACATTTTCCACATTTTGTCATGTTACAACCAAAAATGTAAATGTATTTTATTGGGATTTTATGTGATAGACCAACACAAAGTGGCACATAATTGTGAAGTGGAAGGAAAATGATAAATGGTATTCAAAATGTTTTACTAATAAATAGTTGAAAAGTGTGGCGTGCATTTGTATTCAGCCCCCTTTACTCTGATACCCCTAAATAAAATCTTAATGGAATCAATTGCCTTTTGAAGTCACCTAATTAGTAAATAGAGTCCGCCGCATGTAATTTAATCTCAGAATATATACAGCTGTTCTGTGAAGCCCTCAAATTTTTTTTTAGAGAACCTTAGTGAACAAACAGCATCATAAAGGCCAAGGAACACACCAGACAGGTCAGGGATAAAGTTGTGGAGAAGTTTAAAGCAGGGTTGGATTTAAAAAAAATATCCCAAGCTTTGAACATCTTACGGAGCACTGTTTAATCCACCACCTGAAAATGGAAAGAGTATGGCACACCTGCAAACCTACCAAGACAAGGCTGGCCACCTAAACTGACAGGCCAGGCAAGGACAGCATTAATCAGAGAAGCAGCCAAGAGGCCCATGGTAACTCTGCAGGAGCTGCAAAGATCCACAGCTCAGGTGGGAGAATCTAGCCTTTATGGAAGAGTGGCAGGAAGAAAGCCATTGTTGAAAGAATATCATAAAAAGTCCCGTTTGCAATTTGTGAGAAGCCATATGGGGCAAACAGCAAACATGTTGAACAAGGTGCTCTGGTCAGATGAGACCAAAATTTAACTTTTTGGCCTAAAAGTAAAACGATATGTGTGGCGAAGAACTAACACTGCACATCATTCTGAACACACCATCCCCACCGTCAAACATGGTGGTGGCAGCATCATGGTGTGGGAATGCTTTTTCTCAGCAGGGACAGGGAAGCTGGTCAGAGATGATGGGAAGATGGATGGAGCCAAATACAGCTGTCAGGAAAGGGTCCGTCCGCTGGTAAGATCTATCATTTGGCCTGCAGTACTGAGGTCCACCAGCAGGTGTCTCCTGACAGTTTTGGACTGTCAGGAGAGTCTTTCCCTGCTGGTGTTATGTCATCATTGGGCCGCAGTACTGACGTACGCCAGCGGATGGATCCTGGCAGTATGGAGCAGACAACACTCTCTGCGCTCAGGTGTTACATGAGGACAATCACTGGCAGTTCCATAAATACCCGGCAAGCCCTCACATGCTTCCCTTGGTATCTTTCTTCCTTGTGCCCTGAACCCTGAACCCTGAACCCTGTACCCGATCCCATCCTGATCCTGTCCCTCCTGTGTTCCTGTTCCCTTGAAAGCCTGATCCCATCCATTACCTCCCTCTCCTGTCCTGCCCTTGTTCATTTGCTGATCCCCTGTGTGTGACCTTGGCCTAGCTTACATGTTTGATTTAGGTACTTCCCTTTGGCTGTATATATTATCTGTTGTCTGTGGGTTTCTGTTGGTTGTTTGAGCACTATTTGTATTTGGGGTGTTTACTTATTATATCACTTATCTTAAATAAACATTATTCTTATTCACTTTACATGCGTTTTGGTTTCCTCTTTGCAGTCCACACAGTCTGGTCACACCTGTTCATGACAACAGGGCATTCTTAGAAGAAAACCTGTTATGCCGCGTACACACGATCGGACATTGATCGCACATTCCGACATAAAAATCCATGTATTTTTTCCGACGGATGTTGGCTCAAACTTGCATACACACGGTCACACAAAGTTGTCGGAAAATCCGATCGGTTTAAACGCGGTGACGTAAAACACATACGTTGGGACTATAAACAGGGCAGTAGCCAATAGCTTTCGTCTCTTAATTTATTCTGAGCATGCGTGGCACTTTGTGCGTCGGATTTGTGTACACACGATCGGAATTTCCGACAACGGATTTTGTTGTCGGAAAATTTTATAGCAAGCTCTCAAACTTTGTGTGTCGGAAATTCAGATGGAAAATGTGTGATGGAGCCCACACACGGTCGGAATTTCTGACAACAAGGTCCTATCACACATTTTCCGTCGGAAAATCCGACCGTTTGTACAGGGCATTAGAGTCTGCAAAAGACTTGAGACTTGGGCAGAGGTTCAACTTCCAGTAGGTCAATGACCCTAAACATACAGCCAGAGCTCCAATGGAATGGTTTAGATCAAAGCATATTCATGTTTTAGAATGGCCCAGTCAAAGTCCAGACCTAAATCCAATTGAGAATCTGTGGCAAGACTTGAAAATTGCTGTATACAAACGCTCTTCATCCAATCTGACAGAGCTTGAAATATTTTGCAAAGAAGAATGGGCAAAAAATGTCACTCTCTAGATGTTCAAAGCTGATAGAGACATTCCCAAAAAGACTTGGAACGAGAGGTGGTTCTACAAAGTATTGAGTCAGTGAATACAAATGCACGCCACACTTTTCACATATTTATTTGTAAAAAAAAATTCAAAACCATTTATCATTTTCCTTACACTTCACAATTATGTGCCACTTTGTGTTGGTCTATCACATAAAATCCTAATAAAATACATTTACGTTTTTGGTTGTAACATGACAAAATGTGGAAAATAAACTACTACACTATATATACAAAAAACAAAAAAAATGCAGCGCTGTTTGATACTAAACCTTACAAATGCATAGATAGTGCCTTAAACAATGAAAATCAATATTGATAAAAAAATTTAACTATGAACATAAAAAAATATTTTTTTGTGTAACAAGCAAGCTCACAGTGAAAGAAAATTAGTATTATTCCTTAAAATCAAGTGTCCAAAAAAAAGGAGATTTTTTCTCCCAATTTTCATCAATCCAGAGAGACAAAAGTGCAAACTGGGGTATTATACGTATTACTGTTCAAAAAGTGACTCTAGTGATGATAATCCTGATCAGAAGAGGGAGACTTCAGGCGCGTGCCCCCCCCTCCCCCCGTGTGAATGCACCCACCTCCAACAGTGTGACTGCACGCTTAAGTTTGGTCCACATAAGCAGTTGAACCGCTCCTGGGCTCTAATGCCGCGCACACATGATCGGACATTCCGACAACAAAATCCTGGATTTATTTCCGACGGATGTTGGCTCAAACTTGTCTTGCATACACACGGTCGCACAATGTTGTCGGAAATTCCGAACGTCAAGAACGCGGTGACGTACAGCACGTACGATGAGCCGAGAAAAATGAATAGCCAGTGCGGCTCTTCTGCTTGATTCCGAGCATGCGTGGAATTTTGTGAGTTGGAATTGTGTACACACGATCGGAATTTTTGTCAACGGATTTTGTTGTCGGAAAATTTGAGAACCAGCTCTCAAATTTTTGTTGTCGGAAATTCCGACAAAAAATGTCTGATGGAGTCTACACATGGTCGGAATTTCCGACAACAAGCTCACATCGAACATTTCTTGTTGGAAATTCCACGTGCTTCCCCACCACCACCTGTGTGAATGCGCCCACCTCCAACAGTGTGACCACACACTTAAGTTTGGTCCACATAAGCAATTGAACCACTCTTGGGCTCTAAGTGAAACTGGCTCAGCAGGATCCCACAGGAAAATCCAGATAAGTTGTCCTCAATTTTAAAACAAGAAAGAGGCTGGATAGTGCATTATCGCTAGTTTCAAAATATATTTAGAAAACATAACATCAGGGTACTCACACATTTTAGGTGCTTCCAGCACACCAAACTATAAAAGCATTAAGAATAGGATACCTCTCCAAATGACTTCTAAACTTGTATGTGTCAGCAGCTTGTACAAACAAGCATGTATCCAAGCTCCTCCACTGTCCTGGCCCCTCCGCTACATGTAACAACACAGGGCTAATCACGTGTCTTCCTCAGGGGGATCTGATTGGATGGTGGAGATTACTAGAATATATACTATGCCAGTGGCCATTGAAGTGTAGCCACGATATGCTCCATTTTGTTTTAGGTGTATTCCAATGATAACCACAACCGCAACGCATCAATAACCCCCATGTAATAATCCCTCTAAAATAATGCACATAGTGTCATGGGTGGGACTTGAACCCATGGCCCACTGGCTACAAGGCAGAAGTACTAACTACTTAGCCACTATAGTTTACTCATTCACAATAATTGATGTGCATGTTTGTTATATTTCATACATATCCGGATATGTATTGATATCAAACATTGAGAGCTATTAGAGTCACTTCTGGCATATTTCAGTATTGTACAGTTCTATAAATTCATACTTCAGTCTTACATGTTATCCAAAACTGCAAAAGAACTAGTATATGTGTCAGAGACACCATCCATGTGCAAGAATTCAAACAAAATCAAGAACAAAGGCAACTTACCTTTTCCATCATCTGCCAGATGAAGGCATTGCAAGGCCTGTGTAGTGTCTTCAGTGTGAAAACCTGAAGACCAGTGACAGTGTCCCTACTGAGAGCAGACTATGACTACAATAGGCACTGCTGTCTTTATCTTTTATGTTTCATAGTTTCATGTCATTTCTCTCTCTTTCTGTATGTTTGTGTACACATTATATAGTTATTAACCACTTGCCGACCGCTGCACACCAATATACGTCGGCGCAATGGCAGCAGTGGGCAAATGGGCGTACATGTATGTCCCCTTTAATTGGACTAACGGACGCATACAGTGTGACCATGCCCATGGGACCGGCGGACACGATGTCCGCCAGCCTCCCGGCGATCGTATCATGGAGCCACAGAACGGGGAAGTGCCTATGTAAACAAGGCATTTCCCGTTCTGCTTAATGACATGACAGAGATCACTGCTCCCTGTCATCGGGAGCAGTGATCGCTGTCATGTGGGTGGAATCCCACCCCCCACAGTTAGAATAACTCCCGTTGGACACACTTAACCCCTTGATCGCCCCCTAGGGTTTAACCCCTTCCCTGCCAGTGTCATTTACACAGTAATCAGTGCATTTTTATAGCACTGATCTCTGTATAAATGACAATGGTCCCAAAATAGTGTAAAAAATGTCCGATGTGTCCGCCATAATGTCGCAGTCATGATAAAAATCGCAGATCACCGCCATTACCTATAAAATAAAAAATTAATAATAAAAATTCCATACAACTATCTCCTATTTTGTAGACACTATAACTTTTGTGCAAACCAATCAATATACGCTTATTGCGATTTTTTTTTTTCACCAAAAATATGTAAAAGAATACATATCGGCCTAAACTGAGGAAAACATTTGTTTTTTTATATATTTTTGAGGGATATTTATTATAGCAAAAAGTAAAAAATATTGTTTTTTTTCAAAATTTTCGCTCTTTTTTTGTTTATAGCGCAAAAAATAAAATCCACAGAGGTGATCAAATACCACCAAAAGAAAGCTCTATTTGTGGGAAAAAATGGACACCAATTTTGTTTGGGTGCAACGTCGCACGACCGCGCAATTGTCAGTTAAAGCAACACAGTGCAGAATCGCAAAAAGTGCTCTGGTCAGGAAGGGGGTAAAATCTTCCGGGGCTGAAGCGGTAATGTTACAGATTTAAATAGGGCCCCACTGAAGCACTGATCATTGTGAGGTCATTCAGGAACATACTGCAGATGCTTGATGCAGACCTATACATTGAACTATAAGAAAGTGCTTGCAATTTTACAGATAAGATTTTGATACAAACACAAAGAAAAGTTTGGCATCAACAATTGTGTGGATTCAGTAATGGGAGACGTTTATGTTAGAGAGCTGGAAAAAAATAATGAAAGTCATGTGACTATAGTATATATGATCATGAGCAGTATTATACCCCAAACCAAAAATAGATTATATTGCAGCTTACCAAAAATTAGATGTGGTGCCTGCATCTGTTTTCTTTTCTTTGGCTTTTCTTTCTGTTTTCACCTAGTAATCTGGCTAGTAATACACCTCCTGTATTAGTGAGACACAACTCTGGAGGAATGAGCATAGGGGGCACAGCAGACAGCACCATTGTCAGTCTGGGGAGGAGGGCAGTGTTACATGTATTAGCTGATTTAGATACATTAACAAACTGAAGCCAAACTCTAGCTCACATTTTATAATCAGTTACGGCAAACATTTTTTTGCCTTTTGGAAAAAGGTTTTGTATGATTAAATAAAAGATGATCATTTTAATCACCCCAGCCAGTGTTAAGTGGTTTGTCTCATCCATATAAACTGATACATTCTGCAGGAGAGATTCTGCTTTTGAAAAGCAACAGACTTGCTAGCTGGTTCACCAGATGAAAATAGAAGAAAGAAAACCTAAATAAAGGCTAATACAGACATCAAACCTAAGAATTGGTAAACTGCAATATAATACAGTTTTCTTTTAGGTTTTATGCCCCGTACACACGGTCGGATTTTCCGATGGAAAATGTCCGATCGGATCGTGTTTTCGGAAATTCCGACCATGTGTGGGCTCCATCGGACATTTTCCATCGGATTTTCGGACACATAAAGTTTGAGAGCAGGATATAAAATTTTCCGATAACAAAGTCCGATCGCGTCAATTCCGACCGTGTGTGGCCTGTTCTGACGCACAAAGTGCCACGCGTGCTCAGAAGAAATTCCGACACGGAACAGCTCGGTCTGGTAAAATTAGCGTTCGCAATGGATACAGCACTTTCGTCACGCTGCAATGTTAAAAATGGTTTAATACAGCGCACTCTCTTCTTCTTTATAATGTGAGAAGAATTAAGTAGTTTTGCTGCTCATATTCACACAGACTTCTCACAAACTTATTTCTTTACTATTTATCGGGATTCCCTAAATATATTTTGATTTGTCACATCTGACAACATTATTTTGGGTTTTTGTTTTTTGTTTTTAAGGCCGATTATTTTTTTTTTTTTGGTTTGTATTTTTTTCAAGGCTTATTTTTTTTTTTTTTTTGATTTTTATTTGTACTCCTGAAAATTTTTGTGTGTGTTTTTTGTGCCAAGTTACCACAACACCATTGATATGTTGTTCTATTTAATCTGTAGGAGATTGTTTGGTGTTGTTGTCCCTTGTTAATTTCACATTTTATGTTAGAAATGTACCTGAATCATCACCCACAAACTGTCCTTTTTGGATGAAAACACACATAGGAGAGTATAATTTTCAAAAAAATAACTTTTATAAAGGGCTCACAACTAAACAAAGAGTTAGGCAACGCTGGAGAAACTGCAGAAAGGGGTGAAGCCTTGGACCCCCAGGGCACACATCAACTATTTTCTAGCAAAATTGGTGGCCTGAGGAGTCCTTATCTAAGGGAGGGCAGTCTGGTCCAGAAGTCCCAGAGATCCGGAAAGCAGCAGATGACATCTGTGTCCCCAGGCTGTGGTCATACAAGAGACTGCAGCTTTTGTCAGACCAGACTGAACCCAGGGCCATCACTCTCTGATCATCCTTCCACGCTTCCTTCCATGCGGTGGCTCTGGTGGTGGAGTTGTGGCAGCAGGAGGAGGAGGAGGATGGTCCAACTCAATCATGTCGGTCTTGGGTGTTAGTTCCCCACTAACCCCCTTAGTTAGGACTTTATAAATAAGTTGCTCACACAGGAGGCGTTGACCCTCCTGCATGCCCTGCAGTTTGGTGGCAGCCATGCAGGCAAATGCCTCTTCAGGAGTGGGTAAGGCTCGGAGGGACGCAGAAGCCTCCTGAATGAGCCTGAGCGCTGAATCCTGCATGGGAGTCGTCTTCCTCGCTCTTTTATATGGAAGGCGGAGGGGAGGAACCTGCGATTCAATCAGGCTGCGACTGGTCCCAGGCTTAGCCCCGCCTCCTCCTGGCTGCCACTAATCCCCGCCTCCTCCTGACTGCCACATTCCACAACCTCCTCCTGGCTGAGGTCTTCCTGTGTATGAAAAAGGGACATAGTTTTAGTTTTTTATTCATCAATCACACACAATTTTCACCTCCTGACTGTTGCAAATTGAATGTTAACGAATATAACAGACTATCATTCTGAGGCCAGGATTTTTCATTCTTGTCCCAATTTTTTTTGCCTACTACTGTCTATTGATATGTAAAACACTTTTTGCAATCAGCAATTAGTGATCAATAATGACATCTAGTAAAGATCATTTATTTATTGACCAGAAATCTGTAGAACAATGCTATACCTGACTCCAGCTGGGCTCCTCCACTTCTTCCTGGCTGGAAGGCCCAGGTTGGACATCGGAAGCCTCATCTGGGGTGGAAGGAAGAGTGGAAGGAAGAGTAGAGAGGGATTCCCTGACTTCAGTGTGGTCTAACAGAAATCGCAGTCTCTCATAGTACCACAGCCTGGGGACATAAACGTCATCTGCTGCAGCTCCGGACCTCTGGGAATCTGTGACCTTCTTTCGCTCCCTAAGATAAGTGCTCCTCAGGCCACCAATTTTGGTTTTTAAATAGGGGATGGTTGCTGTGGGGACCACCGGCTTCACCAACTCCAGCAGTTTCTCCAGCACTGCCTGCCTCTTTTGTTTATTATTATAATGAGGATGTCTCACCTGCCACAGACAGGGCAGCTCCCTGTATTTGTCTATGAACAGGGGGAGGAAGTTGTGGTCGTTGAACCCATCCATTTTCTCTGCAAGACACAACACAAGACAAACCCTAATGTCAGGCCAAACTCTCCTAATCTTGTTACAATATAGGCTTCAATTTCGAAGCAGTATAGGCCCAAGTTTAGATCTTACCTTCGTTATCACGATCGGCGCTTTCGATGCTCCTTCCTCCGCTCACAGATCTTACGTAATACGCACGCGTGTTACGCTTTATACACACTGCGCATGCGTGTAACTCCGCCCGCCCCTGACGTTCTTTTTAGTCTATTCCCCGCCCCTTTTCTTTCTGCGCAGTGGGGGAAGAGCACATGGCGGATACACAGCAGATGCGTGCTAATTATAGCAACGAGGAGGAGGAGGAGGAAAGGCCGGAGCCTGAAACGTCTGGATCCAGAAGGAGATTTAAGGCCTCAAATATGTCCTTTGGGGAGATGTTGGAGATGGTGGACATCCTGAAGAGGGCCGACTATGATGGAAAGTATGGGCCTTACCCCAACCCCAATGTCAGAAAGGCCAAGATAATGGCGAAAGTGGTCAAGAGTCTGCACCGGCATTTTGGGGTTCGACGATCGAAAGATCAGCTCAGGAAACGGTGGTCGGACCTCAAATTATGAGAACATGAGCAGTACAGAAAGATCCGGAGAGTGCTGCAAAAAAGTAAGTAGTTGTGCTGTGTTCCTATTCTTTATGTTTATTACGTTCGTGCTGTTCCATGTGCTTTTCTTACAAGTCTACATTTTGAAATGGCAAATTTCATGTTCATGGGTACATTATTTGTTCGTATCAAACATTTTTCTTTTGGCCTATAAAATACCATTGTTTTGGCCATATGCATTTGGCCACAATTTTTACGCCCTACTTGTCAGAAACTATTTTGGTTGGGTAGATGGCTTTGTTACTAGAATGAAATGCAAACTAGATTCTGTGTAAGGAGAGGACACTCAGCAGCTGTTTTCACATCTGGACACTGGAGCACTAGTGTGGGACACAAGAACACCCTTTTTATTAGGGGGCCACACAGGTGCTCCAGTGTATACTAAAGTGGGGGCTACATCTGTGAAGCTTGTACCAAACAGGTAAAGTATTGAAGCTTGACAAAGGACACTGAAAATGCAACATTTTGGAACTCTGCCAAAATAGACAATTGTACCCCACTTCCAAGCAATGTTTTATATTTATAGTTCTGCCATCAAATCACTGTGTGCTAAGTATAGCATTTTTGTTTGACATAGGGGAGAAAAGACTCGGAGGACACCCCTCATCCGAGGACACCAGAGACCCCCCACCTCTGGAAGAAGGGGAAATACCCCCAACCCAAGAAGAGCAGGAGGAGGAAGATGTGGTGGAAATTGTCACCACAACAGGTGAGTGTCTGCGACCACAGGCTCAGGTAAGAGGTGGATGGCGGCATATTTTTGATACCTTTTTTTGGGGGTTTCTCTCTTTTTAGGTGATCGTGATGTTGTGGATCCAGATCCTTTCACATCAGAAAGTGCCCAGATCCTGATCGGGGAGATCATGGGGTGTAATTTAGAATTGGAAAACCTCAAGAAAAACATCAATGATGTTATTCAAAAAAATAAAAACATCATTGATGTTTTGGGACGAGTTTAAAACCCCTCCCTATCCCTTTGTTTTTTTGTGTGCTCCAATGTTGAAAATGTTTGAAAGATTTGTAGAAAAGCCTAATTTGGAGGATACACACAGTGTGCCAACATGTGCTATCTGCCATCACGGGAGATCAATGGACGCGTTTTGGGGGTGCCACCCCTTCCTCAATAATAAAGTAGCTGAGAGGAAGGGGTTTCTCCCCCAAAACACGTCCCTTGATCCCCCGTGATGGCAGCTAGCACATGTTGACATTGGGAAATTTGTGTGCATCTTCCAAATTTGGCTTTTCCTGGGGTGACTTCACCCCATCTGAACGCAATATCAAACACAGTTCCTAAATACTCATGTCTGATATTGCCTTCAAGTTCTACCAAATGTGAACTTTGTAAGTTCAAGATTTGTGTCTTTCTTGTTGGTTTTACACATGCCTGTTTTATCTTAAATGGACATTTATCTGTTTTATAACCCCAAAAATTGTTATACAACAAACATGTTGGTTTGTTAGAAAAACCTTTCCTAAATGCACATGTGATTGTGCAGGTATTAAAGAGATTGTTAAGCAAGAATGTGTGGATTATTGTGTCAACGCTAAAACACTTTGTTGGTGATGTAATTGGTGTTTTCTGTGAAAATGGGGGTTATTTCCTAAGGGCAAATCCTCTTTGCACTACAAGTGCAGTTTCACTGCACTTGTAGTGCAAAGTGTCTTTGCCTTTAGTAAATAACACCCAACAGTGCTTTGTATAAGGTTACACAATCACGCCATTTTCTGGACTCAACACATTTCGGTCAGGGTCAGCTAAAACAAACACAAGCAGTAAATGTCCACAAAGATTTTCTTTTTTTTGCTTTTTTATTTGATAAAGGCTTCACAAATTTGCTGGCATATTGATGGTCCCCCTACCCGCAAAGAACTCCAGGTATCGTAACCGGACATCACGGGAACTCAGGGAGGGCAAGCCAGGACGTCCACTTTCAAGCGCCGTCAGTGTTGTTTCATGTATCATTCCGGCCTCAGGCCCAACTGAGCCAGCATAGTTGGCCGAATGTTTGCGTAAAAAGTTATGGAGAATACAGCACGCCAGGATTATATGATTAAGTTTATACTCCGCCATATGGATGGGTGTCAGAAATAGGCAGAACCGGCTGGCCAGGATTCCAAATGTGTTCTCCACCAGTCTTCTGGCTCTGGCCAGCCGGTAATTAAAAACCCTCTGTTCCGGGGTGAGAGTCCTCATAGGGAATGGCCGCATAAGATGGTCCCCCAGCGCAAACGCTTCATCAGCAATGAAGATGAATGGGAGTCCTTCCACATTGTCCTCTGGAGGTGGCAAGTCCAAGCTTCCATTCTGGAGACACCTGTAGAACTCCGTCTGGGCAATGACTCCACCATCGGACATCCGGCCATTCTTCCCCACGTCCACATACAAGAAGTCGTAATTAGCCGACACCACCACCAACATCACAATACTATTGAACCCCTTATAGTTGAAATAGTACAACCCCGAGTTGGGTGGTGGGACGATGTGGACGTGTTTCCCATCAATTGCCCCTCCACAGTTAGGAAAGTCCCACCGCTGGGCAAAGTGGGAGGCCACAGTCTGCCATTCCTGTGGCGTGGAAGGAAACTGTTGAGGAAAACAAAAATAAATTAATATTTTTGCACATAAACATGGCAAGCAGATTAGACACAAACATTCTTGGCCAACCTCCAGATAGCATTTATTAAGGGGAATTTAACAACACCAAAGTATAAGGTACACCTATCATATTCCCCCTCCCCCCCTCTCATGGGTCATTTCCAACATTATGGGTGGTGGGGAAATCTTGGACAGGTAACCCTCTCCACTTCATTGAGAGATGAATGCCTAAATACAGGGTATTACTTGGAACAGCCCCTCCTTAGTTACACTATTGGCAGCCCACTGGACAGGTAAGAAGTGTCATAATACAAAGATATAAATACACATTGTACACATTTGAGGACATTTGGACATTCTGCTATTACCTGTCAAGATAATAATAGGAGATAAAAACTTTAAACAGTACCATTTGAAAGTAGACAGGCAGGCCCTTGCACTACATGCTTTGGGTAATTCATCCATACATCTGACCACAAAAGAGATGGGTATAGTGTGTATGGGTTTGGCAAAGTCAGCAGATAGATGATTGAGGATAGATAGAGAATTGGGATCAGCTGACTTAGCAGTTGGGGGGAGGGAGGGTTAATAAAAATGATTTGGGGACACCACAAAACAAAAGCCTCTGGCACTCTGCCTGAATTTAAAGCACAAATCACATTTCTAAACATTTTAGGGTGTGTTTGGGGTAAAGCACCACTATGGAGCTGATAAAATACATTGTTAAGTGACTACATGAGGTGAATATAGGGCAGGAGAACATGCTGGGGAGGTTATTGAAGGCCAATCTGTATGAAGGACTAAAAAATTAATTACATAAAAAACCAGCATGCATGAGGACAAAGGGGACATTCACAGCATATTCCAATCATGGTAATTAGGGAATGAGGAAAGAAATACAATATATTATCAATCATTAAATACAAAAAAATGTGAGATTAAAGGATAAAAATCTTACCTTCATATACTCCTTCTGCAGGACCTGGATGATGGCAGAACAGGTCTCTGGGATTATGATCCCCAGAGCCTGGGGGGAGATGCCTGTCGAGAACTTGAGGTCCTGCAGGCTTCTCCCTGTCGCCAAGTACCACAGGGTAGCGACCAGCCTCTGCTCCGGAGTGATGGCTTGCCTCATGCAGGTATCCTGCCTGCTAATATAAGGGGTGAGCGAAGCCAGCAGACGGTGAAACACGGGGTCCGTCATCCTGAGAAAGTTCCTGAAATCATCAGGATTATTCTCACGGATCTCACGGAGCAAAGGCATATGAGAAAACTGGTCACGCTGAAGCAACCAATTCTTGGTCCATGAACTCCTCCCCACCCTGTTCATAGACTGGACTTGTGTCAAGGTCAGGACCCCAACACCAAGCCCCCGCACAGCACGAACTCTACGAGGAGTACGTATACACAACATGGCTAGAAAACGGTCGGCTGCTCAGAACGGAGTAACAGAACGCACTGAAGAACAGCAAGGCCTGTGAAGAGCGACCTGAAAAACAGTAACGAACGAACAAGAACACAATGACTACATAAAGTCACGCGGAACTTGCTTGCACGCACTGAAGAGCAGATACAAACCCACAAGCACAAACTGAACCGCAGAAAACGATTTGAAAGCCACGAGTCTGAAAAAGCGCGAATCGTCTCTCACCAAACTTTTACTAACATGAGATTAGCAAAAGGAGCCCAAAGGGTGCCGCGCTTGGTTCTGAACTGGCCTTTTCTAGTCTCGTCGTACGTGCTTGACGTCACCGCGTTGTTGGCGATCGGAAATTCCGACAACTTTGTGTGTACGCAAAACAAGTTTAAGCCAACATCCGTCGGAAAAAATCCTAGGATTTTGTTGTCGGAATGTCTGAACAAAGTCCGACCGTGTCTACGGGGCATAATACTGCTTTAAAGCAAACATGTGGTATCCATGTAGGGCAAAGCAACAGGATCACTTTATTTTTCTGGTCCCTAGCAACACTTACTTTCCTTTGCTCTCCTGCTGCTCCTTTTTAGCTGAAGCCCTGTACTTCTGGGTATGGAGGAGCATGTGACTTATCCCTCTTCCGCCCATGTGACAGTGATCCTGCTTGTTGGCTCAACACATTCACATGCTCCTTGTGGCTGAATGGAGCACCGGGGAAGCAACTTAAAAGTGAATGTGTGATCCTGGGCAGGGAGTGTTAAAGCTTATCTCTGAACAGTTAAGATAAAACATTTAATCCTCCACCAACTTTAGCTACTCACTCATTTTTATTTAAAAAAATTAAAAACCCCAGTTACTTTCTGGAAATTGCAGTCATGTGGTTGACACTATCTATTAGGGCTGGATTCTCACTTGCTGCGGCTTCGAGTCACAGCAGGGGGTCCGGTGTGTCCCTGTTCACTGATTCAGGTGTGAATCAGGTCCGGATTTATACCTGAATTCTCACCTGATTTGGAGCCTAAGACGCACAGGACCCTTTCCAAATGGGGACCACGGCTGCCCCGAAAGTGTGTAAATCGGCTCCATAGAGATTCGGTCACACTCTCCTGTCATGCGAATTGGATGCGGAGAAACCCGCATCCAGTTTGCATATATGTACCGAGCCTAACTGATAATAGTGTCCTTCACAGGGTCTTTTAGTCTGGACTCCTGACAGACCCTTGCATCTTTCATCCAGTGCTGCACTGACATTTCTGGATTCCGAGTCATGGGGAAAGCAAAAGAATTGTGAAAGGATCTGCGGGAAAAGGTAGTTGAACTGTATAAAACAGGAAAGGGATATAAAAAGTATCTAGCACTAGGTAAGTGCTATGCTTGGTATATTTACTACTATTGATTTTATTATTACTAATAGTACTATCACCAACCCACTACTTTTTGGCTTCAGGTATGCTTACTTAGCATACTTGTTTCACTTCTGTCACCACTATTTACACACAAGCTCACATTTTTACACTCACCCCATACACTCATGGTATTTAACTTAATAATTGAGACATGGCTTTTTCCGTTCACTGGTACCCATACACATTTTTCGTTTTTATCACAGTTTGGTTTGTTTCAGTTATTTTTTACACCCTTTGGTTTTTCACTAACGCTCCACAGTGCATTCCCACACGTTCATCCCACATCTATTGCTGTCACCACGGCACTATCAGCACATTCACTTCTTTCACTCATGATCAAATTGGACTCAATACTCCTAATTTATTTTTACCACCCATTATACCCCTCTTATTTATTTGCATCTCATAATTACTATATTATCAATAAATTACATACTTTAAAGTAATAGGTCCTACCAATAAGATATATACATACATACAAATAACTACCTCAGTGAGGGCTAATCAGCTATTGCCCTACGGCATTAGATACTTTTAGATACTTATAGAATACAATTACTAAGGTTTATAACAAAGTCCCTTTTATATACAGTGGCAGGTGCCTCGCCCCCCGTCCTCTCCCCCGTCCAAGTGTGTGGCCCCTTGTAAGTCCGATGGACTGCAGATGTGCCTGTGGGGCACGGAGGGATACGTGTGGTCTCTGGGATCTCTGGGCCTTCATGCGTTTAAAACAATCTGGTTCGTGTGGTGCATCTCCACCATATCATCCACTCAATGGTAAATATACCTCCATAGATACAATGTAATACAGTTATTTATTAACGCTAAATGCTGTGTATATATCTTACATATTGACTGAAGTTTCAAGTTCAAACTCTAATTGTGATATATCTCCCTAGAATCTAAATCCCCCTGAAGAAGACCAATGGGTCGAAATGCATCGGGGTATTCATGTGGATATTAATTTGATGATACGCTAATTCATCTGGGGGCCCTTTTTTAGCCATGGTTGATGTTTTATGCCGATGTCTGTTACACGTGAACCAGAGTCTGTATTTTATATTAAATTTGTTGTATATTCGAATTCCATATGTACTTGACTTATTTTATTGTTACAATAATAATAATGTATTGCTGCCTAAAAAACCCCCTGGGGAATTTTTGTCTTTTTTGTATTATACTTTTGGGTTGTGCAGCCTTGGGGTGCTCTCGCTTATGTGTTTTCTCCATTGTTTTCGTCTATTTGGGTGGTTAAACACCCGTTTCCCCCTCTAGCACATGAGAGACCCCACACAAGCCAGGGCATATTTCAATGGTTTGAAGATGTTGCTTGGTATAGATTGTACTTACCACTAACTGGCATAGGAGAACATTATTCCTGGGATGGGGGAAAACAATTATTTTTCCCCCTCCCCATCCTCGCTCCAATTGGCTCTCTTTCCAATGGTTTGAGAGTGTTGCCTGGTGTAGAACACATGTACCATAAGCATGGGAGAACAGTGCTCCTGGGATGAAGGAAAACACTCTTTTTCCCTCCCCATCTTTTGAGCTCTTTGGTTTTATAATATGTCCCTGGCTTCCTTAATCAATTGTATATTATTAGATTTACATTACCACCCTAAAATCTATGAACTATTATATGTGGTTACATTATTTTGTTTTGGCATGCAAGGATCACTGCCCACGGACTGCTGTGTCCGCCTCGTGTTCCGGGGTGGCATTCCTATCTCCATCTGACTTCCCGGCACGTGGGGGGGAGACGCACTACATTTATGCGATTCTCCCTCCTGTGGTCTCCACGACAAGGCTCTTGTTCAAGAGCAGCCGTGGGGAGATTCTCCCGTGCCGGCGGCGTCCCGTGATCACCGCCGGACTGTCAGTGACGTCACGTGCGTGCGGGTTCCCTCGCGCACGCGCGTGGCGTCGTGACGTCACGTAGTTGCGTCGGAGGTGACGGCGACTGCCGGGGCTTACGCCTTCCGGAACGCCGAGGGGGCCACACAGACGCCGCCAGTTGGCGGCGTGGACGTGTGGGGGTTGGTGTGTCGGGGAGGAGTTTACCACCTGGAAGTCGTAGGTTAGCCCCCTGAGATTGTATAAATTGGCAGTTCCTGGTTGATCCTTAGTTGTACCTCCGGAAAGCTGCCACTCCACTGAGAAGTATCTAGCACTAGGTAAGTGCTATGCTTGGTATATTTACTACTATTGATTTTATTATTACTAATAGTACTATCACCAACCCACTACTTTTTGGCTTCAGGTATGCTTACTTAGCATACTTGTTTCACTTCTGTCACCACTATTTACACACAAGCTCACATTTTTACACTCACCCCATACACTCATGGTATTTAACTTAATAATTGAGACATGGCTTTTTCCGTTCACTGGTACCCATACACATTTTTCGTTTTTATCACAGTTTGGTTTGTTTCAGTTATTTTTTACACCCTTTGGTTTTTCACTAACGCTCCACAGTGCATTCCCACACGTTCATCCCACATCTATTGCTGTCACCACGGCACTATCAGCACATTCACTTCTTTCACTCATGATCAAATTGGACTCAATACTCCTAATTTATTTTTACCACCCATTATACCCCTCTTATTTATTTGCATCTCATAATTACTATATTATCAATAAATTACATACTTTAAAGTAATAGGTCCTACCAATAAGATATATACATACATACAAATAACTACCTCAGTGAGGGCTAATCAGCTATTGCCCTACGGCATTAGATACTTTTAGATACTTATAGAATACAATTACTAAGGTTTATAACAAAGTCCCTTTTATATACAGTGGCAGGTGCCTCGCCCCCCGTCCTCTCCCCCGTCCAAGTGTGTGGCCCCTTGTAAGTCCGATGGACTGCAGATGTGCCTGTGGGGCACGGAGGGATACGTGTGGTCTCTGGGATCTCTGGGCCTTCATGCGTTTAAAACAATCTGGTTCGTGTGGTGCATCTCCACCATATCATCCACTCAATGGTAAATATACCTCCATAGATACAATGTAATACAGTTATTTATTAACGCTAAATGCTGTGTATATATCTTACATATTGACTGAAGTTTCAAGTTCAAACTCTAATTGTGATATATCTCCCTAGAATCTAAATCCCCCTGAAGAAGACCAATGGGTCGAAATGCATCGGGGTATTCATGTGGATATTAATTTGATGATACGCTAATTCATCTGGGGGCCCTTTTTTAGCCATGGTTGATGTTTTATGCCGATGTCTGTTACACGTGAACCAGAGTCTGTATTTTATATTAAATTTGTTGTATATTCGAATTCCATATGTACTTGACTTATTTTATTGTTACAATAATAATAATGTATTGCTGCCTAAAAAACCCCCTGGGGAATTTTTGTCTTTTTTGTATTATACTTTTGGGTTGTGCAGCCTTGGGGTGCTCTCGCTTATGTGTTTTCTCCATTGTTTTGGGATATAAAAAGATATCCAAAGAATTGAGAATGCCAATCAGCAGTGTTCAAACTCTAATCAAGAAGTGGAAAATGAGGGGTTTTGTTAAAACCAAACCACGGTCAGGTAGACCAACTAAAATTTCAGCCATAACTGCCAGGAAAATTGTTCAGGATGCAAAGAAAAAAACACAAATAACTTTAGGTGAAATACAGGACTCTCTGAAAACATGTGGTATGGCTGTTTCAAGATGGACAATATGGAGGCACTTGAAGAAAGATGGGCTGCATGGTTGAATTGCCAGAAGAAAGCCATTACTACGCAAATGTCACAAAGTATCCAGCTTACAATACGCCAAACAGCCCAGAGACAAGCCTCAAACCTTCTGTCACAAAGTAATTTGGAGTGATGAGACCAAAATTGTAGCGTTTATGGTTGTGGCCAAAAAGTTCATTTGGAAAGGAATTAGCAAGGCCTATGATAAAAGGTACACCATTCCTACTGTGAAACATGGAGGTGGATCGCTAATGTTCTGGGGATGTGTGAGCTACAAAGGCACAGGAAATTTGGTCAAAAATGATGGCAAGATTAATGCAGCATGTTATCAAAAAATATTGGAGGAACATTTTGTATTCATCAGCCAGGAAGCTGCGCATGGGATGTACTTTGACATTCCAACATGATCCAAAACACAAGGCCAAGTCAACCTGTCATTGGCTACAGCAGAATAAAGTGAAGGTTCTGGAGTAGCCATCTCAGTCTCCTGACCACAATATCATTGAGCCACTCTGGGGGCAAGGCATCCCAAAAATTTACAGGAACTGGAAGCTTTTTGCCAAGAGGAATGGGCAGCTTTACCATCTGAAATGATAAGGAGCCTCATCCACAATTACCACAAAAGACTTCAAGCTTTCATTGATGTTAAAGGGGGGCAATACACGATTTTAAGAACTGGGGTATGTAAACTTTTGATATGGGTCATTTGGGTAGTTTCTGTTGCCATTATGATTTAAAAAGTGTATATACAGTTGATTGATAATAATTGGCTTCTGCCAAACACTAACCATGAGTGAAAGAAATGTTTTTGTGTTATCATTCATATTCTCTGAAAAATGGCCAATTAATTATAAATTCTGCCAGGATATGTAAACTTATGAGCACAACTGTAGCATCATTAATTAGGAGCAGCCAAATAACCGGTCAGCTAAGCAGTAAAGGGCAGTTAACATTAACAGTAAACCATCACTGTAATGATGGCCATGCATACTTCAATAAAAGATTGATTATTCCTTTCTGTAGAGATTGATCAGAAAAGAAATCAATCTATAGTTATCAAGACAATTGATCAATATGCCACATGGGGAAGTGATCAATAGATGGAAGATGCCATTGCAAGTTACCGATTGCATCTCTGTTTCCACCATGAGCTCTCATAATCTGATAAAAAGAAATACAATCAAATTCATGACGAAGGTATCTCAGCGCTGTGGATGCAAAACGATCACTAACTTTCTGCTCTGTCCAATTAACTTGGGTTGATTGAATCTGATCTAAACTGAGTTTAAATTGATCAGAAGGTAGGTTATGGCTAGTTGATTGTTTGGTGATTTGGTCATTTGGATTGCACATTGATCATAAAATAAAATCAAAGCATGTATGCAGGGTGGATAAAAATAAATAATTTTTTAAAACAAAATAAAAAAATCTGATTTTTTTTATTTAAATCTTTTTTTTTTTTAATTTAAATTGTTTTTTTTTTTTTTAATAAAATGCTTTTGAAGTAAAAACCTAAAGATAGTTTTCTATTTAAGATACATTAATAATTTTGTTTATTCAGCATGAAATGGAGCTTAGTTATGTAGCATGAGGCTGTATATTCTGCAATATTTACATTTTTGGTAAACCCAATAAATGAATCCAAGCTCTGCAAGCTGAGATAACATGCACTGCATTTATGCAATCACACAATTTCACATGCGCCCTGATCAACACCAGATCTGCAGTCAAGCGCAGACTGGAAATCCACAACTTCATCATCGAAAACAACATTGATTGCCTCTTCATTACGGAAAGCTGGCTAACATCCGACTGCAATACCATCCTAACTGAATTGGTACCTGAGAACTACAGTATCCTAACCGAGCATAGAATAGGTAAAAAAGGAGGAGGCCTAGCAGTGATCTTCAAATCGCACCTTGCCTTCACCAAACCAACTTCACAGAACTCAGTGCAACTCAGTGCATCTTCAAACAACACCCCAAGACACCATTCACATATTACTATGCTACAGACCACCAGGACCAAAGACCAATCTCCCTACACCACTCACTGAACTTATTTCAATGCACACCCTGAAAACTAAAAACCTTCTGGTACTTGGAGACTTCAACCTTTGGGCAAACTCGACCCCATTGCGACCGCCTGCATCAACCAACTGGAAGAACTAGGTCTTCAACAGCTGATAAATACTCCTACGCATGGTTCAGGACACACTCTAGACCTCATCTTCCAACAGAATGTGGACATCAACATATTCGACAACACACCACTACCATGGACGGACCACCACGCTATCAAATTTAAAATCACCTTTAACGCCACCCTCCAAACACAGAAACACGCAACAACAACACACTGGAACAGATCTCAGAAGAGGCTGCACTCTGAACTCTTCAAAACCACATTATCAAACAAAATACAATCTCTAAACTCAAACCTCTTAACGGAACAAACACTCAACTCCCTAAACAAGGTACTACTACAAACAGCAGACTCAGTAGCGCAAAAACGCAGAACACTCATCTGCAAAAAAAGCTCAAGATGGTTTAATGGCACCCTCACCCTACTCAAGCAGGAACGTAGAAGAGCTGAAAGAGCTTGGAGAAGGAATCCTACGAAAGAAAACCATACAAACTACAAAGTACTCACGTTGAAATACCACAAAGCAATCTTCATAGCCAAAAAAGATTTTTCGAATATCATCTCAACTACCATAAACCGGCCGCGAGAACTTTTCAAAATAGTCGCCCAGTCAATGAACCTGCCCTGCTTAGAGCCCCCAGCAAACGATACTCAAGAATTCTGCAATGAGTTATCAAATTTCTTCATCGACAAAATCGACAAAATCGACAACATCAGAAAATCTATCCAACAGAAAAAAACAACCAACCTCACCCAACCAAAGGAAAAAGAGGACATCGACACGAACATCACACAACCGCCGGACTTCTTCTTGACCCCGATCACCACTGACACGACTAAAAACATCATGAGAAGCCTTCGAGACAGCACATCACCAAATGACATAATTCCCACGAAATTCCTGAAAGAATGCCCCGACATCCTGGCTCCCACCATAACACACCTCATAAATCAGTCGTTCAAAGAAGGGATTGTGCCAACCTCCCTCAAGCAGGGCACCGTCAAACCCCTGCTAAAGAAACCCAATCTCGACCCCAAGGACCCTAACCACTGCAGACCGATAACAAGCTTTAACACCATCTCCAAGATTATGGAGAAAGCGGTAGTACAACAGTTACAACACCACCTGGACACGCATCAACTTCTGGACACTCTACAATCAGGCTCCCGCCCAGGCCATGGCACAGAAACGGCACTTCTAAAAATATGGGATGATGCCCTCGAAGCTGCAGATGAAGGAGAATCATGTCTCCTGATACTGCTAGACCTTAGTGCAGCATTTGATACAGTGGACCACAATACTCTACTTGTCCGCCTCACAGAAGTTGCAGGAGCCACAGATTTGAGTCTACAATGGTTTGCATCCTTCTTAGAGAATCGCTCTCAGACAGTGAAACTTGGAGCATTCACCTCCGACACCCAGACAATTTCCTGTGGAGTCCCCCGGGGTTCACCTTTGTCGCCAGTGCTATTCAACATCTACATCCACCCACTCCTCAAAATTATCAAAAAATCAGACCTCTGCTTCCACTCATACGCTGACGATACCCAAATCTACTTTCGCATCACCGGACAAAAAGACCACCATCATCAACTAGAGCAATGTCTTACTTTGATAGATGACTGGATGACCATCAGTTCCCTCAAACTCAATGGGTCAAAAACAGAACTTCTCCTCCTAATCGCTAACCAAAATCCCAAAACCAAGACTCCATGGATACCTCCCACCATCTTTTGGACAGACCATCTCCCCAAGCACCAAAGCCAAGAGTCTCGGAGTTATCTTTGACTCAGAAATGACAATGGATGCACAAATAGGATCAGTAGTCAGCGGATCTCACCATCTCCTCTGCCTGCTACGCAGACTCATTCCCTTTATCCCAGAAAAGGACAAAGCAGCAGTAGTTGGAACAATCATCAATTCCCGTCTTGACTACGCAAACTCACTCTACATAGGCTTACCCCAATATCAGCTTGCGCGCCTACAGGCCATTCAAAACGCTGCGGCAAGACTGCTAACAGGAAAAAAACCCTGGGAGTCCATCTCCCCATCCCTGAGGAGCCTACATTGGCTAACGATAAAGAATCGGATCACATTCAAGACCCTCTGCCTCACCCACAAATGCATACAAGGAAACGCCCCTCAATACCTCCGAGAGAAAATAAAACACTACACATCCAATCGCAATCTGCGATCATCCAACCGAAACCTCCTCCTTGTTCCCAAATACCGCTATAAAGCAAGGGGAGAACGCAGATTCGCAGTCCAGGGACCTCGGCTATGGAATTCTCTTCCGACTCACATCCGCATGGAAGAAAACCATCTGGCCTTTAGGAAAAAACTAAAAACCTTCCTCTTCTAAGAAGCTGCTCTGACACGAAACGCTTTAGCGCCTTAAGCGATTCAGTTCACATTTGCAGCGCTTTACAAATCATTCATTCATTCATTCATTCATTCACAGTAACCATGAGATAACACAAAGTTCAGGAATATTCCTTTATCCAATTGTTTTGCAAATCTATGTACACTACAAACTGTATGATTGAATTAGTTCTGATGTCGATGTTTTACTAACCTGACAGCTTATTATTCTAAATAGGAAACCTTCATTTTGTTTGTAAATATTATAGATTCTAACTACCAGCAAGAATAAATCATTACATTTAAAGATCACCTGTCATTTCAGATCCATCATGGCAGTGCCTGTTAGGGGCAGCAGGTGAGTGGATGCCTCACTTTGTTGTGTCACTGCCGCATCACCAGCCATCCCATTAAAGTGAATGGGACTGTTGGTGAGTTAACAGCGGGTCAGAGGAGGAGCCGCTATAAAAGAGAGATGACAGTTGCTCTTTAAAAATGATGATTTAAATCGAGTTAATTCAAATCAAGCCTTTTAACTAGTGATTTAAATCTACTTGATTTAAATCAAATCCACCCTGCATGTATGGCCACCATTAGAAGTGTACAAGAGAAGACAAGTGTAGGGCAAAGTAGACACCTACCTGATTTTATAGTTCACTAATGCTGCATACACATGAGCGGATTTTTCGACCAAACTGATCCGACCGACCGAATCCGGCGGACAATCAGACCGTGTGTGGGCTCCATCGAACCTGCAGCGGACTTTATCGGTCGAAAATCTGATGGACTTTAGATTTGGAACATGTTTCAAATTTGTCCGACGGACTCGAGTCCGGTCAAAAAATCAGCTTGTCTGTATGCTGGTCGGACAGACGAAAACCAACGCTAGGGCAGCTATTGGCTACTGGCTATCAACTTCCTTATTTTAGTCCGGCCGTACATCATCACATACGAAACTGTCGGACTTTGATGTGATCGTGTGTAGACAAGTCCATTCGTTAGAAAGTCCGTCGGAAGTACGTCAAAAGTCCGTCGAAAAGACTGTCGGTCCTTTGTTGCCGAAAAGTCCGCCTGTGTGTACAGGGCATTAGAGGTCCTACTCTACTCCAGAATAACTAAGCTCCTGTGCCCCTGCTCTCCTGGACTGTTTCTCCACCCAGGTTTTGCACCTTCTATCAGAGTTTCTCTTATCTTGCACAAAACTGCTCAGCTCATTGGCAACACAACCTCTTCTCATATACTGTATATTAGTGTTTTCTTTTTTCGCTGAATAGATCAATTGTTTAAAGGATAGTATTTATATCCTAGGGTGGCTATTTTCTTTTCAAAGGATTTGCCTTCAAACAGCAATCATAAAAATAGATTTAAATACTGGCCTGAACAGACATTTATTTTACAATGGCAGTTTGAAGCCAGAATATTTTTAAAGAAATAGCCCTCTTGGGGATCAAACCTGCAATCACTGCATTGCAAGCACCATGCATTAAAAGAAAGGTAATATCTCAGTGGAGAACTGATAAAGTTAAGTCCAGACATTGGCATATAAAGATTTCATGAGTTTACCTGTAAATTAGCTGTAGTTTTAGTAAAACAATTTATTAACAGCCTCACGCAGATATACTGCGGCAGAAGGGCACGTACAGGCAGATTAACGTACCTGTACGTTGCCCTTTAAGAGGTGGCTTGCACATGGGGATACCTGCGATCGTCTCATGATGAGGATAAACGGGGAGATGCTAATGTAAACAAGCATCTCCCCGTTCTGCCTAATGACACTCTCACTGATCACAGCTCCCTGTAATCGGGAGCGGTGATCAGTGTAGTGTCACACACAGCCCCTCCCCCCACAGTTAGAATCACTCCCTAGGACACACTTAACCCCTACAGCGCCACCTACTGGTTAACCCCTTCACTGCCAGTCACATTTACACAGTAATCAATGCATTTTTAATTGCACTGATCGCTGTATAAATGTGAATGGTCCCAAAATTGTCCGATATTCCGCCATAATGTCACAGTCATGATAAAAATCGCTGATCGCCACCATTACTAGTAAAAAAAAAAAAAAAAAAATATCAATAAAAATGCCATAAACCTATCCCCTATTTAGTAGACGCTATAACTTTTGCGCAAACCAATCAATAAACGCTTATTGCGATTTTTTTTTTTTTACCAAAAATATCTAGAAGAATACGTATCGGCCTAAACTGAGGAAAAAATTTTTTTTTTATATATTTTTTGGGGATATTTACTATAGCATTTTTTTTCAAAATTGTCGCTATTTTTTTGTTTATAGCACAAAAAATAAAAAACACAGAGGTGATCAAATAGCACCAAAAGAAAGCTCTATTTGTGGGTGAAAAAAAGGACAGTCTTTGCCCAGCCAAATGGTCCAGTGGTAATATTGCCCAAACAAAGCATATACTCTTTCAATTGGCATCTCCCATACAATACATATGGTAGCTGGTAGGTCCTTCAGCCCTGAAATTCCAGTTGGTCTATAATTTACTCACTTTTTCCTTTTTTGATGGGCTGGATCCCTGGTCTACTCCTCATTTTCTAAGCCTCACTTTTGTCCCATTACTCTGATGGGTGGTTTTACTGGTCAGTAGGAATGAGTGACTATGTCTGGGTTTGGTTCTTGGAGCTTTTGCTCATCTCATCTTTTTAAAAATGTGCAAAGGCTGATTTCCTGGACTGTCCACTACAAAGATAATATAGCTACCATTCAAAAAGTTGTAAAAAGACATACCAAAAAATTAGAATTTTTCTATTTGTGTCAACAACACTGTTGTGGTTTGCAGCCTCTGCCTGCAGTGTATCAGCATTGGTAATGGTACCAGCCCTTTGCGTACCACATGCATGAGGAAACACATGACTCTGCACCATAGAGCTCAGTGGGAGCAGCCACAGACAAGTTGGCAGCAAAAGGCTCAAGGGGTATAGCAGCCACTTTCTTTTAGAGTGCAGCTAATGAGCCCTTTTCTTCCTCCTCCTTCTCCTTAATGGCATATTTCAGCCATTTTATTATGGGCTCCTAATGTGGCCTTTTCCTCCTCCTCTTCAATAGCACATAGTAACCATGTTTTTGGCCCTGCTAATGTATAAGGTCCATTCCCACCATCTCATTTCAATAGTGTGCATCATTTTTTTGCATCTCAGCGCAGTGCACATTAATGCGTTGTGATGTGCTGCAACGCACATTCATCTCAAAGTGTGTTGGGGTGAACAGACGCTAACTGTCATTAACCTCCCTGGCAGTATTCCTGAGTCTGGCTCGGGGTGGAATTTTAGAACCAAAAGCGATAACCCCGAGCCACACTCGGGATCGCATCGCAGGATCCAGGAATAGCTTACTTACCTTGTCCCCTGGATCCTTCGATGTCTCCCCGCAGTGTGAGCAGCTTGTCCTCCGCTCGATTAATCACGGAGCCGAGCTCCGTTTCCTGCGAGCGTTGCGACGCACGGGGACGGAGAATGGTGCCAAATTCAAAAAGTGAAACACACACAATACATACAGTATACTGTAATCTTACAGATTACATTACTGTATAAAAATTATTTCACATCCCTTTTGTCCCTAGTGGTTTGTCCCGTGCCCTGCATGCAGTTTTATATTATAAAAACTGTTATTTCTGCCTGGAAACTGGAGATTGTCCATAGCAACCAAAACCCTCCCTTTACATCATTTAGATCAGCTAGAAAACAGTGATAATAAATTAGAATCACTCGCAGAATTGAGCGATAGTGATTTGTGGGGAGATCCGTCATCAAACACTGAAAAGTAATGACAGCGACAATTCTGCAACTGAGCAAATTTCAGTGTTTTTGATTACATTATTGAATATTTTTTATTATTATTATATTATTATTTGGTATAATTATTTATAGTTATTTATTATATTATAATTTATGATTTCGTGTTTCAAACTTTATCATACCCGTGATTTAAGTGAGTTATTCCTAAGAATTACAATCCTACAATATAAAACGCCAAATTTCCATGCAAAATAATGGTACCGCTTTCAGCACCAAAAATATGAAATAATCATACTGCCAGGGAGGTTAAAAAAGTAAAATACATAATCAAAAATAAACTGAGCACACTCTTTATTTCCATTAGTTGTACTGCCCACAGTAATCAGAAGCACAGGAGACTGGCGGCAGAAATAAGCGGTCCATTGATTCTATCCTTTTTTTATTATTGTTGATTGACTCACTACTTCAGCTGTAAAACACACACAGAATGTATAAATATATGACCGATCACACAATTAGAAAACAAGAAGTTCAAAAGGAAAGGAATCCCTGAATAAATACATATGCAAACTAATAAAAGCACACAAAAACATTATTAGAGAGTTTGTTTTTTTGTTTTTTTTCTTGGGAGAGTGCATGTGATCAGCACAGGGTCAATCGGCACTGTCCAGACAGAGGATGAGGGGAGAATGAAAACTCCTCCTACAAGCTTTACCAGGAACTGACACAAGTCACAAGGCTGCTATATACTGCTGATCAGTGGTGTATTTAGGTTTTGTGCTGCCCTAGGCCTGACTAAATGCGGGCGCCCCCTAATTTAAATCACACACCCCTTCCTGTCAAGGCCACACCCCTTACTGTTTAAGACCCGCCCTGTCATCTGTAAACCATACCCCTTCAGTGCCTTTTATCAGTGCAGCTTAAGAATGTGGCCTCATTAGTGGCTGTCAGTGCCCATCAGTGCAGCACTGCCTCATCGGTGCCCAGCCCAATGGTGCAGCTTCTCAGTGGCCATCAGTGCAGCCTATCAGTGCCCATCAGTGTAGCATATATCATAAAGCGGAGTTCCACCCAAACATGGAAGCTCTGCTTATCTGCTTCCTCCCCCCTCCGGTGCCACATTTGGCACCTTTCAGGGGGGAGGGGGGGACCGGGTACCTGTTTTTGACAGGTACCCTTTCCCACTTCCAGGAGACCGTGCCATCCCTTGGAAGTTCGGCCCTCCTCCTCCTTCCTCTGCCGCCAGGCCATTCAGAAAGCGCAGCTTTCTTTGCACATGCGCAGTATGGAATCAACTATGTAGTTTCACTGCCGGTTTCCCTTAACATGTACGGTGGCGGCAGCACCCGAGAGCTGATCCAAAAATCAGCTGGGGTGCTGACATCACAGTCTCCCTGGACCAATAAGTGTCCTAATATTAAAAGTCAGCAACTACAGTATTTGTAGCTGCTGACTTTTAATTTTTTCATGGGGTTGGACCTCCTCTTTAATGAGTATGCATTGATTTCAGCATGCATTGAGAACTTTGCAAATGCTGAAATGAATGCAAACTCAGTAAACAGTCCTCATTCAGTGAAAGTTCATGTACTACAAAGTTTGCATTGATTTCAGCATGTGCAAAGTGCTCCATGCATGCTATAATCAATGCAAACTTTGCAATACATGAACTTTCACTGAATGAGGACTGTTTACTGAGTTTTCAGCACCAATCACTTTATTGCAACAAGATCTGTATATTAATTTCCATATTAAGCACTTATATGTGATTGGCTGCTTCGCACACATTACAAAAGTTTTGCAGTCAGGAGCTGTGTGGGGGATTTGTGACCACAAGGAGTGAGGGGAATCAATGTATGACTGCATGGAGGGGGGTGGGGGTAATGTATGACTGCATGGAGGGGGGTGGGGGTAGTGTATGACTGCATGGAGGGGGGTGGGGGTAATGTATGACTGCATGGAGGGGGGGTAATGTATGACTGCATGGAGGGGGGGTGGTACTGTATGACTGCATGGAGGGGGGTGGTAATGTATGACTGCATGGAGGGGGGTGGTAATGTATGACTGCATGGAGGGGGTGGTAATGTATGACTGCATGGAGGGGGTGGTAATGTATGACTGCATGGAGGGGGGTGGTAATGTATGACTGCATGAAGGGGGGTGGGGTTTAATGTATGACTGCATGAAGGTGGGTGGGGTTTAATGTATGACTGCATGGAGGGGGGTGGGGGTAATGTATGACTGCATGGAGGGGGGTGGGGTTTAATGTATGACTGCATGAAGGTGGGTGGGGTTTAATGTATGACTGCATGGAGGGGGGTGGGGGTAATGTATGACTGCATGGAGGGGGGTGGGGGTAATGTATGACTGCATGGAGGGGGTGGGGGTAATGTATGACTGCATGGAGGGTGGTGGGGTTTAATGTATGACTGCATGAAGGTGGGTGGGGTTTAATGTATGACTGCATGGAGGGGGGTGGGGGTAATGTATGACTGCATGGAGGGGGGTGGGGTTTAATGTATGACTGCATGAAGGTGGGTGGGGTTTAATGTATGACTGCATGGAGGGGGGTGGGGGTAATGTATGACTGCATGGAGGGGGGTGGGGGTAATGTATGACTGCATGGAGGGGGGGTGGTACTGTATGACTGCATGGAGGGGGGTGGTGGTAATGTATGACTGCATGGAGGGGGGTGGTAATGTATGACTGCATGGAGGGGGTGGTAATGTATGACTGCATGGAGGGGGTGGTAATGTATGACTGCATGGAGGGGGGTGGTAATGTATGACTGCATGGAGGGGGGTGGTAATGTATGACTGCATGAAGGGGGGTGGGGTTTAATGTATGACTGCATGAAGGTGGGTGGGGTTTAATGTATGACTGCATGGAGGGGGGGTGGGGGTAATGTATGACTGCATGGAGGGGGGTGGGGTTTAATGTATGACTGCATGAAGGTGGGTGGGGTTTAATGTATGACTGCATGGAGGGGGGTGGGGGTAATGTATGACTGCATGGAGGGGGGTGGGGGTAATGTATGACTGCATGGAGGGGGGTGGGGGTAATGTATGACTGCATGGAGGGGGTGGGGGTAATGTATGACTGCATGGAGGGGGGTGGTAATGTATGACTGCATGAAGGGGGGTGGGGTTTAATGTATGACTGCATGGAGGGGGAACACTGACTACTTGGAGAGCATTCTATGTATGGGGGAGGATGGATATACATTTACCTAATCAGAGGAGTATCCTGAGAGCTCAGCATTGTCCTACCTGCAGTGGGATGAGCCATCTCTGGATCTCTTCCTCGATTCTGGGCCATCCCGATCCTTCCAGTGATAATTAGGGAGGTGAGGATATTCTCCGCCTCCTCTTCGATAGACCCCGCCTCGGACCTGGGAGACGATGCAGAGTAGAACGCTGCACGGAGGAGGGTGGGCGGAGCATAAGGCTCCGCCTCCGCCAGTCAGGTTGCGCCCCCCCGCCCCCTCTCGGCCAAGCACGGCATATACTTACTGCCCATAATAGTTACACGTGCCCCACTATAGCAAGCCGGCCGCTGTATTTGTGCGGGACGCGGCCGCGGGAGCCGAGGCTCGGAAAGACGGGTCGGGGGGGGGCGGTTTTTGCCGCCCCCCTCAAAGTGCCGCCCTAGGCCTGGGCCTTGTCGGCCTAGGCCAAGAAACAGCACTGCTGCTGATGAGAAAAGGTATTTAGCAGTTTATATTCACAGATAGTATTATAAAGGGAATGGGATCCAAAACCTACACAGGCTGCCCAGGTAAAGTCTCCTGCTGTCCTCAGTGAGTGGTGTTGTCGCTGAGTGTAACCCTTAATTTCAGTCCATTATAAGTTGCATGTTCCTGTGTGAAGGAACCAATGGGAGGGAGGGAGGCATCAATTTCAAGGGCTCAACCTGGACTGGACCTGCAACTAATGTGAATGCCACTTGTACCACTGAATACATATCAGAGGCTAGTGTTGGAAAAAACATGGACCAAAGTGGTTAATTTAGGGACCAAAGGCAGGCAGGATCTTGGCACAAGGGGATGCTAAATTTGTAACTCCTGAGTCCTGATACGGCCCCCTTTAGGTGCCCTGAAGCAATATTTGTCAGTGTTTTTCTTAAAGTATAACTAAAGGAAAAACCTTTTTAGTTTTGGATAGAGAGGAAAGGGATTAGAACACCTGTCAGGTTTTTATAGCTGTCTCCACCCTCATTAGGGAGATTCACCTTCTCTATTTGTCCTGTTTACCAGGATCCCGGAGAATGAACGTAAAAAGAAATCCAATATTTTGAGTTGTCACCAGAACAGGAATAAAGGAAAAATCTTCCAATGGAAGCACTAGTTCTGGTGACCATGGTGAAAACCAGTACAAAATATTTTACAGTGCACACATACAAGAATGACATTTCCTGCAGGGCTAGTTAAAAACACCTGAACACCTGAACATATTCAAAAAATACGGGGGTTTGGTCACACTATATGGTCATATAGTGCTAAGCCCACTTACTGCGACAAAGTACCCCGAATTAGTGGGTCCTACACTAGTAATAGAATGGAAGATCCTCTGTCTCAACCATGGGAGCTGAACTCCTCCATGTGGGAGAACTGAAAGGGATACATCCTAATCACTGGTGGCCACTAAATAGGAGGTAATGAGGAGGGGGAGGGGTGCTCCAGCCCAAAAACCTGGTCAGGGCCTATTACAACATACAAGAACATATTTGGGGGGCACACCATACAATGCATTTAAATTCAAGATCTTCCATTCTATTACTAGTGTAGGACCCACTAATTCGGGGTACTTTGTCGCAGTAAGTGGGCTTAGCACTATATGACCATATAGTGTGACCAAACCCCCAGTATTTTTTGAATATGTTCAGGTGTTCAGGTGTTTTTAACTAGCCCTGCAGGAAATGTCATTCTTGTATGTGTGCGCTGTAAAATATTTTGTACTGTTTATAGGTCTTACAGCAGCACCATCTTGAATTTAAATGCATTGTATGGTGTGCCCCCCAAATATGTTCTTGCATGGTGACAACCAGGGATTCCTCCACTTTGGAGGGTTTTCTTCTCACTTCCTTTTTTGGCGATGGGTCAGGGTGTTAAGGGCAATCTCGTCAAAAAGACAAGGGCTATACCCCTCTCGTACTCTATTTAAAAAGAAAAGAATGTTGTCGCTAGTTCTACTTTATAATGTATTTTCACTTTTGCAAATTTGAGAAAACACCCCAATATGTTTATGTGTTCCATTTCACACAATATACCTAAAACAATATACTTGAAATTCCTAAATAACCATATTAAACATACTTTTTGAGTATTCATTTGTCAGGAGAAGGCAATCTAAGTGTTAAGAAGAAAGAAACAATCAATACTTTTGCAGTGGCTGGAGTGTATCTCTGAAATAGCAGAGCACCAAACAGAAATGGTAAACTGCAAAAAAAAAGTGCTGCAGGAAAAAAAAAAATGGGAAAGAAAAAAAGATTAACAGAGAGAAGAGACTGAGAACTATCTAAGAATTGATCACTCTGGTGGAAGAAATATGGGGCTTTCAAGAGCAGAGAGGTGAACAAGCGTCAAGTAGAAAAGATGCCACTGGCTCTAGCAAGACATTAAACACCTTCCCAGCAGCTGTCTCAGGGGATGAGTTATGTGACATCTAGATTGGAGATTTTCTGTACGAAAGTGTGAAAAAAGATCACAAGTTTGCCATAAGTGAGGAAATACACATTTTGAGCATGAAGATACAAAAATTAGATTTATTCACATCTGTAGATTGGGAGAGGTTTCCTGCTGCAGTCAGTACAAGAGGAGAGACATTCTCCCATAAGGACATTCATTTATATGAATAGTTAATAGTCTACGCTGCAGCATACAGGATTTTAATGGATTGTGAAGCAAGCACAGTATGCACGCTGTGTATTCGACGGTGCCATCCACAAATTTTTAGTTTTAACTACAATGGGGAAGACCTAAAGTGAACCTTGCAGTATAAAACAAGGTCTGGATGGAATGAATGGATGTTCGCTGATCTCCCTCTACTCAATGGCACTCACTATGTTGGCCCCGTGACCACCAGAGTGTGAAGTCTGGAAACATGGCGGGAGCGTGTGCTGGGTGGTGATCGACTGTTTTGGGAGAGCATCTGGCAGCAGTACAGTTGGCTTGTCAAGTTTAAACACATTTCTGGCTGCTGTAGCTGTAGCTGTAGCTCAACCACACCCCCTGTTTACCAGTGCTGACATGCCTGCTGTGTTGATCTACCCCAACCTTGGAGCTCCGAAGACCACCAGAGCGGCCGGGGATTGCCGAACACCGCTGCCCAGCTGGATGCAAGGGAGCCTTATGGACTGAACCACAAAAAAACATGCTTGTTAATATCTACTCAAATGTGAGTTCCACTTACTGTTATCAAACTTGACTTTCAACTAACATACTGCATTATAGCTGGCTGCCGACACTGACGTTGGCCAGAACCTCTAACACAGGTCTGGTTCCAGTAGCATATGAACTTTGCCACAGGGAACACTCTGGACTGTTGGAACTAATTTAGATTCCCCTAGATGCCTTTTAAGCACTCCATGTTTATCCTATCTCTTGTATAAATCCCCTCACTGTTCCCGATGTATGGCATACATCGGTGGCAGAGAAAGGGTCAAAAATGTCAATAATGTTAGTCTTTTATATCTTGGGGCTTGACTTCTTGCCATCTGGTTAAAATTATTCTAAGCAGGGGAATTGGCGCTGTCCGACTATATGTGATAGTTCTTCCAAAATAACAAAATAACGAAATACCAAAGTGTAAATTTAAAACAAATGTGTCAGAGATATCAAGAGAATATTAATGTGCATATAAAAAAATATTAATGTGCATATAAAAAATCTGTATGTTGAATGAATCACCTATAAAGTATAATAAAAAAAATTGCAAAGTGCTCTAAAAACGCATGTAAAAAACGCATGTAAAAAATCCCATATGCAGTAAAAATTGATGTCTATATCTTAAAAGTGATCCCTATATATAAAAATACCTAGGGAACGGAAACCAATAAACAATGGTGAAAACAATTATGGTGATCCACATGAGCAATTACTAAAACACATAAAAAGTGAAGACCTGAAGAATGGTAAAAAATGTGTGTGAGAACCCCTGCCTGTGTGCAATAACAATCACAATAAAGGCAATCAATGCAAAACAATTCATATGTATATGAAAACAAAAAACAAAAAGTGAATTAACAAAAAATTAATAAAAATTAAGTAAATTAATAAAAAATATATTAATAGAAAAAAGTCCACAAAGAGTCCTAAAAATGTGTCCCACTGGTGAAGGAAAAAACGTAGTCACAGCCTTCAACTGTTGGTGTCCCGTCCTTCAATACACCCCCACTCGTGTGTACACTTCCCGGACTGCCTAACCCCTGCAGGGGTAAAAGGCATATGCAGACAGTCCTGCGATGGCGGAACCGGGACGTGATCCTCCGTCCAGGGGTGCTATATCCTGCTCCGGCGTGATGTTATCCCCAGTAACGGGTATCCACATGAAGTGAAAAAAAGGAACACCTCATAGTGTGAATCCATAAAAAGTAGAAACTTTATTTAGAAAATCCATATGGTAAAAACTGGTAAAAGTACAATCCACAAACTGGAACTATAAACAATGTATAGATAACCGGCTCACAGCCGAAGGGCAGCGTGGTAAGGCGTGCGTTCCACCGCCCGACAACTGAAACCGGAACCAACACAATCTGGAAGAGAGAGGTGCAGACGTGTGCGTATCACGGGGCCACGGCTTACGCGTTTCGTCATCAAGACGTCATCTGAGGCGTGGCCATCTTGATACTCCACACGTCTAAATAGGGAAACGGAGGTGTCACTTTAACCAATCGGATGCTTGAAAACCGCCCCTTTTGAATCCCCATAAGAAACCATTACGGTCCTAATTCCTGGTCTGGCGCCATCATGTGGAGAAAATGCATAATGGTGTTTTGGGCGCCTCCGTTTGACAGAAGAAACCACAGCACAAGATACAAGGGTAAACAATCAGCGAGGGGAGACTCCCTCATACCAAATTCATTGTATATTACATATCCCAACGATGTCTGACTCCAAATAAAAACGGGGGAGCCAAAATAAATAGAAAAGGGGAATTAGATAGAAATAAAATTGAAAAATAAAAAAAATAAAAATAAATAGAAAAGAGGAATTAGATAGAAATAAAATTGGAAAATAAATAATAAAAAAATTAAAAATAAAAATAAAAATAAAAATGAAAATAAAAAGAGAGGGTATATAAAATGTGAAAAAATTCTTGTTGATATATATCTGAAGGGTGGTATAAGCCAGAAAATATTGGGGGCATCAATAAAAATACATATAAAATACATGTAGAAATATATATAGGTATTTCTGTGCCCCATAAACCAAAAGCAGGAAAACACATACATAATAAAGGCCTGCATAAAAAATATATTGGACAAAAAAATATGCATTCATAATAAAGGCCTGTGGGATATTTAAAAAAGGATCCAGGAAATAAAATTGGTAAAAAAGCCTATATTCTGATCTATGATCCTAATTAAATTCATATTCACAATAAGGGCCCATACGGAATCTATGTAAAATGTTGAAAAGAATACAACATAGTAGCTAGTTAGGATTGATTAAGGGCCTATATACTAATCTATGTTACCAGTTTGAAGGGGTACAATATGGGCCATATAAAGTGCAGAGACTAACGCATTAATGTAAATAGAAGTTTAAAATGGATTAAAAACCTGAATAAAATTGTGAATAAAAAATATATATAGCCCAGAGTTCAATCACGAAGTAGTGAACCGGGAAAACATTTTATAAAAAGAATGGTTATGACTGGTGGGGAAGAGCCCCTTAAAAATTGGACAGAAAACAGTTTAGGTCCATCTCTACATTCAAACCCCTGGGGACAAGGCAATCTAAATGATGTATCCACCTTGTTTCATTTTGTGATATCAGTATCCTCTTACTGCCCCCCCTCCAATGGTTTTTTATGGTGTCAATCCCATAGAAAATGAGGCCAGATGGATCCCTGTGGTGAAATTAATCGAAGTGTCTGGAGAGGTTGTGTTTGGGGAACCCTTTTTTAATGTTATTAATATGTTCCCTAATCCGTACACAAAGGGGTCTAGTGGTCCTGCCCACATATTGCATCTGGCAAGGGCATTCGATAATATAGGTTACGTGGGTGGTGTTACAGGTGACCAGCTCCCTAATCTCATACTCCTTGCCACTCCTGGACCTAAAAGATGTTCTTTTTTTGGGTTGTCTTTTACTAACTCGGCAGGCCAAACATTTCTGACATCTATAAAATCCCTTCATATCGGAGAACAGTTTTACGTTCTTGGGGGGATCAATAACATTATGGACCAAGTGATTTCTGAGGGTGGGTGCTCTCCTGTAAATGAACCAGGGTTTTTTTGTCAGCAATTTTCCAAGGGTTCTATCGGATTTTAGGATCGGCCAGTACTTCCTTACAATATGCTCGATAGATCTGTATTGTTTATTAAACCCTGTAACAAAAGAGACGTCTACCGGAGACCTTTTCTTCCTGTTACCGGCTGTTAGCAGGGAGTTCCGGTCACATTCTTGTATCTCATTTCTTATGTTAGCCAGAACTTCTGGGTCGTACCCCTTATCTGTAAATTTCTTGATCAGGGTATCCGTCTGCTTTTGGTAATCTTCAATGTTATCGCAGTTCCTCCGTATTCTCAAGAGCTGCCCCTTGGGTATGTTCTTTTTCCATTTTGGATGGTGGCAGCTCGAGGTGGGTATATACCCATTACGATCAGTAGGTTTGAAAAAAGTTCTTGTTGCCAACTCACCCCCCTGTTTGAAAAATCTGTAGGTCTAAGTACTCTATCGAGTCACAATCTGTCTTGCCAGTAAAAGAGATCCCATATATATTTCTGTTAAGGCCATCCAAAAACCTCCCAAAGGAGTCGGAGTCCCCTTCCCACATGATAATTATATCGTCGATATACCGTCGGTAAAACTTTATCTCGGGTCTCCTGCTGTTATATATGTAGCGTTCTTCAAATAGATCCATAAATAAATTCGCCACACTCGGCGCGTCCCTTGGCATGACTTAATTGACCTTCTGGGAGTATTCCTGGGGCAAGCAGAACTCCAGGTTCTAGCTGAACAGGGTGTGAAGGGGGTAACATACTATAAGTATAAACTTTATCTTTGCGGGTAAATTTTGAAGCTACTGCTATTAGGTGATTTTTAAAGGGGGTGTAAGCAGACTAAGTGGACTTTGCATTTTACAACATATGTTTTATCACCCTTACTCCCGACTTCTCCCTATACCTGTACTCATCAACCCCTGCTAAATCTGATTCCACATAACCCCCAGGACCCTGGGGCATATACACTCATATCATTCTTTTCCTTTCTTACCTCCCTAACCTTCCTGTTTCTCCTAACTTCTAGCTGCCCTCTACCATGGTGGCCTCAGTCACCCAGACCCCAGTGGATGAAAGGGAGGTGGAGTTGAGTTCCTTCTATCCACACAAAGTGCTTTTCAAGTTTTTCTCTCAGCTCCCTCTTTGACCCTCTTTTTTGAAGGTACTTTGTTTTTTCGTCTTTTTTCCAGTTTCTCTGCTGAATGTCACACTTCCTTGAAAACTTCCCTGCCTGGCTATCCTACTTTCTCTCCTCTGGAATACCCACTATCATTTTTGGTGATTTTAACATCCCTGTTAATTTTAACACCCCAGCTACATCTCAAATTCTCTTAACCCAATCGCATCTATTGATCTAACACAATGGACACACACTGCTACTTAATCTTATGGTAACACCCTTCACCTTTTATTCTCCTTCCCCTGCAATCATTGCAACCTCTCCGGCATCCTTTCCGCCATGTGATCAAAGCCTAATAATTTTCACACTCCCTACTTCAAACCCCTATCCCTCCAACCAGAAAACAGTAAAACACAGCAACATTTGCCACTTTAACCCTACAACAAAATCTCACCCCTGTCCTGTTCTGACCTGGCCACTTCAGTCTACATTACAACAGCTCACTCTCATCCACCCTAGTCACACTTGCTCCGCTCACTATACACAGAATTAGTCCCTGGCTGCCACAACTCTGACAAACAGAAGTTGTAAAAGATAGCCACATTCTAGAGCAAGTATTGTGTAAAACTAAATGCCTGCAAGAGATTGCCCTTTGTAAATCTGTCCTCCTAAATTGTAATTCCTCCCTCAGTGCTGCCAAACCCTTTAATTAACACCCGCTCATGCAGTCCATGTACAGCTCTTTTCTACCTTCATCTCTCTCTTTTGTCTCCTACCGCTTCAACCCACTAACTCATTCACTGCCCAGGATATTACCAATCATTTCAAAAACAAGATAGATGCATTTTGTTTTTGAGATCTCCACTGTCCAGATATCGACTCTACTTAACATACCATACCTACTGCCACATTCAGTACTTTCTTCTTTTGACACCTTCACTGGACCCCACCAGTCTGAAAAATGTAATACCCATCTCCTTGCTCCCAATTACCTCCAAACTCCTAGAATGCCTAGTCTACAATTACTGAGCTGCTACTTCATTAACAACCTTCTCAGCCCTTTCTGGCTTTCGATCACAGTACTCCACAGAAACTGCCCTTCTAAAACCCCCGACTTACTAACTGCTAAACCAAATGGACATTCTCCGTACTCATACTATTAGACCTTTCTGTTGCATTTGATACAGTTTACCACTTGTTCCTCCCCACAAAATTCCACTGGCCTCCTATACTCTGCTTTTTACTGGTTTTCTTCTTCCTCACTTCCTCTTTTTGTAGGTGTCTCCCAAGGCTCTATGCTCTGAGCCCTTCTATTTTCTATATAAACCTCCTCTCTTGATCAATTGACAACCTCCAATGGGCGTGAAATGCCAACATATAGTGGGCATAGTCTCTCATGCATTACTAAATGACTTACTGATGTATCAGTTTGAATGTCATACCACTTCCTCAAACTCAATGTTACCAAAACTGAATTCATATTTCACCCTTCCCCTTCCCCCCATGTCCCCTCCCATGCCTTTTCCATCAAGATCAATGGCACAACTCCCAGTCCCTCATTCCAAGGCGCTAAGTGTAAATGCGAACTCTGACCTCCATTTTTGACCAGACATCCAATTACTGTTAAAATCTTGCCAGCTTCACCTTCATAACATTTCCAAATGTTACCTCCTCTTAACCATTGACTTCAAGATTCACTCCCATGTAATTTCTCGCCTCAACTATTGCAACTCCCTCCTCATTGGCCTACCTTTACACCTAATGTTCCTCCTTCAGTCTATCATAAACGCAGATGCCAAACTTTTCAACCTTACCGGCTCTTCAGTGTTCTCCATCCTTCTCTGCCTGTCCCTCCCCTTGCTCCCACTTGCACAATGAATAAAATTGAAACCACTAACTACAACATACAAAAGGTATGCACAACTGAGCCCCAAGATACATCTTTAAACTTATCTCAAAGTATCACCAAAAATGTCCTCTTAGCCAATTCCAGGACCCACAGGCTTTCTAGCTCCCTCATCACCAAATACCATGCATTCCTTCAGGACTTCTTCAGAGTCTCTCCCATCCTCTGAAACTCCCTACCACAATCCTTCTGGTTATCTTCCACTCTGTCCTTCTGTAGACCATTCCTGAAAACTCATCTTTTCAGGCAAGTCTATCTCACCTGTACCTAACTTTACTGTCTACTTTCATGTTGTAAAGTACTGAGCAAGCTGTAAGTACTATATAAATCCTGAATAATATTAATATAAGCCCTAACTGAATTCAATTTAGTTTGTTCAACCCTGTGTATTATAAACAAGTTTTTATAAAAAAAAAAAAAATATTGTTTCATTTTTTTTTCATCCTTTGCTGCATTTCAGCATTGCTGACAATGACAATTAATTAATTTGACAAAATTTAATAAAATCTGAAGATTTAAAAATATTGAAATTGTTGAAACGTTGTTACTATTTTGTTAATGCTGATATTTTGGATAATTGGCTTTACATTAACTTTATTGACACTGTCAAAATTCCAGACTATAAATGCTCTATAAAGAGGAAATAAAATTGCGAGCAGACATGCAATGTCTCTTCCACAATAAAAATTTGAAGCTTTCTGATGACGTGTTGAACAGGAAATGCATAGAGGCTGCATGTCCGCCCTTTACTGACGTCACATCCGGTTCCTTGGTTCCCATCTCCTGTGCTTTGGAACGCACGCCATGGCTTGGTGGGACGCCAAGCACATTTACCCAAAGCTGTACATGTTGGTGCTGACTTATAGCACTTTTAAATGTAAGTGCGCATTGTTTTATATACCTGCTTTTACCTATCTGCAATAAACATACTGCGCTATGAGTTATCGCTTCCATATATGCTGCTGGTTGAAAGAACCCAATATTACTACAAGGCTTATTTAATTTAAAGTTCTGGTGAGTTTGCATTTCTTATGCACGATTTGTGGTGGAGAACTATCTGAGAGATAAATATGTTCCTGCACTTTTCTTTGGATAACGGTGATTCTGTGAAGATTTATTGAGGAATTTCGTTTGGACTATTTTATACACATTTTTTATGAATTGATGATGAATTTTATTACTATTGGTTGTTTTGTATGAGTTTTCACTTATGCTGAATGATTAAGGTTTTTTAATTATTATATAAGTTATCGCTACACCTTTTTCTTAATTTCTTCACTCAATAAAATCAAACTACCTTCCTGCTTGCAGCCTTTAAAATGTTTTTAGTAACAAAGGGTTAAAAGCTTCTGACAGCCCTCCTCTCTTACTTTGCCAAGACATATAGTAAAGGCTGGAAATGTACATATAGTATTTTAATTACAGAAAGTGACATATATTGTAGTTTAGAAACCAAAGAGAGCAGAAGAGTTTCATATAAGGAAGTGACTGCTCTGGGCTTCAAAAAATGGTGGCCTCCAGCAAGAAGAAACAGGAGCAATGCTTGAGGCAAGTTACAGCACACACTAATTTTGGTAGTATAATTATTATTGTGGAATGTATTTTCTTTTGTTAAAAAAACTGTTACGAGTAAAGTTCCTCTTAAAGTAAGGCTCTCCATCCATGTCACAGCAAACATGTTACAAAGGGATCACGTACTATATCTCTATAATAATATGTTGTAATAATAATTAATGCTGGAATGGATATATTGCAGTGGAAATACATGGTCATGGTACCAAAGTTAGATGTTTTATTTTAAAAACGCCTCAGACTGCCGTCAATGCCACATTGATATGCCACAGTATATCATCGGCTTCCTAGTGAATATGCAGGAATAAGAATCACATAAATATCTCAGTGAATATTTTACAAGAAGAGACCTAAGCCTCTGGGCCAACCAGTCTTTCTAGGTCAGCAATGCCAAATTCCCTATATGGAAAGTATATTCAGCCATATGTATGGAAGTTTGACACTTATCTTGATTTATAATATAACTGTAATATTAATGCTAGTCAACAGCAGCGACTTTGGAAAAGGATCACTCACCTGTAAACCTGCCCCTGCTAATTATCCATGAACATGGATTTTCACTACACAGAACTCATGAAAACAAAACAGCTTTTCCCATTAAATCTGGCTCAGCACATTGTCACATGTCACACGTAGAGATTAAAAGGCAGATGGAGAATGTGTTTAATGGCATACAAATAAGCTTATTGAGAGATGATGGAAATCTATTCAGGGAGCGAGATTTTGGTGAGGAGAATATGAAACATAACGCAGAGGTGCTTTGGCTCTAACTTAATGCTTTCTCCCAAGCATAATGCTGTCATTTACATGTAGAACTAAACAGCTGTTCTCAAGGAAAGGGACCCCAGAGGCTGTTGTAAAGTAAGGATCTACTGCAATCTGTGAAGTATCACTCCTATACAAAAGCAGACAGCTTAGAGCACTGTTGCAATGGAAAAAAAAAACACATTAAAGGAAAATGTCTTCAATAATTGCCAACTCCACTTAAAGAACTCATCCACCTAAAACTGATATTCCAGTTTTGGCAGATGCTAGAGAGTTATACCACATGTTCTAATCCAGGGGTCTTCAAACTACGGCCCTCCAGTTGTTCAGGAACTACAATTCCCATCATGGCTAGTCATGTCTGTGAATGTCAGAGCTTTACAATGCCTCATGGGATGTGTAGTTCTGCAACAGCTGGAGGGCCGTAGTTTGAGGATGCCTGTTCTAATCTCTCACCCAAAACGAACTGCTCTTCGTTTCATACCCATACCCCACTGTGGTAAAACAAACATTTGGGTGAGCTTCTCCAGATACCTGACCCAAAGGTCTGGATTTTAGACGGTAAATTTAAACCTAAACGGTAGACTTAAAACCTTTGATCACCTGAAAGTAGAGTTTACTCTCCCGAATCATATGTTCTTCAAATACCTTCAGTTATGTCATGCTCTGCATGGGCAGTTTGATGGTAACTACCCACTGTTGCCTTCCCTTGACATTCTGGCTGTGCTGAAAGGGGATGAGCCCCACAAGTTGATCTAGTTTTTTTATGATATGTTACCCCAACCGCATCTCAGCTTGCCTACTCGCTAAAGCTGGAATAGGAGATGGATGCAGGCGAAATGAATCATGAGGATTGGAGTGAGGTGCTGGAGGTGGGTAAACTGGTGTCTCCCAAAATGTCCGACAGGCTTGCACATACATATATTCTCTATATAGCATATCTCACTCCCAAACGAATGGCAAAATTCTATCCCTCTCGGAGCCCCATGTGTCCCAAATGCCTGACTTCACACCTTTTGGGCATCTTATCTGGCACTGTCTTCGTTTAAGGATTCTGAGAGCAAGTGGTACAATTCCTTCATGACCAGATGGGCTTACCGGTGACAATGGACCCTAGGCAATGTTTATTGGGACCATTCCCAGACTCAGATATGGATAAACATACTCTTAGTTTTGTGCATGAAACCTTGTTTACTGCTAGGAAACTAGTTGTTCGAGTATGGCTATAGGCCATGACTCCTACACTTGCGTCTTGGATTGCCGAGATAAACAACTTTGCGGCCTATTATATAGGATTTACAGTTGTGCTCATAAGTTTACATACCCTGGCAGAATTTATGATTTCTTGGCCATTTTTCAGAGAATATGAATGATAACACAAAAACTTGTTTGGCTGAAGCCATTTATTATCAATCAACTGTGTTTACTCTTTTTAAATCATAATCACACCAGAAACTACCCAACTGACCCTGATCAAAAGTTTACATGGGGATGTGTGAGCTACAAAGGCACAGGAAATTTGGTCAAAATTGATGGCAAGATGAATGCAAGATGAATGCAGTATGTTATCAAAAAATACTGGAGGAACATTTTCATTCATCAGCCAGGAAGCTGCACATGGGACATACTTGAACAGTCCAACATGACAATGATCCAAAAGACAAGGCTAAGTCGCCCTTTCATTGGCTACAGCAGAATAAAGTGAAGGTTCTGGGGTGGCCATCTCAGTCTCCTGACCTCAATATCATTGGGCCACTCTGGGGAGATCTCAAACGTGTAGTTCATGCAAGACAGTCTAAGAATTTTTACTAATTTTACCATGATTTTTTTTTTGTTTTTCCCCATGCATGATTGGCTAGTTGCAGTTTTGTATGGAAACCTTCAATGACATATATTTTAATTTCTTATTTTCACATATGACTAGTCATATGAATTCTATTCCTTTCTACTTTTACTTCAGCCTTGATACATAATACAGAATACTTTATTAATCCCAAAGGGATGATGAAGGGGTAATTGCAGAGCCCCCAAAATGCATTGGTTGTTTAATGTCACCCTTATATGAACTGATAAAAATGTGGACTCTTGGACTATTGGTCTGGAGCTCTTATTAGACTTGTTACATATGGATTACACATCTGCTGTGACCATAACACTCTTCCCAACCCAGGAACTTGAAAAAGGAGGGACACTTTAGAGACAGAGAAAACCGAGCGCAATGGTGGACATGGTTACAATGCAAAGAATATTGGGTGCAGTTAAAAGGGGCAGCAAAATACTCCTTAATAACTGTGCTATAAGTGAGAACCTCACAGGCATACATATACAGTACCTAAACTACGATTTTAAAGGAAATAAAAGCCTATCAACAGAGAGTTAGCACATTGTCTATATATGTATATCCTTATCTATGCTTTATATACTGTATGTGCTAGTTTATAGCTACTGGGATGAGTTTTTCAGTTTTTCAGGTTTTTTTTGTACAAATACAAATATGATTTAATTTTTATTTTCCTATTAAAGGTTAAGTTCTATTTGTACAAGGATGTTATAGTCATTGCTTTGAATGTGCATTGGAAGATGTTGTTTAACCGCTTCAGCCCCGGAAGATTTTACCCCCTTCCTGACCAGAGCGTTTTTTGCGATTGCGTCGCACTGCGTCGCTTTAACTGACAATTGCGCGGTTGTGCGACGTGTCTCAAAAACAAAATTGACGTCCTTTTTTCCCTACAAATAGAGCTTTCTTTTGGTGGTATTTGATCGCCTCTGCGATTTTTATTTTTTGCACTATATACAAAATAAGAGCGACAATTTTGAAAATTGTCATTTATACAACGATCAGTGCGATTAAAAATGCACTGATTACTGTGTAAATGACACTGGCAGTGAAGGGGTTAACCACTAGGGGGCGGGGAGGGGTTAAGTATGTCCTAGGGGAGTGATTCTAACTGTAGGGGGATGGGCTAGCAGTGTCATTACTCTGATCACTGCTCCTGATGACAGGGAGCTGTGATCAGTGACACTTGTCACTAGGCAGAACGGGGAGATGCTGTTTACATCAGCATCTCCCCGTTCGTCCTCTCCGTGAGGCGATCGCGGGACCCGCAACCCAACTCACGGTGCGCACCGCGCCGGGGAATTCAAATGGACGTACCTGTAAGTCCATTTGCCCAGCCGTGCCATTCTGCCGACGTACATCGGCGTGCACCGGTCGGGAAGGGGTTAAACAAATGTTCAATAAAAACCTTTCTGATTTGAAAAAAAAAAAAAGTTAAGTTCACCTTTGTTCACCTTTTTTTTTTTTTTTAAATTCCAGCTCCCCTATGTACCAATATAGCATCAATGTACTTATTTGGCAAAAATGAAACGGCTTTCTATTAATTCTACACTGGTTTACCTCACTCTCTTCATAGCTGTTAAAACACTCTGCTCGATTACTTCTGCCTTACTTACTGAACAGACTTTAGGTCATGACACAGGAAGGAGTTGACCAGCTGAGGGTTCATGATGCAGGGTGTGTGCTAATGAGATCAGCTGGTCAACTCCTTCCTGTGTCATGACCTACAGTCTGTCCAGGAAGTAAGACAGAAGTAATCAAGCAGTGTGTTTAGACAGCTATGAAAAAAGTGAGGTAAGTCTGTGTAGAATTAATGGAAAGCTGTTTTATTTTTGCTAAATATGAACATTAATGCTATATTGGTACATAGGGGAGCTGGAATTTAGAAAAAAAAAGGTGAACAAGGGTGAACTTAGCCTTTAAAGAAGAACTTCCTTTTCAAAGGGTTGCAAAACACACATAAATGAGCAACTGTTGGGAAAATAAATACTTTGGTCAGGCTATGTGATACAAAACATAGTGTGCAATAGCCTTTCTCAACCATTGTAACATAGAGGAATGCTTAAAATAACTTTCTGGTCTCAGGGAACCTTGCTAATAATTTGTATATCTACAATTCCTGGTACATTATTGCAATGGTCACTGGAAAGGAAGCAATCCTTGCTACTGTAGTGTCCCCAGAAACTCCTTGGTACTGAAAAATTATAAGAAGCAAAGGGCTTACACAGTCCGTTTAGGCTCCACTTACATAAAAAAAAATGTCACTATTGGGTGACCTGGACCACATAGCATAAAAAAACTGCTATGCAATACATTTGTAATTTAATGTGATTTGCAAACGTGTGGACTTCCAGGCACAGGAGACATTAGGGTATTTAAAGGGCTGTAACAAAATAATCTATTATGTAGGAAAGAAAAAAAAAAAAATTTTATGAAATTATCACTGTGCTTTAATTTAAAGGACAGCTGTAAATCTAGAATTAGTTCTCTGAAGAGGTGTCTATTAATTGTCACCACTAAACCAAGCAACCATTGTCACTACTGTCATAGAATGTGGAAATGCATCTCTATGAAAAGTCATGTCTTCTACTATTCTCCAGTCGGTGAACATATTTATGCAGGGATACTGGTTTTGGGTCATTCTTATTATTATTATGCAGTAAGATTATATTTTTATAACGGTTTTAATTTTTTGTCACAATTTATAGAAATCTTTATTCTTTCTTTTTTTTTTTATTTTAAATTTTAACTGGGGGGTTCGGGGAGGGGTTTGCCAGGCACAGCATTCTTGCACATTATGGCATTATAGCACACTTACTATTGGGTGTACTCTCCCTCTAACAATGAGAAATCTGAGCTCCAAATCACCCCTCTGCCATTGGAATCATGTTCTTATACTCTTCTTCTGAGACCGTAATGTTCTTGCACCCATTGGATGACCACTGATGATGTTACTCTTACAGATTTCAGAAATGGATCAGGATTGTACACTTCAATGCACATGTGTTGCAGTCAATGTGTATTTAACAAAAATAGCAGGTAAGTAAAATATATAATGCCAAAAAACCCAAACACTGGCAAATTGTTATGTGACAAGTTTAGTTTTCAATAGACATAAAACCACTTCAGCCCCGGAAGAATTTACCCTCTCCCTGACCAGAGCACTTTTTGCGATTAGGCACTGCGTCGCTTTAACTGACAACTGCGCAGTTGTGTGACGTTGTACCCAAACAAAATTGATGTCCTTTTTTTTCCCACAAATAGAGCTTTCTTTTGGTGGTGTTTGATGGCCTCTGCGGTTTTTATTTTTTGCGCTATAAACAAAAAAAGAGCGACAATTTTGAAAAAACGCATTATTTTTTTACTTTTTGCTATAATAAATATCCTCCAAAACTATATAAAATTTTTTTTTTCCTCAGTTTAGGCCGATATGTATTCTTCTACATATTTTTGGTAAAAAAAACAGAAATAAGCGTATGTTGATTGGTTTGCGCAAAAGTTATAGCGTCTACAAAATAGGGGATAGATTTATAGCATTTTTATTATTATTTTTTTTCACTAGTAATAGCGGCGATCTCTGACTTTTATCATGACTGCGACATTATGGTGGACACATCGGACAATTTTGACACATTTTTGGAACCATTGGCATTAATACAGCAATCAGTGCGATTAAAAATGCATTGATTACTGTAAAAATGTCACTGGCAGTGAAGGGGTTGGGCTTAACACTATGGGGCTGTGAAGGGGTTAACTGTGTTCCCTGGGAGGTGATTCTAACTGAAGGGGGAGGGACTAACTACAGGAAGTGACAGATCGTGGTTCCTAGCTAATAGGAACACATGATCTGTCACTCCTGTCAGAACAGAACAGGGAAGTGTGTGTTTACACACACTCATCCCTGTTCTGTGTCTCCAGCTCATGGCCGGTGGTCATCGAGTGTCGGCCACCAGCATCGGCACCCCCGCTGTGCAGTGGGTGCGCGCGCGCGCCTGCTATCCAGACCCCGTGAGCCCACGTACAGTTACGTGGTTTCGCGCAGGGGAGCCAACCTGCTGCAGTAAAACTGCAGCGACTGGTCTGGAAGCGGTTAAAGAAACATCCCTGCTCTATGGCTGCATGAAAATTTCCTGCCTCTGGAAATTGGGGTGCTGACCAAAGATTAAGCCCTTATTGCATAAGACTTGGAGTGGGGCAGTCAAAGAAGGGCTGCAGCCTGCTTTGTCTGGCTTAAATAAAGTTGGATGCAGTCTGATATTTTTGGTGATCAAATACCTTCTGAACGGCTCCTGCCATTTGAGCACTACCTATTTTGTACTTTTATCAGAAGGTTTAGGCTAACCAGGTAAAGATCCTATCCAACAACTGTTCAGCTCAAAAAGAAACCAAAACCAATACATTTACCTGAGCCAGGCTTATTTAAATGTTACGGTATTTCTTCATATAATCCTTAAAAAGACATATAAATGCATAGACATAGTATGAAAACCATATGATAAAATAGTTTCATTGCATTAATAACATATCCAGCGGAGTCAGCAATTGTTTTGAGGCAGATTTCAGAACTTTCATTGTAGTCCATGGAAGATCTGCTTCTATGTAGCCACTATAAAGGTATCTAAGCATAGCCATGAAAGATCTTTTGATACAAATGAATCTGACTGTTTTGGGCGATTATTTGATCATATCAAAGCTTGAAATGTGCCAGATGTTCAGATAAGCTTGAAAAGTTTATTCGTTATCAGACTAGAATATTGAATGTGGATGTCTACAGGATGTAACTGTTCTTTAAAATATGCAGGTTAAGTAAGGGCAGACGAGATTATTCTATAAAGAGAACCAGTCTTTACTAGGTTTATAGAAGGACTTTCCTGTGCAAATTACGGAGATGGCTATGGCTGGAAATTATAGCTATCTGGTTGCATATTGATCAATTGACTCCGATACTTTATGAGACACTGACCCAGGCTAAGCATGTACATCAGAAAAGTCAAAGTGAAGTCTAAACTCCTGTTCTGTATATTTGTTCTGGGTGAGTAGAACCAGCATTTTAGAAGCAGAATGTCAGGGACATGGCTGTCGCAGGACTGGCAATGTCACCCAAATCCAACATGGGCATCCACAGAGAGTCCAGGTGCATGCAGGAGCGTGTGCCGCAGATTGGTGCACGTGCGTGCGCAATACGACGCGTGCACGGATACGCAATACGACTCGTGCACGGATGCGCACAATTGCCGTGACCGACGCTGGCACCAACTGCCCTATTAAAACCAGCAACTAAAGACTGAACATTCCTAGATTATCTCAGCTTCCCTGTGTACCTTGTGATTCTGTATTCTCATCTGTGGACTACCAGTTATCTACCCGGCTTGCCTTGACCTCGCTCCCTGATACCCTGTAAATCCTCCGAACCTCTGGCCTGCATCTGGACTTCAGTTCTGTTCCTGTCTCCTGTGTATGACTTTGACTCGTCCCTGTTTATGCTCCTGACCTGATTTACCCTGTATGACCTCTGGCCTGGCTCCTGGTTTCTCCTCCTACCAAGCATCACAAGTACAGCGTTTGCTACCAGCCCGCTACAGTCATCCTTCAGTGATCAGCTTATCTGACTACAAGCAAACACCTGGCAAACCGTGCTTCTTTGAGCACCGTGCTCCCTGTTCCCAATTCCAGGGCCGTACTGCGCTTAGCCGCAAGGGGAGCCCTCTTAGCATCTCGGTCTCCATACCTGCACCTGACACAGAATTAAGCAATAGCAACCTCCTAGATGGTGTTGACTATTAAAGGAAATATGTATACTCCTTGGTGCCATCTAGTAGCCATAATGCAGTATTTTCCGCTTTCACAGATTCAAACAGCTAAGAATATAGCCTGAGAACATTTGATTTAGATCTATTCACACGGAACTAATTTACATGATGTTGCGATGAATGAAAAGTTATGCAGATATTTTTTTTTAATAAATACACCTTTATCACCTATATCAGTAAATGCAACAACTTCAACAATGACATCCTGTGTACTGGGAGCTGTGGGTAAGAGTAACCTTGACAAACAATCAGCAAGAATATTTTTTAAACCTTGTTTGTATTTTATTGTGTAATTATATAGTAGCATTGCAAACCATCTGTTTTTTTTTTGCATTCCTGCTTTTGTTAGTCCCGTTTGTGGTTACCAGTGAAGTTAAAGGCTGTGGACAATCCAAAAGGTGACCTCTCAACCTCAGTTATGGTTTCCATTTTTCTGTGATCATACAGATTCTAGGGCTTCTTTTTTTTACAGTAGAATAATTTTGTTCTGCTTCTGTATGGGTTTCCGGATGCAAAAGCAACAGTTTTATTTACCTGGTCTGCTATGACAGCTCAGCAGCATGGACGTAGTCTAAGCATCTGCTGTCTATGGAATCCTATACCCACAGTTAGCCACATTTGAGCCAGTGGACAAAAAAAAAAAACCTTATAAAGCATTATCTGATTTTCTGCATTGGGGAAAAAATCCTTTCTGATTCCCTAAAAGGCAATTGGATATTCCCTGGATATTGGTGTTATTAGCTATAAATGTTGTTATTATCTATTTATGTTTTGTGCATTTAGGAATACATCCAGTTCTTTTTTTAAAAATTGAGCTGGCCAGAACTAGTTTTTGAGAGAGTATATTCCACATTTTCACAGCTCTTACTGTGGAGAAGCCTTTAGGTATTTATCCTTTATGCAAAACTAAAAAAAAAGTTTGCCTTTAGTTATACTTTAAGGCTAATTTCCTCCAGCACGATAGAGACAGTAGATCCATGAGTTTGTCCCAAACCTTTCGGCAGTTTGAGCAAATGGTGAACTATTGCAATCATTTACTGCCAAACCAACCATTACGACTCATGAACTTTCTGGCCTCTAAACTGTGGTCATGTAACTTGGAAGGGTCAATCATAGAAGAGTTCCAATGTGCCAACCCCCACCTATAAAAGTCAGGAGTCTCAAGAGCAGTGGCGGCTGGTGCTCAAAATTTTTTCGGGGGTGCAAACAAACTGAAAAATTCTGAAAAATACTTAAAAAAAAAAATTCAATTGCAGCCTCACTGTGCCTATCAAATTCACCCACTTAGCCCATCAAATACAGCCACTTTGCCCATCAAATGCAGCCACTGTGCCATCAATTGCAGCCACTGTGCCATCATATGCAGCCACTGTGCCCATCATATGCAGCCACTGTGCCATCAATTGCAGCCACTGTGCCATCATATGCAGCCACTGTGCCCATCATATGCAGCCACTGTGCCCATCAAATGCAGTCACTGTGCCCATCAAATGCAGCCACTGTGCCCATCAAATGCAGTCACTGTGCCCATCATGTGCAGCCACTTTGCCATCAAATGCAGCCCCTGTGCCCAGCATATGCAGTCACTGTGCCCACCAAATACAGCCACTGTGCCCATCGTGCAGCCACTGTGCCCACCAAATACAGCCACTGTGCCCATCATATGCTATGCAGCCACTGTGCCCACTGACCCCCCCCCACTCACAGAGCTCGTTGCTCTGGCAGCACCCTAACCCCCTGCGTGCGTGGCTCTGACAGAGGGGACTTACCGCAGCAGCTCCTCTCCAAGGCACCAGAGCGGCAGCGACCTCCGCTCCAGCGCGTGTCTACTCCACTCCTCTTCCTAAGCACCAGGCATCCAATGGGGTGGCCTGGCGCTTTGGCCAATCAGGAAACAGGTCTGACGCTCTGCCTCCTGATTGGCGGGGAGGAAGGTTGGTGTGAAAATAGCGAAAATTAATTCGCTGTCATCACACAATTGGGTGGAATCAGGGTGCACTCTCTGCGCCCCGAGCCCACCCTATTTTGAACCCTATTAGAGCCTCTGGCTCCAATCAGGTGTTTCAAAAAGTACCACCCCCGCCACAGGAATCCGCATGGATGGGGGGGGGGGGGCGGCGCCCATGTGCCCACAATGCATGGGTCATCACTGCTCCAGAGCTTTTGTTCATTATGTGTTACAAATGATATGGAGTAGTTAGGGAAAGCCCTGTAAATGTCTCTCTATATTTACATGCAATCACAGACATACAGGGGGTTATTTACGAAAGGCAAATCCACTTTGCACTGAAAGTACACTTGGAAGTGCAGTCGCTCTAAATCTAAGGGGTAGATCTGAAATGAGGGGAAGCTCTGCTGATTTTATCACCCAATCATGTGGAAGCTAAAATGCTGTTTTTTATTTTCCTTGCATGTCCCCCTCGGATCTACAGTGACTGCACCTCCAAGTGAAGTTTCCTTTAGTAAATAACCCCCACAGTGTGTTCTACAGTTGTCTAGCAGATTAGGGGAGATTTGGAAGCTTTTACAGGGAGAGTTAAAATCCGGTGCTGATAGCTGAAAAAACGTATCTCTATTTTTACACATGGTAAAACACAAACACAATTATGGAGTTTATTCAGAAGTGTTACAGCAGGGAGAGATTTTCAGCGTGTTATCAGGAACAGGTACATGCTGGTGGCCATTTCAAAAAAGTCTATATTTATTTAAGACAGAGTGTGTATTTTGCCCTCTCCTATATTTTGGATATATCTCAGAGTATTTGTCTTGGCAGATATACCGTTCTGTGTGTATCACAGCAACAACTTAATTTGATATTTTGCTGCTGTATTTCACCTTGCTTTTTTTTGCCTGTGGGGGATGCTTTTTCAATTTTTTTTTTTCTAATTTTAATTAGGTCTCAAAAAAAAGGAAGGGGGTTATTGTTTAGTAAAAATTGTTTACCACTTGCCTACTCGGCACTTTCACCCCCTTCCTGCCCAGGCTAATTTTCAGCTTTCAGCGCTGTCACTCTTTGAATGACATTTGCGTGATCATGAAACACTGTACCCAAATAAAATTTTTATCATTATTTTCACACAAATAGAGCTTTCTTTTGGTGGTATGTAATCACCACTGGGTTTTATTTTTTGCTAAATAAACGAATAAGGACTGAAAATTTGGAAAAAAAGACAAACTTTTTCATAGTTTGCAAACTGGTAATTTTTTCTCTTTCACTGATGTGCACTGATGAGGCTGCACTGATGGACACTGATGGACACTGATGCTGCTGCACTGATGTGCACTGATGAGGCTGCACTGATGGACACTGATGCTGCTGCACTGATGTGCACTGATGAGGCTGCACTGATGTGCACTGATGAGGCTGCACTGATGGGCACTGATGATGCTGCACTGATGGGCACTGATAGGCTGAACTGATGGGCACTGATAAGCTGCACTGATAATCAGTGCCTTGATTATTAGTGTACATATCCCTTTTACAGAAGCCTGTTATCGGCTCTCTTCTCCCTTCCTCACGATGTCAGTGGACATCGTAAGGAAAGGAGTGCCGGAAACCGACATCTGTTTACCTCCATGATCAGCTGTGATTGGACACAGCTGATCAAGTGATAAAGAGCCGTTGATTGACTTTTTCCCTCAATCTGCGATCAACAGTGTCTGGAAGACACTGTGATCACAGAGTGCGCCACCCGATAGAGTGAGATGAATAGAGTGGAAATGGATTTGAACACCTATCAGTTGTTACTGCTTCCTATTAGGGAGATTCACCCTCTCTATTTGTATTGTTAACCATTATCATTGAAAGTGAAAGTAAAAAGAAAATCCCAAATTTTGTATAATGTTGTATTTTTGATTTCTACATTTAAAAATGGTTGTTGGTGGTACTGTTAAAATTAATGATTGTGTGCAAATAAATTAAATCTGGTAACATATCTGGGGTGTTTTTTTCTTTCTGTGACTTCATGATAACTTTATCTTGATTTCTACATTTAAAAATGGATGTTAGTGGCCCTGTTCAAACTGAGGCTTGGGCACAATCTATTTAATACTGGGAACATACGCACCACAATATTTGGTGTGTTTATCCAGGAAAAAATATATACTGTAATGTTGATTTCAAGATTTAAAAATGCCTGTTGGTCATGTCTGTTTAACCCTCAGAAGATTTGGCTGCTCAATGACCAGGTCATTTTTTGCGATACGACACTGGGTCGCTTTAACTGACAATTGCGCAGTCGTGCTACGCTGTACCAAAACAAAATTGAAGTCCTTTTTTTCCCACAAATAGAGCTTTCTTTTGGTGGTATTTGATCACCTATATGGTTTTTATTTTTTGCGCTATAAATAAAAGAAGAGTGACAATATTTAAAAAAAAAACACTATCTTTTACTTTTTGCTATAATAAATATCCCACATTTTTTTTCAAAATAACTAATTTTTTCCTCAGTTTGGGCCGATATGTATTTTTGTACATATTTTTGGTAAAAAAAAAAAATGGCAACAAGCGTATATTGAATGGTTTGCTCAAAAGTTATAGCGTCTACAAAATAGGGGATAAATTTATGGCATTTTTATTATTATTATTATTTTTTTCTAGTAATGGCGGCGATCTGTGATTTTAATTGGGACTGCGATATTGTGGCAGACAAATTGGACACTTTTGACACATTTTTGGGACCATTGACAATTATACAGCGATCAGTGCTTTAAAAATGCACTGATTACTGTATAAATGTCACAGGCAGGGAAGGGGTTAACACTATGGGGGCGATCAAGGGGTTAACTGTGCTCCCTCACTGTGTTTTAACCATAGGGGGGATGGGACTGTCTAGGAGGAGAGAGAGATCGGTGTTCATACATAGTATGAACACACGATCTGTCTCCTCTCCCCTGAGAGAACCAGGATTTGTGTGTTTACACACACAGATCCCGGTTCTCGCTCTGTCATGAGCGATCGCGGGTGCCCAGTGGTCATCGCGCCAACTGGGCACTCGCATCGGCTCCGGGCACACGCTGCGCATGCCAAAAGGCGAAGAGATGTAAGGTAACGTTGTTTTGCCCAGCTGTGCCATTCTGCTGCAGTAAAACTGCGGCGGCTGGTCGCCAACCAGTTAAATTGGGGCTTAAAGTGTTATTAAACCCATAACTAATAAATGTAATATTTTGCAGCTTACCAATCAGTAGATGTTGTGCCGAATCCGTTTTTTTTTTTTTTTTTTCTTTTTTAGACTTTTTCTCTCTGCCTTCATCTGAGGATTTGGCCAGTAACACACCTTCTGTATTTGAGCACCCCCACTCTGGATGAATGAGCACAGGGGACACTTTTGAACAGCAGCAGAGTGTTAGATGTACTAGCAGATTTAAATACATGCGCTAATTGAAGCCAATGCTTCAGGAGCAGTTACAGCAAACTGTTTTTTCCTTTTGGGATAAAGAATTTACATGAATAGAAAGATCTGATCATTGTTAGCACTCCTGCTTTTCTGGGAGCATGCTCACTACAATATTTAGAGTGCTTTTTTCTTGAAGTATATGATACAGTAATGTTGATTTATAAATTTAAAAATGTTGGTCGGTGGACCTGTTCAAATGGGTGCTTGTGTGCATATACATTATATTACTGGGAACAGCAATCTTTTGTAGTTTTTTGGGTGGAATAAATGGCACTGTAATGCTGATTGCTAGATTTTATAGCCATTGATGGTGGGTAATACATGGCAATACAATGTTGATTTCTAGATTTTACAATAGCTGATGTGTGTCTTGTTGAAAATGGGGCCTACTACAAGTGATTCAGTTCTGTGTACAGTACATGCTGTGAATGAGCCATTGGTTACGCACAGGCAGCTAGTAAGGGTTGAGAAGATTTGGTATTGGAAAATAAAAATATAGGGGTTGATTTACTAAAGGCTCATCCACCTCACAAACCGCTCAGCATCTGCTACACCCCTCTGCCAATCCCTCCATTGGCCACTCAGTCACCAAATTAAATTCAAGATACTAACTATAACTTACAAAGCCATCCACAACCTGGCCCCCAGCTACATCTCTAACCTAGTCACAAAATACCAACCGGATCGTTCTCTTCACTCCTCCCAAGACCTCCTGCTCTCAAACTCCCTTGTCACCTCATCCCATGCTCGCCTTCAGGACTACTCCAGAGTCTCACCCATCCTCTGGAATGCTCTACCCCAATCCGTCCAATTGTCTCCTACTTTATCCACTTTCAGACAATCCCTGAAAACTCATCTCTTCAGAGAAGTCTATCTGCCCCCCACCTAACAACTGTACATTTATCTTCTCAATCAGCACATCACCCACAGTTATTACCTCTTGTATCTCTTGACCTTCCCTCTTAGATTGTAAGCTCTAAGGAGCAGGGCCCTCTGATTCCTACTGTATTAAAGTATATTGTATTTGTACTGTCTACCCTCAAGTTGTAAAGCGCTACGTAAACTGTTTGCCCTATATAAATCCTGTATAATAATAATAAAGGCAAATCCACTCTGCAAATGCTGATTTTTATTTCCCTTGCATGTCCCCCTCAGATCTACAGCGGCTGCACTTCCAAGTGCACTTGCAGTGCACTTGGAAGTGCACAATGGAGTTGCCTTTAGTAAATAACTCCCATTGCATCTAAACCATATCATTCAAACAAGTAAGTAACAGCAGTGCTGGCACAAGGTCATCCGGTGGCAAAATGAGCCCCCCCCCCCCTCCGGATGTAAAGGAAGGGTCAGTGTAATTTCAATACAAGAAAATACTATACAAATTAAATTAGGTTTAATTTGATAGAAACAGAGTTCAAACATTTTAATTATATGTATTTTATTAGAGGCACCTAAAGTGCTTCCTCAGTATTTCCAGTGCTCCCACAGTTTTCTTTTAAGCCTGTTCAACCAGCATGGTTTAGGGTTTAAATATCGAGGACTGAAGAGAAAGTAGGAGTAAAATAAGCCCTTTTGCTCAAGTAACAGTACCCAGCATTGATGTCAGAAGATGCAATAATAACCCCTCACAGTGGTGATCGTAGTTTAAGCAATAATAACCCACAGCGTCAGTGCCAGTCTCTGCAATCATAACCCCCAGCACTAGTGCCAGTTTTTTAATAATAATCCCCAGCATCAGTGCCAGTTTCTGCAATAATAGACCCCAGCATTGCTGCCTGTTTACACCCCCAGCATAAATGTCAGTTTCCATAATAATAGCCACCAGCCTCATTGCCAGTTTCTGCAATTATATCCCCCAGCATCGGTGCCAGTTTAGATAATAACAACCCCCAATATAAATGGCAGTCTCCATAATAATAACCGCTAACACCAGTGCCAATTTATGCAATAACAATCCACAGCATCAGTAGCAGTAATAATAACCCCCAGCATCAGTGCCACTTTCTACAATTATATCCCCCAGCTACTGTGCTGGTTTCTGAAATTACAGTATATCCCACAGCCTCAGTGCCAGTTTCTGCAATTACAGTATATCCCCCAGCATCGGTGCCAGTTTAGGAAATAACCCCCAGCATAACTGTCTTCATAATAATAACCACCAACATCTGTGCCAATTTACACAATAATAACCAACAGCATTGGTGTCAGTAGCAGCAATAATAACCCCCAGCATCAGCACCAGTTTTTGCAATTAAATCCCCCAGCCTCTGTGCCAGTTTAAAAAAAAAATAACCGCCAGCATAAATGGTAGTTTCCATAATAATATCTGCCAGTTTCTGCAATAGTAATCCACAGCATTAGATAAAGAATATTCGTGCGCTATCACATACGGGGAAAGGAGAGGGGGAGTAGAACTAGGAAAAGCCGCCTACACCGGGTGGGGTACAACCTGCCCCTGTATGTCAAATAGGTAAGTGAAAGTGTGGTGTTGCGCTAATCCTTAAAATCATATACAAATCTATGACAAAACTCGATAAATTGACAGTGTTATAGGGCGTACACACGGTCGGACTTTGTTCGGACATTCCGACAACAAAATCCTAGGATTTTTTCCGACGGATGTTGGCTCAAACTTGTTTTGCCTACACACGGTCGCACAAAGTTGTCGGAATTTCCGATCGCCAACCACGCGGTCACGTACACCACGTACGACGAGACTAGAAAAGGCCAGTTCAGAACCAAGCACGGCACCCTTTGGGCTCCTTTTGCTAATCTCGTGTTAGTAAAAGTTTGATGAGAGATGATTCGCGCTTTTTCAGACTCGTGGCTTTCAGATCGTTTTCTGCCGTTCAGTTTGTGCTTGTGGGTTTGTATCTGCTCTTCAGTGCGTGCAGTCAGTTCGTATTGGAGTTTTCTGTGTGATCTTGCCTGCTCGTTGCTGTTTTTCAGGTCGCTCTTCACAGGCCTTGCTGTTCTTCAGTGCGTTCTGTTACTTCGTTCTGAGCAGCCGACCGTTTTCTAGCCATGTTGCGTATACGTACTCCTCGTAGAGTTCCTGCTGTGCGGGGGCTTGGTGTTGGGGTCCTGACCTTGACACAAGTCCAGTCCATGAACAGGGTGGGGAGGAGTTCATGGACCAAGAATTGGTTGCTTCAGCGTGACCAGTCATATGCCTTTGCTCCGTGAGATCCGTGAGAATAATCCTGATGATTTCAGGAACTTTCTCAGGATGACGGACCCCGTGTTTCACCGTTTGTTGGCTTCGCTGACCCCCTATATCAGCAGGCAGGATACCTGCATGAGGCAAGCCATCACTCCGGAGCAGAGGTTGGTCGCTACCCTGCGGTACTTGGCGACAGGGAGAAGCCTGCAGGACTTGAAGTTCTCGACAGGCATCTCCCCCCAGGCTCTGGGTATCATCATCCCAGAGACCTGTTCTGCCATCATACAGGTCCTGCAGAAGGAGTATATGAAGGTAAGATTTTTATCCTTTAATATCACATTTTATTGTATTGAATGTTTGATAATATATTGTATTTCTTTCCTCATTCCCTAATTACCATGATTGTAATATGCTGTGAATGTCCCCTTTGTCCTCATGCATGCTGGATTTTTATGTAATTATTATTTTATGTCCTTCATACATATTTGCCCTTCAATAACCTCCCCAGCATGGTGTCTCCTGCCCTATATTCACCTCATGTAGTAACTTAACAATGTATTTTATCAGCTCCATAGTAGTGCTTTACCCCAAACACCCCCTAAAATGTTTGGAAATGTTATTTTTGATTTAAATTCAGGCAGAGTGCCAGAGGCTTTTTTTTGTGGTGTCCCCAAATAATTTTTAGTAACCCTCCCTCCCCCAACTGCTAAGTCAGCTGATCCCAATTCTCTATCTATCCTCAATCATCTATCTGCTGACTTTGCCAAACCCATACACACTATACCCACCTCTTTACTGGTCAGATGTATGGATGAATTCCACAAAGCATGTAGTGCAAGGGCCTGCCTGTATACTTTCCAATGGTAATGTTTAAAGTTTTTGTATCCTATTATTATCTTGATAGGTACTAGCAGAATGTCCAAATGTCCTCAAATGTGTACAATGTGTATTTATATCTTTGTATTCTGACACTTCTTACCTGTCCAGTGGTCTGCCAATAGTGTAACTAAGGAGGGGCTGTTCCAAGTAATACCCATTATTTAGGCATTCATCTCTCAATGAAGTGAAGAGGGTTACCTGTCCAAGATTTCCAGACACCCCATAATGTTAGAAATGGCCCATGAGAGGGGGGGGGAGGGGGAATATGATAGGTGTACCTTATACTTTGGCCTTGTTAAATTCCCCTTAATAAATGCTATCTGGAGGTTGCCCCATAATGTTTGTGTCTAATCTGCTTGCCATGTTTCAGAGTAAAAATAGTAATGTTTATTGTTTTTTCCTCAACAGTTTCCTTCCACGCCACAGGAATGGCAGACTGTGGCCTCCCACTTTGCCCAGTGGTGGGACTTTCCTAACTGCGGAGGGGCAATTGATGGGAAACACGTCCACATCATCCCACCACCCAACTCGGGGTCGTACTATTATAATTACAAGGGGTTTAATAGTATAGTGATGTTGGCGGTGGTGTCGGCTAATTATGACTTCTTGTATGTGGACGTGGGGAAGAATGGCCGGATGTCCGATGGTGGAGTCATCGCCCAGACGGAGTTCTACAGGCATCTCCAGAATGGCAGCTTGGACTTACCAGCTCCAGAGGACAATGTGGAAGGACTCCCATTTGTGTTCGTTGCTGATGAAGCATTTGCGCTGGGGGACCACCTGATGCGGCCATTCCCGATGAGGACCCTCACCCCGGAACAGAGGGTTTTTAATTACCGGCTGGCCAGAGCCAGAAGAGTGGTGGAGAACACATTTGGAATCCTGGCCAGCCGGTTCCGCCTATTTCTGACACCTATCCATATGGCGGAGTATAAACTGAACCATATAATACTTGCGTGCTGTGTTCTCCATAATTTTTTATGGAAACATTCGGCCAACTATGCTGGCACAGTTGGGCCTGAGGCCGGAATCCTACATCAAACTACACTGACGGCGCTTGAAAGTGGCCGTCCTGGCTTGCCCTCCCTGAGTGCCCGTGATGTCCGGTTACGCTACCTGGAGTTCTTTGCGGGTAGGGGGGCTATCAATATGCCAGACAATATGTGAAGCCTTTTTCAAATAAAAAAAAAAAAAGAAAATCTTTGTGGACATTTACTGCTTGTGTTCGTTTTAGCTGACCCTGACAGAAATGTTTTGAGTTGAGAAAATGTCGTGATTCGGTAACCTTATACAAAGCACTGTTGGCTGTTATTTCCTAAATGCAAAAACACATTTCACTACAAGTGCACTTGCAACTGCACTGAAACTGCACTTGTAGTGCAAAAAGGATTTGCCCTTAGGAAATAACCCCCACTTTTGCATCAAACAGCTATTATATCAACCCCAAAAGTGTTGTAGTGTTGAGACAATAATCCACACATTCTTGAGTAAGTCACTTTTTAATACCTGCACAATCACATGTGCATTTACCAAAGGTTTTTAAAACAAACTAACATGTTTGTTGTATAACAATTTTTGCAGTAGCATTAGCAAAATTCGAAATGTCCATTTCAGATAAAACAGGCCTGTGTAAAACCAACAAGAAAGCCAAAAAACTTGAACTTACAAAGTTCACATTAGGTAAAACCTGAAGGCTATATCAGACATCAGTATTTAGGAACTGGGTTTGATATAGCGTTCAGATGGGGGGAAATCACCCCTGGAAAAGCCAAATTTGGAAGATGCACACCAATTTACGAATGACAACATGTGCTATCTGCCATCAGGGGGGATCAAGGGACGTGTTTTGGGGGAGCAAGCCCTTCCTTAACGCGACTTTATAATTGAGGAAGGGGTTGCACCCCCAAAACGCGTCCATTGATCTCCCGTGATGGCAGATAGCACATGTTGGCACACTGTGTGCATCCTCCAAATTTGGCTTTTCAAAACATTGCCAAAAATAATAAAAGATTGGACCACAACAAAAAGTGATTTTGTGGGGTTTAAATTCGCCCCAAAACATCAATGATGTTATTATTTTTTTAATAACATCATGGATTTTTTGCTGGATGTTTTGCAGTTCGGCATTACACCCCATGATCTCCCCGATCAGGATCTGGGCACTTTCAGAAGTAAAGCGTTCGGGATCCACAACCTCACGATCACCTAAAAAGAGATAAATAAAAAAAAAAAGGTCTCAAAAATCTGCCAGCATCCATCTCTTACCTGAGCCTGTGGTCGCAGACACTCACCTGTTGTGGTGCCAATCTCCACCACATCTTCTTCTTCTTCCTGCTCAGCTTCGTTTGGGGGTATTTCACCTTCTTCCATAGGTTGGGGGTCTGTGGTCTCCTCGGATGAGGGGTGTCCTCCGAGTCTTTTCTCCCCAATGTAAAACAAAAATGGTATAATTAGCACACAGATATTTGATGGCAGAACTAGAAATAGGAAACATTGCTTGGAAGTGGGGTACAATTGTCTATTTTAGCCGAGTTCCAAGATGTATTTTTTTTTATTGCTCTTTGTCAAGCTGCAATACTTTACCTGTTTGGTACAAGCTTCACAGATGGAGACCCCCCTATAGTATACACTGGAGCACCTGTGTGCCCCCCCTAATAAAAAGGGTGTTCTTGTGTCCCACACTAGTGCTCCAGTGTCCAGATGTGAAAACAGCTGCTCAGTGTCCTCTCCTTACACACAATCTAGTTGGCATTTCATTCTAGTAACAAACCCATCTACACAAACAAATATTTGGCATCCAAGTAGGCCCCAAAAAAATGTGGGAAAATGCATATGGCCTAAACAATGGTGTTCTAGAGGCCGAAAGAAAAATGTTTGATACAAACGAATAATGGGCCCATGAACATTAAAGTTGCCCTTTTAAACGTTACAATTAATAAAAGCATATGGAGCAGCACGAACGTAATAAAGACAGAAAGAATAGGAACACAGCACAACTACTTACTTTTTTGCAGCACTCTCCGGATCTTTGGGTACTGCTCTGGCTCTCTCAACTTCAGGTCCAACCATCGCTTCCTGAGCTGATCTTTAGATCTTCGTACCCCGAAATTCCTGTGAAGGCTTTTGACCACTTTAGCAATGATTTTGGCCTTTCTGATGTTGGGGTGGGGGTAAGGCCCATACTTTCCGTCATAGTCGGACTTCCTCATGATGTCGACCATCTCCAACATCTCCCCAAAGGACATATTTGTGGCCTTAAAACGTCTCCTTCTGAATTGGGACGTGCCTGGATCCGGGCTTTCCTCCTCCTCCTCCTCGTTGCTATAATTAGCACACACCTGCTCGAACTCCTCCATCATGCTCTTCACCCACTGCGCCGAACGCAAAGGGGCGGGGAATAGACTAGAAAGAACGTCAGGGGCGGGCGGAGTTACACGCATGCGCAGTGTGTATAAAGCGTAACATGCGTGCGTATTACGTACGATCTGTGAGCGGAGGAAGGAGCATTGGACGCGCCGATCGTAAGAACGAAGGTAAGAGACAAACTTGTGCCTATACTGCTTCTAGATTGAGGCCTATATTGTAACAAGATTAGGAGAGTTTTGTCTGACATTAGGCTTTGTCTTGTGTTGTGTCTTGCAGTGAACATGGATATGCTACTCAAAGATAATGACTTCATGTCAGTATTCCTAGAGATGCTAAGGGAGCTGCCCTGTCTGTGGGAGATTAAACACCCCCATTTCAAGAACCAAGCAAAGAGGAAGGCAGCACTGGAGCAATTGTGTGAAATTGTGAAGCAGGTGATCCCCACGGCAGACATCACCTATTTAAAGATATTAATTGGTTGCCTGAGGAGCACATATCTAAGGGAGCGCAAGAAGGTCCTGGATTCACAGAGATCCGGAGCAGCAGATGACATCTATGTCCCCAGGATGTTGTACTACGACAGGCTGCATTTTCTGGCAGGCCAGACTGAACCCAGGCCATCCCTCTCCAGTCTTCCTTCCACGCTTCCTTCCCCCCAGGCTGAGGCTTCTGACGCCCAACCTGGGCCTTCCAGGCCGCATGTGGAGGAGCCCAGATTGAGCCAGGTATAGCATTCCTCGAAATATTTCTGCTTGTCCAATCAATGATGTTAACTAGATGTTAGTTGGGAGTACTAATTTAGGATTGTGATTGATGATGCAAAAACTAAAACCATGTCCCTTTTTCATACACAGGGAAGTCTCAACCAGGAGGTGGCCTGGCTGATCTGCAGGTCCCTCCACCCCCCCTGAAAAGAGAAATTGGCAGTAGGAGGAGTGCCCTAGAGGAGGCTGCTATAGGATTCTTTTGGAGGGCTACAGAGGTCCTGGGAGCACCCCACACCATGGAGGAGTACATTGCTGCCTTCATTGCATATAAAATGCAGAGGATGGAGGAGGGCCAACAAGTCATGTGTGAGGCCCTCATATTGGAGGCTCTTGAGAAAGGTATGAGGGGCCAAATGACACCTCAGACACACCTTTGTGATGGTCCTCCTCCTCCTCCTGCAGGTCCTCCTCCTCGTCCTTCCTCTCCTCCAGGTCCCCCCAGTCCTCCTCCAGGTCCTCCCAGTCCTCCTCCTTCTCCAGGTCCTACTCCTCCTCCTGCCACATCTCCAACTGCACAGCCACAGCCCGGAAGGAAGCGTGGAAGGAAGACCAGACAGTGATTGGCCTGGGTTCAGTCTGGTCGGCCAAAAGATGCAGCCTCTTGTGGTACCACAGCCTGGGGACACACATGTCATCTGCTGCTATCCGGATCTCTGCGAATTCTGGACCAGACTGCCCTCCCTTACATATGGACTCCTCAGGCCACCAATTTTGATGTTGAAGAATTGATGTCTGCCGTGGGGGTCCCAGGCTTCGCTAATTTCTCCTGTTGGTCCAGTGTTGCCTTCCTCTTTGTTTGGTTCTGATCCCTTAATAAAGGATTTTTGTTTTGAATTCTACTCTCCTATGTGTTTTACTTCAAAAAGGACAGTTTGTTTGTGAGGATTCAGGTACATTTCTAATATACAATGTGAAATGAACAAGGGACACCAACACCAAACAATCTCCTGGAGATTAAATAATAAAAGATATCAATGGTGTTGGGGTAACTTGACACACAAAACACACACAAAAATATTCTGGAGTAAAAATAAAAATAACATTGAACAAAGATCAGCCTTTGAAAAAATCCAAACATTAAAGAAAAAAAAAGGCTGAAAATCCAAAAAAAAAAAAATAAATAAATATAAAACTGTCAGATGTGACAACTAATAACAATATATTCAGGGAATCCCACTAAAAAAACACAAATAAAACTTTGTGAGAAGTGTGTGTGAATATGAGCAGCAAAACTACTTAATTCTTGTCACATTATAAAGAAGAAGAGAGTGCGCTGTATTAAACCATTTTTAACATTGCAGCGTGACGAAAGTGCTGTATCCATTGAGAACGCTAAGTTTACCAGAACGAGCTGTCCCGTCTCGGAATTTCTTCTGAGCATGCGTGGCACTTTGTGCGTCGGAACAGGTCACACACGGTCGGAATTGACGCGATCGGATTTTGTTGTCGGAAAATTTTATCTCCTGCTGTCCAACTTTGTGTGTCGGAAAATCCGATGGAAAATGTCCGATGGCGCCCACACACGGTCGGAATTTCCGACAACACGCTCCGATCGGACATTTTCCATCGGAAAATCCGACCGTGTGTACGGGGCATAAGTGTCTCACATTGCAATCCTGGCGTAAAAAGTCAGCATAAGCAACCTTGTGCAAAAAAGAATCATATGCAAAATCAATGTGAAAATATCAAAAAGTGACGGATATCAAAAATTGACAATACCTGACTTAAATAATCAGTGTACACAGTGAAATATATAGCAAGCAAGCAACAACAGAAAGTGACTAGTGCTCATTAGACATACAAAAGTGACAGTGACCTGGAACCTGTATGATATTTAGCAACTTAAAAAAGTAAAAAAATAAAAAAATATATAAATGTAAAGTCCACGAATCAGCGTGCATAAAAAGCGATCCACTTAAACTCATAAAAAAGTCCAAAATCGTGTATCAACAGTGGTCCATTTCAGATAAATTAAAGTGACTAGTGACGTGTAATTTTTCTTCATGCAGCACAGCACGCAGTGGTGGGCAGTGGCCCCTTACCTGTAGGTAATGGGGTATTCGCATTAGCCAATATTGGGCATGGCGGCCCTTAACTAGCAAAACCACACCATCAACCACTCATGGGAACGACTTTAATTGGATCCTATCCAGGCTTATCTTCTCTGGGGACATCCGTCTCTCAAGTAGTATCCTGGGGTCACCAAGATAAAAAACATCAAAGGAAGATCCCACAATGGTGTAATATCGTTTGGTAAAAGATGGATTTTATTAAACAGATAAGGGTACTCACATTAAAAAATATAGTAGCAAGTGGAGATCTGACGAGCGGCGAGCTCGTACCGCTGATCACTATAGAGTGCCTGTCCCATCCCTACGCGTGACCTCACGGCACACGTGACTTCATCAGGGGATACAGGGAGGCAGTATGGATGTCCTTAAATAGCTCTCCCATAGACTATAATGGGCGGCCATTTTCTTCAAAGGCTAAAGCAAGTGCTATGGCGGCCATCTTGCCGGGAATGGATAGGCGCGGCAATGTAACAAGTCAGCCAATGGAGCAGACAGGGGCGGGTGTCTGCCTGTGGTGGGACATATGTACCTTCGAAACCTATTTGAAGGAAAACATAGTCCCAAGAAGGCTAAGATGGGACGTCCCCCCTAATGATGGCCTGATGCATCAGGAATCAAATGAGGAATGGTTCAAATTCTTCAATGATAAAGGCTTAGAGCTATTGTCCTTCCTTCTGGAAAGAAAGCAAAGAAAGAATAAAAAGATAGACCAGAATATCCTAGAAATAAGAGAAGAACTGGAACCTTATAAAGATACGGCTGAATTTAAAAAACTAACCACGCAACTAAATAAAGACCTGATTAAAAAGGACAAAGAAGTCCAACAATGGAAGAGCAAGAAACACATCAGGGATACGAATGATTTTCGAAACAACCAAGTGTTTAAATGGCAAAGCCAAATAGGGAAGACTGACATATGTTCTACATACTCCACACCAGAGAAAGCAGTGAGGGTATACTCACAACAGGAGAATGCTCCATTTGGACCAGATATTACACATCTAGATTATCAGGCTCAGAGAAATGAGTGTGGGGGTCCAACTCCAAGACCTACAGATTACACCGGGAGAAATACAGAATACCATCCATACACTCCATATAGAGGTGACAGGAGACCCCAGTATAACAATCAGACACCACAAAATGGAGGTAGGAGATCGCAAAACTGGAAGAATAATAAGAAGCCTCCATATAGGAATAATTGGTATAGACCCCCATACAACCAGAGGGATCAACGGGGACCACCATATGAATACAGAGACCAGAGAAGACCTACACACGAGCAGAGAGATAATAAGGCACCACCCTATGATAACTATAGACCTAGGGATAGGAGCCCGTACCAGGATTATGGTCACGATCAAAGGAGAGGATCACAACACAACAATTACCGGCAGCACGAACGAAGCCCAGTACCCACGTATAATTATTATGCTCCTCTTATGTATAGAGAAGAGGAAGAAAGACAAGGGAGACAGCACTCCACACATTATGGAGACTCCGAACATAGCAGGCCTTTTTTAGACCGAGACAGGCCAAATCATCCACCGAGGAACTCGGACGAGACAAGAAATCCCAGAAGGAGCCCAGAAAGAAGAGAGGACGAAGAGCCGGGAAGAGAGAGCAAAAGAAAAAGAGAATGAAGGGAGAGGGCATTTTTAATTTAAGTGGCCAGGAACTTACCCCAGAAGAGATCGGGGTCTTAGATAAAGGCTTAAAATATGCGCCAACGAAGAATCTGGATAAATTTGAAACATATATCGGAATTCAAAAATGTGTGAGGAAACTAAACATACAGAAATACATCGTAGGAAACCCGATTAGATATACAGAAATTGAAAATAACAATATTATACATAGTACACTGAGGAACAGTTCTGTTTTTAATTCTCCTTTTAAAGACAATAAATACATTGAGGTTTTTAAAAGAATAGTTGTGGATGAAATCAAAGATTTGAAGATCAGGAAGAAGGAAGACCCGAAACACAATAAAAGTGGGATTCGTAAACTGATGAAAAGGAAAGAAATTGTGATCCAACCAGCGGACAAGGGAGGAGGTATTGTTATCCTATCGAAAGAACAATACCACAAATCTATGATGAATATGCTAAATGATGAGAACACCTATACGAAATTACTTAGTAACCCCATGTTCAGATGCAGGAAAGCACTTGAACAAGTAGTGCACCTAGGGACAAAGAAGAATATTTTGAGTAAGAAAGAAGCAAGGTTCCTTGTACCCGATTCATGCCGCACCCCCATTATATACTCACAAGGTCCATAAAAATAAGACAGATCCACCTCCAAGACCGATAGTGAACGGTATTGATTCGCTGATGTTGAGGATAGGTCAATATATAGACTTTTTTCTGCAACCAGTAGTCCAGAGCACAAAGGCGCACCTGCGGGACACCAAACAAATTCTACAAATTCTGGATGAGACCCCATATAGAGGGAAGACGTGCATTCTGGTCAGCGCAGACGTCGCCTCGTTATATACGATTATACCTCACCATTTGGCGTGTGAAGCGGCCAAATGGGGTCTGAGGAAATACTCCAAGTTGTCATGCCTGCAGAGGAAGTTCCTGATAAAATGCTTAGACTTCAGTTTAAAAAACAATTACTTCTGGTATAATAACACATATTATCAATAGCAAACTGGAGTGGTCATGGGAGCCAAATTTGTTCCCAGCATAGCTGGGCTTTTCATGGCCCAATGGGAAGAAGAATTTGTTTTTAATGATCAACCCGAAGAACTACTTATCTATAAAAGATATATTGACGATATTTTTATAATATGGGATGGTGATGGAAATCAGTTGAATAAATTCATGGAGAAGCTCAATACAAATGAGAGGAACATCCGACTCTCATGGGATATAAGTGAGAAGAAAGTAACTTTCCTAGATCTAGATATTCTACAAGAAGATGCAAGATTGAGTACACGGACGCACTTTAAAAATGTGGACAGGAAAAGTTACCTTCCGATAGAGAGCTGTCATCATAAAAATTGGCTCTTTAATGTCCCCAAAGGTCAACTCATGCGTTTGAGAAGAAACTGCACCAAACTTCAAGTTTTTTTTAGAGCAGGCAGAGAAAATTGGAGCTAGGTTTACCGCTAAAGGGTATGATCAAGATTATATAGATGGAAAAATAACAGAAGTATCAGTAATGGATCGAAAAGCACTAATTGAGGGCAAAGTGCTACAGAAACGCCCAATGGAGGGACCAGCACTTATCCTTGATTACAGTATACAACACAAGGCGATAGAGAAGATCATCAGACGCCATTGGCATATTTTACTGGCAGACATACAACTTCAGGGGAGTCTACCAAAAAAACCCAAATTTATTTATAAAAGAGCACCATCGATTCGGGACAAACTGGTGAAAAGTGTGATAGACCCACCAAAGAAGACTTTCACGTTTTTTTCGGGCAAAGGATTCTTTCCATGCAAAAGATGTTTCGCATGCGTAAGAACTAGACGTCCCAATGAAAAAGTGTTTCATTTTTCATCGACAACTACGGGGGATACGTATGAAGTTCAAAATTTCATTTGCTGCAATACGGAGGGGGCAGTATATGCCCTACAAAGCAGCTGCGGCCTGCAATATGTTGGCCGGACAAAAAGACCACTAAAGGTACGAATTAAAGAGCATGTGAATAACATAATAAACGGATACGATAAACATAGCGTATCCAAACACTTTCTGTTGTGTCATAATAAAGACCCCTCCCACCTGAAGTTCTGGGGTATTGAACCATATGTCAAACACTGGCGGGGGGACACAAGGTCAGGACCCTCAGTCAGATTGAATCCAAGTGGATTTTTACCCTGGATACCTTCTTGCCAAGAGGCTTGAATATAGAATTTGACCTGAACTGTTTCCTCAGTGATTTTTAAAGATTTTTAATGTTCAGATAAACTTTTAAATATTTTTTATTTTTAATATTTTTAATACTCTCACCCTGTATATCTGGCAACATTTTTACATGAGGGGTGTGAGGACACATAGGCCCACAGGTTCTTGGTTGAGGTTTAGTTTATACTCCCACCCCCTAGAAACTACACTCTACCCCAGAATGTTCCATTTTAATCATACTTACAGTTTAATATTCGGTTTCACGATTAGTCGGTAGTCATATGGTCCTCTTACAGATGATGTCTTTGTATAATAGTTCTTTATTTTATTATTTACTATTTTTCATGGACTTTATTATTTATTTTTTTAATAATTTTTTTATTTTTATTATTTTTCATTTTTTCATTGTAAGATTTGTACATGTATTGTGCATTTAATTTAATATTGCATATTTATCTTGCACTTTGATGTTCTTGGTCCCTATGTATTATATTAGGTACCAGTGTTTTGCAGATCCTGGTCCACATAGATGCCTTTACCTAACCGATCGTTTTGATACCGGTTCCCCAATTAGACCACTCTTTTTATTTTTTAAAATATATGTTTTTAATACATTTTTTAAGATTTGTAATAGGTTTATTTTTGAATAACTAATTGGCCGTTCTTTTTAAATACAAAATTGTTTTTTATGCACCGTGGATCGAAATTGGTATGTGTGTTGCTGTGCTGTATGTCCAGACACACAGTACGCTGACTATGTCACGCTGCGGATATAGTTGCATCTTCCCTTTGCTGACAGTGGTCTCTGGGGTCAGTGCCGATTGGCTAAGTTCATTATGGCCGTTGTAGACTGACACCCGCCCCTGTCTGCTCCATTAGCTGACTTGTTACATCGCCGCGCCTATCCATTCCCAGCAAGATGGCCGCCATAGCACTTCCTTTAGACTTCGAGAAAATGGCCGCCCATTATAGTCTATGGGAGAGCTATTTAAGGACATCCATAGTGCCTCCCTGTATCCCCTAATGAAGTCACGTGTGCCGTGACGTCACGCGTAGGGACGGGACAGGCACTCTATAGTGATCAGCGGTACGAGCTCGCCACTCGTCGGATCTCCACTTGCTACTATATTTTTTAATGTGAGTACCCTTATCTGTTTAATAAAATCCATCTTTTACCAAACGATATTACACCATTGTGGGATCTTCCTTTGATGTTTTTTATCTTGGTGACCCCGGGATACTACTTGAGAGACGGATGTCCCCAGAGGAGATAAGCCTGGATAGGATCCAATTAAAGTCGTTCCCATGAGTGGTTGATGCTGTGGTTTTGCTAGTTAAGGGCCGCCATGCCCAATATTGGCTAATGCGAATACCCCATTACCTACAGGTAAGGGGCCACTGCCCACCACTGCGTGCTATGCTTCATGAAGAAAAATTACAGGTCACTAGTCACTTTAATTTATCTGAAATGGACCACTGTTGATACATGATTTTGGACTTTTTTATGAGTTTAAGTGGATCACTTTTTATGCACGCTGATTCGTGGACTTTACATTTATATAGTTACATAGTTACGTAGTTACATAGTAGGTGAGGTTGAATAAAGACACAAGTCCATCAAGTCCAACCTATGTGTGTGATTATGTGTCAGTATTACATTGTATATCCCTGTATGTTGCAGTCATTCAGGTGATTATCTAATAGTTTCTTGAAGCTATCAATGCTCCCCGCTGAGACCACCGCCTGTGGAAGGGAATTCCACATCCTTGCAGCTCTTACAATAAAGAACCCTCTACGTAGTTTAAGGTTAAACCTCTTTTCTTCTAATTGTAATGAGTGGCCACGAGTCTTATTAAACTCTCTTCTGCGAAAAAGTTTTATCCCTATTGTGGGGTCACCAGTACAGTATTTGTAAATTGAAATCATATCCCCTCTCATGTGTCTCTTCTCCAGAGAGAATAAGTTCAGTGCTTGCAACCTTTCCTCATAACTAAGATCCTCCAGACCCTTTATTAGCTTTGTTGCCCTTCTTTGTACTCGCTCCATTTCCAGTACATCCTTCCTGAGGACTGGTGCCCAGAACTGGACAGCATACTCCAGGTGCGGCCGGACCAGAGCCTTGTAGAGTGGGAGAATTATCGTTTTATCTCTTGCGTTGATCCCCCTTTTAATGCATGCCAATATTCTGTTTGCTTTATTAGCAGCAGCTTGGCATTGCATGCCATTGCTGAGCCTATCATCTACTAGGACCCCCAGGTCCTTTTCCATCCTAGATTCCCCCAGAGGTTCTCCCCCCAGTGTATAGATTGCATTCATATTTTTGCCACCCAAATGCATTATTTTACATTTTTCTACATTGAACCTCATTTGCCATGTAGTCGCCCACCCCATTAATTTGTTCAGGTCTTTTTGCAAGGTTTCCACATCCTGCGGAGAAGTTATTACCCTGCTTAGCTTAGTATCATCTGCAAATACAGATATTGAACTGTTTATCCCATCCTCCAGGTCGTTTATAAACAAATTAAATAGGATTGGTCCCAGCACAGAACCCTGGGGAACCCCACTACCCACCCCTGACCATTCTGAGTACTCCCCGTTTATCACCACCCTCTGAACTCGCCCTTGTAGCCAGTTTTCAATCCATGTACTCACCCTATGGTCTATGCCAACGGACCTTATTTTGTAAAGTAAACGTTTATGGGGAACTGTGTCAAATGCTTTTGCAAAATCCAGATACACCACGTCTACGGGCCTTCCTTTATCTAGATGGCAACTCACTTCCTCATAGAAGGTTAATAGATTGGTTTGGCAAGAACGATTCTTCATGAATCCATGCTGATTACTGCTAATGATATCGTTCTTATTACTAAAATCTTGTATATAGTCCCTTATCATCCCCTCCAAGAGTTTACATACTATTGATGTTAGGCTAACTGGTCTGTAATTCCCAGGGATGTATTTTGTGCCCTTTTTAAATATTGGTGCTACATTGGCTTTTCTCCAATCAGCTGGTACCATTCCAGTCAGTAGACTGCCTGTAAAAATTAGGAACAACGGTCTGGCAATCACTTGACTGAGTTCCCTAAGTACCCTCGGATGCAAGCCATCTGGTCCCGGTGATTTATTAATGTTAAGTTTCTCAAGTCTAATTTTAATTCTGTCCTCTGTTAACCATGGAGGTGCTTCCTGTGTTGTGTCATGAGGATAAACACTGCAGTTTTGGTTACTGAAGCCCCCCGATTCACTCGTGAAGACTGAGGAGAAGAATAAATTCAATACCTTCGCCATCTCCCCATCCTTTGTAACCAGATGTCCTTCCTCATTCTTTATATTTTTTTATTTTTTTACTTTTTGAAGTTGCTGAATATCTTACAGGTTCCAGTTCACTGTCACTTTTGTATGTCTAATGAGCACTAGTCACTTTCTATTGTTGCTTGCTTGCTATATATTTCACTGTGTACACTGATTATTTAAGTCAGGTATTGTCAATTTTTGATATCCGTCACTTTTTGATATTTTCACATTGATTTTGCATATGATTCTTTTTTGCACAAGGTTGCTTATGCTGACTTTTTACGCCAGGATTGCAATGTGAGACACTAACACTGTCAATTTTTTTGAATTTTGTCATAGATTTGTATATGATTTTAAGGATTAGCGCAACACCACACTTTCACTTACCTAATCCACAGCATTGGTGTCACTAGCAGCAAAATTAACCCTCAACATCAGTACCAGTTTCTGCAATTATATCCTCCAGCATTGGTGCCAGTTTAGGAAACCACAGCCAATTTGAGCAAGAATAACCCACAGCAATGGTGCTAGCTTATGTAATTACCCCAAGCACTGATGGCAGTGTTTGCGATCCCCATGTGAACTAACTGGAGTGGGTTACTCTTTGGGGGAGGTTAACTAACCACTTGAGCTCTGGAAAATTTTACCCCCTTCATGACCAGTCCATTTTTTGCCATTTACAACAATGCTACTTTAACTGGTAATTGCACGGTCATGCAACTCAGTACCCAAACGAGATTTATGTCATTTTTTTCACAAAAATAAAGCTTTCTTTTGGTGGCATTTGCATACCACTAGTATTTTTTATTTTGTATTATATAAACGAAAAAAGGCTGAACATTTTAAAAGTAAAAACAATATTTTTTTACTTTATGCTATAAAACATATCCAATAAAAAAAAAAAAACAACTTAGTAGATTTAGGCCAAAATGTATTCTGCTACATGTCATCGGTTAAAAATAAGTGTATATTAATTGGTTTGTGTGAAGGCTATAGTGTCTACGAACAATAGGATATAGACTTTCATTTTGGAATCATGGAATTTCATTTTTCTTTTATACTAGTAATGGCGGCGATCAGTGACTTATAGTGGGACTGCAATAGTGACAAAAGTGCTCTCGCGCTACTATGGATAAGTGAGCAAAATATGTGATATAAAAGTATATGAAGATGAAGATGAGGTTGTGAGAAACAACGTAACGTGTAGGGATTGGCCGGATAGAGCCGTGACCGGAAGTGACGTGAGAAGGCAAGGAACAACACCTGATTTGTTCCCTGTGTTTTTTAACTTGCTTTGTGTAAGAGTACATGCTTTTTTAATAAACACATTTTTTTAAAAAACCTGACATACTGCACTATTGGAGGTCCTTTTCTCTCCCTGTCCCCTCTCCACTGAGGTACCGCCCTGCACTATGTGATTGGGTAACAGATCGCAGCAATCTGAGAAGGAACAGTGCTACAATACACCATCCAGAGGTGCTACAATCACTACTCAGGGAAATCAAGGGATCCCCCCAGCGGTGACTGCGGTGACTGCATGTTATAGTCAACATTGAGGTAAGAGTTCTGGGAGACCAGACTGTTAAAGTAGCCACAGCAGGAGTATTGGGAATAATCACCTACATCTGGTTTAACACCTACAGAACTTTATTATCCTCCATCCACTGCAATAATTATTGGACTTCCTTACTATTATTGCTTACCTAATTTAAGGGGAAGTTTTATTTATTACAGCCTCACAAGGTTATATATATATTTTATTTATATATATTTTATATTCACACCAGGTCATATTTATTTATCACTTTCACCAATATATGAAGAACACTGTGAGTCTACACACGGATATAATTATTGTATTTTCATTTTATTATCTTAGATAGACATTGTATGCATCACTCATTTTAATCCAACATGGAATTTATCTAAATACTCTCCTGAAATACTTAACTTTATGAATTTGGCACTATTTATCACTATTTGCGCGAAATCACTTTATTAATATTTATTTCAACTGCAATAGTGACGCTAACTGACACTTTGTGGGAACTGACTAACTGCCACTGACATCACCAGTGACACTAATACAGTGATCAGTGATAATGCTATACATTGTCAATGTACTAATGACACTGTCTGGGAAAGGGGTAATGTGTAATGTGTGTAGCGCCCTGGGGTTTAGTTAGGGAGCTCCTCACCAAATTCCTTAGCAGGAGTAGCTACCATAGTTAACTACTTACGGACCGCCCGTAACATGTTGGGTATCAATTTACTCAGTGTAACATTATCTTTTACAATATAAAAAAAAATTGGGCTAACTTTACTGTTGTCTTATTTTTTTAATTCAAAAAATATATTTTTTCCAAAAAAAAGTGCGTTTGTAAGACCACTGCGCAAATACGTTGTGACAGAAAGCATTGCAACGACCACCATTTTATTCTCTAGGGTGTTAAAAAAAATATATATATAATGTTTGGGGGTTCTAAGTAATTTTCTGGCAAAAAAATTGTTTTTAACTTGTAAACACCAAATCTCAGAAAGAGGCTCGGTCCTTAAAGTGGATGTAAACCCGAAAAAAAAATTATTTTTTTTGATATCATACTGTAGAGTATAAGATTTCCTATCATTTGAGCTCAGTCTTGCGACACAGAGTTAATCCATCTCTGAGCAATCCTCTTTTATTGTTCAGTGAGACAATTCTTGACAAACTGAGAAAAACTTTGTCAAATACTCCCCCTTGCCTTGCTGTGAGTGACAGCCTAATACACATGCAGCATTTTTAATTCCCTCCCCCACTCCTTTCTTCAGCAGCTCTGCAAGGATTGGCTGTTCCACACCTCAGTATGATTTGGCATGCTGAAGTCATGTGGTTACTTTCCTGTCTTTTCACTGGATGTTAGAGATCATAGCAGAAGTTCAGTGTTAGAAATACACAGGGGAGTGTAGAGGTGGGCGGGGAGTCTACTGACATCACGACTCCACCCACCGAGCTCCAGACAACAGACCCACCCACAGAATATGCAGTTTTTCGGGTCTCATAACAGACAGAGGGGAGACATTTGACAGGTAAAGATACATGCAGGAGGCATGTATATCCTTATAGATAACCCCTATGGCAGTAGTTTAGAAAGGATGACATTGGGTTTACATCCACTTTAAGTGGTTATATTGTTAGAGATCCATTGATTTCTCCCTAACTTTGGCTTTGCTGTACATTTTTTTTCTTCTACCACTAGGTGACCGGGCACTTGGTGATACTAGATATGAGAAGGGCAACCCAAGGTCAGGTTATGGGTATGTGGGTGTTCCAGCCAATAGGCAGGTGTTTTCTTTAATCTTTTAGCCTGCTGGGAGAGCCTATATATTCAGGTGAGGTCAGGTGATCTGTGTTCTGTGCCACCCGGACTGCCATCTGGGTGGACGTGTGTCATCTTCCCCATGCTGCTAGGCCAGAGATTGGGCCTATCCAGGGGCTATTGGCTGCCAGGCTGTGTGAGGGCCTATCCAGAAGTAAGAGTGCAGCGCAGGGTTGGGACTGTGGTTTGCAGTTCAACCAAGAGTGACGGTTCACCCATCAGTGGTCAGAGGTAGAAGGCAAGCTGTCGCCACAAAGGGACCAATCTCCTTTACCAGGGACCACAGTGAGTAACTGAAGCAAGTACAGGAACCATATTCTCACCGAAGGGCACAGTGGAGAATTAGGAAACTTCAGGCGGTAATCAAGTCAGGGACCCAACCAGTGGAGGAGATGCTTGCAGGGCAGCCTTGTGTGTCAAGTCAGGGAGTGAGCCGGTTAGCAGGGGTGAAGTTTGAGGAGTATCTGTAGTGCTAAGCTAGGGACACAGAAGAGAAGTGGGGGGGGACGCTTGAGGGGATACCACCACCAATCAGTGGGTCTAGTGAGAAACCAGGAGCTTAGTATTCAAGAAATACAAGGAGCAGTTGTAGTGGAGCTGAAAGGACTGATACATTGAGTTAGGAACTGTTAACAGACTGTTATCATAGGAGACAGCAATCCTGCACATGCCGAAATGGTGCCTTGCTGGGGCCTGTTCTCCTATTGAAGTCTCAGAGTCTGCCATTGAGTTTGCAACTATCTAAGGGTGTCCTGGCCCTAACCCTCTTTCCCCCAAAATATATAAAAAAAGGACCGTCAAAAGAAATAAAACCTCTTTTACATCCATGAAGTGTCTGGCGGCCAATGACTTTCACCATCTTTGCACCCACTATGCCTCATAACCCACCACATATTGAAGGATGTCAGCTATCTTTGGCCTTGGAGGTTCTCATTAGACCAGAAGAGGTAAAAGACTTTGCTATATTTGGCGCCCAACATGGGGCTAAGGCATCGTCTTTGCAGCAGTCACATTGCTCAGGGGAAAGAATCAGCCTGGTCTTTTGACTTTTCCCACCAGAGCTGTAAGGGTTAAAACAGGCCCCAAAATGGACTCTATTACAGTTTTGGTGCGCCGCAGCAACAAGGAGGCGGGCGCCACAGTTCTCAAGAAGCATTTGCACAAATCCGTTGGCAGGATGAGGAGCTCCCGCTCTGCAGAGGAGGATAAGTAAGTGTGGCCACGTACGTCTGATTGTGAGTTAGTAAAGGAGATGGCGCAGCTCCTGAGTGAAATGGCAGATTTGAGAAAGTACACTCCGGGTGTCTACACTGACCCGAGCGCCAGAAAACCTGTCGTGACCGATACTGGGGTGCAGTACTTACCGAATGGTCAACTTGCCTTGTACACAGCTGGAGGCTACGAGTCTGTGGGGGTGATCTGTGGAAAATGTACAGGCCTGGATGCTGCGGGGAGCACCTGTTCGAGGTTGTCTCCCCAACTCTACCTCCAAGAATCATATAAGTGGATTGGGACAGGAGCATTGCTGTCCCATCGGAGAGTGATGTCCAAAGCCTGTTGGTTGCCACCCAAGTTGTGCCAGAAGCTTCTACCCCTACCAAAGCGATTACCCCAGGACCCAGCGCACCGACTGTTTTAAAGGGCCGAGGTTGTGCCAGGTTGCTCGCATTGATGACTGGGTTACCCGAGAGCAAAAGTCCTGGGGCTGGGTAAGTCAGCAAGCAGTAAGCGGGGTGTGTCTGTGGGAGAGGTGATGCCAGTGGCTGTGAAGGGAGTTGATATAGAGGTGCCAGCTAAGGTGAAAGCTTAAACAAATTATCTCCCAGGCGAGGAGTGTTCGACTATCTTAAATTCGGACTATCTGTCCCATAACTTATCGGAACTCTTTTCGGACACCCTGTCTTACTTCGGAAAGTAGGGTGAGAGTGATGAGGAGTTAATCAGCAATGTGCAGGGAGACGAGACACCTACTACTACTACCGCAAGTGTGCAGATTATGCTGTCAGCCAGTGCAGCTCCGCTGATCAGCATTGCCAGGTCCTTCGAGGAGGATCAAAAGAATACATGGGCTTCCACGGCCCGGCCTATTATGCCTATGCTGAGTTCCAAAGCGGATTGTAAGCTGGAGGTGGTTGCTGGTTATCCAGTACAGCATGCCCCAGATACTCGGGTTCTATCTGGGTACAGAGACCCTAAAACCCTACCTCGGCTGTCTAAGATCCAGCGTATCATTATTAAGATGGTAGCAGAAAATTACAGTCATTTATGCCCTTACATTCCTCCTCATTTAGAAGAGGAGATCTTGGAGAAGGAAATACAGTGGGTGGATGAGGCCGTCCGGGAATTCCAAAATTATCTCCTAAATTGTCCAGGAGATACCTTTCAGTGCTGGATACCTGGGGCTACGGCTGCAAAATCAATCTAGACAGTGTTATCCTCTGTAGGCCAGACAAGCGAGATGTTAAATACCACGTTGTCACCATGAATGCCAAAGGAGAAAATGTAACACTGCCGGATCCTAGATATTACTTGCGAAATCTTGTCAATATGATACCTTGTGGATTACAAATATGGGTTGTGTGATGTCAAGGAAGCTCTGCTGATAGTTACCTTGCACACCCATTTAAAATGTTACTAATGGGAAAATAAAGAAAGCTGTAACGCCAGGATTGTGCTGGGCTGAATGCTGCCGGCAGTTACAGGGAACAATCATTTGAGCCACGTTGGCTAAAAGAGTAAAGTTGTTGGGGTGTTTCACCCTGAAGAGCGATCTGTGAACTTCAGCAGGTTGTTGACTGCAAAAGAATGAAGAAAGTTCTGTCTTTGGCTGCCATGTAGGAAGATATTCTTGCAAAGGGACCTGTGTCCTGAAATGTGGTCTCTTGCAATTTGGCCTGACTGCTTGTTATTTGAAATGCCATTATGCCTTGTGCCTGCAGTTCCTTTTGGAGAAGAAAAGGGAATTACTGGGAAGTGTGGTCTATCTGAAGTGAAGTCAGATGGACGGTAACTGGTCATGGACATTGAACATGTAGTTAGTTAGAATTGGCTGTGATAGGAAAATGATGGCCTATTTTTTTCAAATATTGAACTCACACATCTATATCAGGACTGTCACTGATCAAAGTATTGCTGAAAGTTTGTAGTTTTATACTGATTATGGAAGGAGGTGGCATTCTTACAGAGATTGGGGCCTTCTTTCAAAAATATAAATAATGTAGACATGTATAGGATGGTTTTACATTTTCATGCTGCCTTCGGCTGAGGAGTATTTCAAATCACTGTATATACATTGTCCTAAGTTCTTAAAGAGTAGGATGCATTTTTGCATTGTTCTGAATCCTCTCTTTCAGGGGCTTCTGTGTCGGTGCGTCTTCCTTGGCTAAGGAGAGACAGAGATCTAGACGGACAACAACCCTAACCCATATATATTTGCTATGCCTATATATTAGATAGATAGTTAGGTAATGGCATTATTGCTTGCTTGCCTTAAAATGGACATAACTATTTTTCAAACTTGAATGTCATACGTGTCTAACTGTTTCTTGTGATACCAATGTATGTTATACTGTTAACTCTTTCCCTGTTTCCCCATCTATCCCAGTTTTTGCCAGGACATTCGCTTTCAGGCTTGGGAGCTCAAATTATTTTTCTGCAAACTCCGAGACGTAGTTTCTTGGGCAGGGGGAGGATGTAGCGCTCTGGGGTTTAGCCAAGGAGCTCCTCACCAAACTCCTTAGCAGGGGTAGCTATCATAGTTAAATTGTTAAAGATCCATTGATTTCTCCCTAAGTTTGACCTTGTTGTCAGTGGCGGCTGGTGCTCAAAATTTTTTGGGGGCGCAAACAAACTGAAAAATACTGCAATGCATGAATCTATCTATTGGTGCTAGAGGGGGTGGCAGGAGAGAGGGCCATTATGGATACACTGCTTGTTGTACTTTTCTCTTCTACCACTGGGTGACCGGGCACTTGATGGTACTAGATATGAGAAGGGCAGCCTAAGGTCAGGTTATGGGTATGTGGGTGTCCCAGCCAATGGGCAGGGGTTTTCTTTAATCCCTGAGTCTGTATATTTGGGTGAGGTCAGGGGATCTGTGTTCTGTACCACCCGGACTGCCGTCTGGGTGGATGTGTCGTCTGCTATGCTGGAGATTGGGCCTACCCCGGGGGCATTTGGCTGCCAGGCTGTTTGAGGGCCTGTCCAGAAGTAAGAGGGTAGAACAGGGTTGGGACTGCGGCTTGCAGTCCAAGCAAGAGTGACAGTTCTCTCAGCCAGAGAACCCGTCAGTGGTCGGAGGTAGAAGGGAAGCTGTCACCAAGAAGGAACCAATTGCCAGAGACCACAGTGAGTAACTGAAGCAAGTACCGGAACCGAAGGGCACAGTGGAGAATCTGGAAATTTCAGACGGTAATCAAGTCAGGGACCCAACCAGTGGAGGAGACGCTTGCAGAGGAACCTTGTGTGTCAAGCCGAGACGGTTAGCAGGGGTGAAGCTTGAGGAGTATCTGAAGTGCCAAGCTAGGGACCCAGAAGAGAAGCGGGGGGGTGACGCTTGAGGGGATCCCTTGAGCTCCTCCAGAAGAATGACATTTACCTAACAGCCTAGCACCTAACTAGGAGAGTGACACATACAAATGATTAAATTCTGAAGTCATGGGCACTACAATCTTTTGGGCGATTTTTTTTTTTTTTAATAAAAACAACAATTTTCATTTCTGGATTTTAAAATGGCTGGTGGAGTTAAAAAAATGGGGCCCAACACACAGGATTAAATAACAGAGATAATTAAAAAGGCTTGTGGGCACAAAAAATACTTTGGGGAAATTTTGTCTGTGAATATATTACACTTATATTGCACATAATGTTGATTTCTAGGTTTTTGCAATGGATAGTGGAGGTCCTACAATTCATTAAATACTGTGTATGTGGGCACAAAAATATTTTTGGGAAATGTTTCTGTGAATATATTGTGCTCTAATGTTGATTTCTAGATTTTGCATTGAAGGGTGGTGTTCTGTTTCTTAATAGGGTCCAGTGCAAATGATTAAATATTGGGCACAAAAATATTTAAGGCAATTTTTTCTGGGAATATATTGCACTCCAATGTTGATCTCTAGATTTTGCAATAGATGGTACAGATAGGTAGAACCTAGTCAAACCTAGGTTTAGTCCTAACTGTGGTTGTTCCAGCATTCTAGTGATCTTTTGCCTGTTTGGCCCCTGTTGGACAGGACCTATGCATCTAATATAGAAACAGTATTTCTGCAACTTGTATATACACTGTATGGCAGCTTCCCGCTGTCAATGGTTCCTAAGGTAGTAGCAGGTGCTGGCACCCACTGGGTCCCTAGCAACTACCAGTGTCAAAGCTATGGGGCAGGGACACCACTACCCACATATGGTAGTTACTCACTTTTTATATGACTCTGGTATTTGATATTTGTCCTTTTAAGAATCCTCAAAGATTTCCAATACCTTCAAATCAAGCATTTTTTGCATAAACTAACTTGACATGCTGCTGACCTAGCCTCTCTGACAGCTTTTTTGGCTGCCTTCCTGAATAAACCAGGAGGTCCTGGCCTTCTAACTTTGGTTTCTTCTTTACTGTTTACAACAGCGGCAACTGCCCTCCCCTTTTATGCAGTCAAATGGGATTCAATGTTCCCTTGAGGATTTTATGCACAATTCAAACCCACTCTCCTCAATGCTTTTGAGGTTGCTGGGTAGACAGATCCTTTAGACACATATGGTGGGACTGCCCCACCAGATTCTTGATTAGTTTACCCAATGCTGTACACAGTTATGGGTGAATCCTTTTGGAAAACACACTCACTTTCTTCCTTACTTTTTTTTATGCATGACTACCGAGTTGGAGGATTGAAGAGAAAAGTGTTTGTGGAGCATAAAGGGGAAACATTGGAGCATTATCCAAAAAAGTGATTTTGCCCTTCTCTCACACTCATTTAGAGGAAAACACTGCAACATTAACCAAAAAAGAGAGGCAGCACTAAGGTGAAGCTGTGGCAAAAGAGTGAAGATACCATAAATAAATGTGTTATAGGAGATTGTTTGGACACTAAGGGCCAGTTCACAACACATGCAGTTTAGTTTTTTTTTCTGCATCAAAAATGAAAGAAAGTAGGTTATATGTTTCCAATGGCATAGCTCACACCAGTGCGGTCAGTTCCAGGGCTTTCCAGTTCCAGAAAAAAAGTAGAGCATGCTGCATTTTTCCTGCACTGGACTGCACTGAAACGCAGTAAAACACATCAAAAATGCACCGAACCCCAGTACAATGAAACAAAACATAAAAAAAAAAAGCATCTGGAATACTTTCGGAAACGCATTAAAAATGCATCAAAAAAGCACTGGTCTTCGTCAAAACACGTTAAAAACGCGCATTCAGAAACGCATCCAGGAACCGATCTGGAATGCTTTTTGTGGCGTGGTAGAGCACCTGGGGTCTTTTGGTTCTATTTCTATTTTTTATATTTCTATTCTATGGTTTATTTTGTTTTCAGCTTGGTGCTGGCACATAGTGACACAATTAGAATATCATTTTTTTTAACACAACAGCTATGTTAGGTAAGTAGGCTGTGCTCAGAATGCTTTACTTTACAAGTGATTCTAAAATCAGAAGTTTTTTTTATCTTAATGCATTCTATGTCAAAGTCAGTTAGCCAATTAGGAGAGAAAGGGGGCGGGGCCAAACCGCAGCCTTGTGCCTTGGGTGCCCCCATAGCAAGCTGCTTGCTGTGGGGTCAATCAACAGGAGGGAGGAGCCAGGAAAGCCGGAGGGGCACCCAAGAAGAGGAGGATCGGGGCTGCCCTGTGCAAATCCACTGCAACAGAGCAGGTAAGTATAAGATGTTTGTTATTTTTATAGAAAAAAATACGAGACTTTACAATCACTTTAAGTTTAATATTTCTAGTTGTCTTTCCTTGCTGTTGTCTGATTGTTGTTACTAATATTTCTGGCTGTTGCTATTCTTATTTCATAATTGTAATTTATTTTATTTTATCTCTAAAATTGTTATTATTGTTTTTTATCATTTCAAATATAGTTTTTACATTTGTGTTAATTATACCACACCAGTCAGTTGTTGCTGTTGCTGTCAGTCTGTTCCAGAGCTGCCTTTATTGTGCCAACATCCTATTGCAGGGGTGTCAAACTGGCGGCCCTCCAGCTGTTGCGGAACTACAAGTCCCATCATGCCTCTGCCTGTGGGAGCCATGCTTGTAACTGTAATGCCCCGTACACACAGTCGGATTTTCCGACGGAAAATGTGCGATCGGAGCGTGTTGTCGGAAATTCAGACCATGTGTGGGCTTTATCTGACTTTTTCCATCGGATTTTCCGACACACAAAGTTTGAGAGCAGGCTATAAAATTTTCCGACAACAAGATCCATTGTCAGAATTTCCGATCGTGTGTACACAAATCCGACGCACAAAGTGCCACGCATGCTCAGAATAAATAAAGAGATGAAAGCTATTGGCTGCTGCCCCGTTTATAGTCCCGACGTACGTGTTTTACATCACCGCGTTCAGAATGATCGGATTTTCCGACAACTTTGTGTGACCGTGTGTATGCAAGACAAGTTTGAGCCAACATCCGTCGCAAAAAATCCTAGGATTTTGCTGTCGGAATGTCCGATCAATGTCCGACCGTGTGTACGGGGCATTAGCCTTGCAATGCCTCATGGGACTTGTAGTTCCGCAACAGCTGGAGTGCCACCAGTTTAATGTCCTACTGCATCCTTTGGAAACCACCTTCCCCCAAAAAAATTTACAAACACTGTGCACCAAAAACACTGCACACTTTAACATTTGGTCCAGCAGTTCAGCCTCAACACCGAGAAGTTAATGAATGTTATTACTTGAAAGCATTTTCTTCACAGCCATGCAGTCGCTGCCTGCCTGGGTTTTTTAATGATAACTTGAAAAAGATAAGCAAAAACTAAAAAATAATGTTGTTATTGGGTTGATATGGACCAGTGTTACGCTCTCAGCACTATCAATGGTCATGTTTCTGCACTTTCTATATTTATTTCAGAGATTCTTTCACTTCTAGAATAATAAAAAATGTGTCAGGAATAAGTGGCACAACCAAAAGCCAAACCTATGAGGATAGCCACCGTATATGTCCTGTTTTACAATGCAGTGAAACAAAGCCACCAGTTTAAAGAAATGTAATAGTAGCTATAAGAAATGTGGGGATAACATAGAGATGAATCTGTGTTGTACAAAAGTGTGTAGTGACTTGCTGTACATAAAGGGGAGCTTTCCCTGTTTAAACAAGTTTATAACTAAAGCAATCTTTTTGAAAGGGCAGAAAGCCTTTTTTCTTTAGGTGTTCCATGGTCTAAGACAATAGGAAGGAAGTTTTCCTGTTCCTCCTGCTGCTGTACTTTGTTCGGACATTCCGACAACAAAATCCTAGGATTTTTTCCGACGGATGTTGGCTCAAACTTGTCTTGCATACACACGGTCACACAAAGTTGTCGGAAAATCCGATCGTTCTAAAGGCAGTGACGTAAAACACGTACGTCGGGACTATAAACGGGGCAGTGGCCAATAGCTTTCATCTCTTTATTTATTCTGAGCATGCGTGGCACTTTGTCCGTCGGATTTGTATACACACGATCGGAATTTCCGACAACGGATTTTGTTGTCGGAAAATTTTATAGCCTGCTCTCAAACTTTGTGTGTCGGAAAATCCGATGGAAAATGTGTGATGCAGCCTACACACGGTCGGAATTTCCGACAACAAGGTCCTATCACACATTTTCCATCGGAAAATCCGACCGTGTGTACGGGGCATTAGTGTTATCAAAGTGCAGGACACAGAGCGGTACCACTAGCTTCAACATTGTGCCCCATCCTGCACACAGATCATAAAATGGCTGGGAGTGAGGGCAGCAGATACATTTAAATAAACTTAGTTCTTTCAAAGTGCTACTTACTCAAGTATTGTATAATGTCCTGATGCTAGAAAATTCCTACCTAACACATATGGAGATGGGAGAGGATATTGATGGAATTTGAGGTTTTGGTTTTGAAGTGTTTTGATGCACTCTGCTGTGAAATTTTATTACACTTTTAGGAAAATGCAGTGCGGTACTGTAATAAAAAAAAAAAATCAAGCACACCAGCTGTACTATCAACCTTTTCTGCCAGTGGCCAGTTTGTAAGAAGGTGAGGGATTACACATTATTTTTTTGAAGAGCTTAATTTGTTATACCTTTAAATCTGTTGTGTCTAGCTGTTACTTCCACTGGTCAACTTGTGTTATAGATGGTTAACCACTTCAGCCCCGGAAGGCTTTACCCCCTTCCTGACCAGAGTACTTTTTACAATTTGGCACTGCGCTGCTTTAACTGGTAATTGCGCAGTCCTGCAATGCAGTACCCAAACTAAAGTTGTGTCCTTTTTTTCCCACAAATAGAGCTTTCTTTTGGTGGTATTTGATCTGTATTTTTTGCAATATAAACAAAAAAAGACTGAAAATGTTGAAAAAAAATTATATTTTCTACTTTTTGCTATAAAAAATAATACAATAAACTCAATTTTAGTAATACATTTAGGCCAAAAAGCATTCAGCCACATGTCTTAGGTAAAAAAAAATCAATAAGAGTATATTTATTGGTTTGCGCAAAAGTTATAGCGTCTACAAACTAGGGTACATTTTCTGGAATTTACGCAACTTTTAGTTTATGACTGCCTATCTCATTTCTTGAGGTACTAAAATGGCAAGGCAGTACAAAACCCCCCAAATTACCCCAAGGAATTTGCTGAGAGGCTTGTTGAGCACATTGAATATTTTATTTTTTTGTCACAAGTGATTGAAAAATGAAAAGTCTAGCTGCATACTGGAACCCAAAAACCAAACACTGCCTTCAGGCTTTCTAAGGGCGTACATTTTTCATTTCACTCCTCACTACCTATCACAGTTTCGGAGGCCATGAAATGCCAAGATAGCACAAACCCCCGCCAAATGACCCCATTTTGGAAAGTAGACACCCTAAGCTATTTGCTGAGAGGCATATTGAGTCATGGAAAATGTTATGTTTTGCCACAAGTTTCGGGAAAATGACAATTTGTAAAGTAAAGTCACTAAATGATATATCGCTCAAACATGCCACGGGTATATGTGAAATTACACCCCAAAATACATTGTGCTGCTTCTGAGTACAGGGATACCACATGTGTGGGACTTTTTGGCAGTCAAGCCACGTACAGGACCCCGAAAACCAATTACCACCTTCAGGCTTTCTAAGGGCGTAAATTCTGGATTTCACTCCTCACTACCTATCACAGTTTCGGAGGCCAAGAAATGCTCAGGTAGCACAACCCCCCCCCCCCCAAATGACCCCATTTTGGAAAAGTAGCCACTGTGCTCATCAATTACAGGCACTGTGCCCATCAAATGTAGCCACTGTGCCCATCAAACGCTGCCACTGTGCCCATCAAATGCTGCAACTGTGCCCATCGAATGCCGCCACTGTGACCGACCCCCCAGCCCGCTCGCCGTCTGCCCGGCACTTACCCTGTCTTGATAGGGTAGCGGGTGACATCGGCGAGCGGTGTCCTCCATGCCTCCCCTCCCGTCCTCTCCTCCTGATAGGCGTCCAATCACAGTGCCTGTTGTTTCAGCCAATCAGGTGACGGGTAACAGACCCGAGCACTTGATTGGCAGAGAGGAGGTTCAGTGTTAGGAAAGTGAATATTAATTCACTTTCACTGGATGAACATGCTTGGCCCTCGCAGGTCACCTTTTTTGAGGCCTATTAGAGCCTATGGCTCTAATCAGGTGCTTCAAAAACACCCTTTGCCGCTGTAATTCAGGTGCCCGGTGCCCGAAAAGGGGCCAGGCGCCTGGATAAGGGGTGGCAGTGGCAGTCATGGATAGATTCATTCTATGCATGAATTTATCCATTGGTCATGGAGGGGGTGGCTGGAGAGAAGGGGTGGCACCCGTGCGCCCTTATGGACACACCGCCACTGGTCCTGTACGCGACTAGGCTCCCAAAAAGTCTCACACATGTGGTATCCCCATACTCAGGAGAAGCAGCAAAATTTATTTTGGGGTGTAATTTCACATATGCCCATGGCATGTTTGAGCAATATATCATTTAGTGACAACTTTGTGAAAAAATAAAATAAAAAAAATGTAATTTTCCTGAAACTTGTGGCAAAATATAAAATATTCCATGGATTCAACATGCCTGTCAGCAATTAGCTTGGAGTGTCTACTTTCCAAAAAGGGGTCATGGGGGGGGTTGAACTGTCCTGACATTTTATGCACAACATTAGAAGCTTATGTCACCCACTCTCTGTTGCTAGAAAATTACTCTGAACACCCAAACATTATATATTTTTTAAAGCAAAGGCTCTACAGATTAAAATGGTGGGTGTTGCAATTTTTTTTCACACAGTATTGGTGCAGCGATTTTTCAAACGCAATCTTTTTGGAAAAAAAGAGACTTTTTTGAATTTTAATGCACTAAAACACACTATATTGCCCAAATGTTTGGTAAAATATAAAAGATGATCTTATGCCGAGTACATAGATACCAAACACGACATGCTTTAATCACTTGACAACTGGGCACTTAAACCCCCTTCCTAACCAGACCAATTTTGAACATTTTGAATGACAATTACTCAGTCATGCAACACTGTACCCATATGAAATGTTTTTCCTTTTTTTCACACAAACAGAGCTTTCTTTTGGTGGCATTTAATCACCGCTGGGTTTTTTATTTTTTGCGCTATAAATGAAAAAAGACCGAAAATTCTGTAAAAAAAAATACATTTTTTTTTGTTTCTGTTATACAGTTTTGCAAATTAAGAATTTTTCTTCATAAAGTTTGGCCAAATTTTATACCGCTACATATCTTTGGTAAAAATAATCCAAATCGGTGTATATTATTTGGTCTTTGTGAAAGTTATAGAGTCTACAAACTACGGTGCCAATCACTGAAGTACTGACGGACTATCTAATTTCTTGAGACCCTAACAAGCCAGGACAGTACAAATACCCCCCAAATGACCCCTTTTTGGAAAGTAGACATTCCATGGTATTTAGAAAGAGGCATGGTGAGTTTTTTGAAGTTGTCATTTTTTCCCACAATTCTTTGCAAAATCAAGATTTTTTTCTTTTTTTTTTTCCCAAAAGTGCCATATTATCAGGTTATTTCTTATACACAGCATATGCATACCACAAGTTACATCCCAAAATACATTCTACTACTTCTCCTGAGTATGGCGATATCACATGTGTGAGACTTTTACACAGCGTGACCACATACAGAGGGCCCAACATTGAGGGAGTGCCATCAGGCGTTCTAGGGGCATAAATTACACATCTAATTTCTTGACTACCTCTTATGCCCCGTACACACGGTCGGACTTTGTTCGGACATTCCGACAACAAAATCTTAGGATTTTTTCCGACGGATGTTGGCTCAAACTTGTCTTGCATACACACGGTCACACAAAGTTGTCGGAAAATCCGATCATTCTGAACGCGGTGACGTAAAACATGTACGTCGGGACTATAAACGGGGCAGTGGCCAATAGCTTTCATCTCTTTATTTATTCTGAGCATGCGTGGCACTTTGTCCGTCGGATTTGTGTACACACGATCGGAATTTCCGACAACGGATTTTGTTGTCGGAAAATTTTATATCCTGCTCTCAAACTTTGTGTGTCGGAAAATCCGATGGAAAATGTGTGATGGAGCCTACACACGGTCGGAATTTCCGACAACAAGGTCCTATCACACATTTTCCGTCGGAAAATCCGACCGTGTGTACGGGGCATAACACTTTTGAAGGTCCTGGAGCACCAGGACAATGAAAATGCCCCAAAAATGACTCCATTTTGGAAAGAAAACAACCAAATGTATAATCTATGAGGCATATCGAGTCTTTTGAACATGTCATTTTTTTCTACAAGTTTTTGGAAAATGTGAAAGAAAATGAAAACGCATTTTTTTTTTACACAAAGCTATCCATTTATACAATATTTCTAACACATAGCATGTACATGGCAAAAATTACACCCCAAAATAGATTATCCTATCCTAAGTATGACAATACCACATGTGTGAGACTTTTACACAGCCTGGCCACATAGAGAGGTCCAACATGCATGGAGCACCATCGGGTGTTCTAGGGGTATTATTGTCAAATATAATTTGACTTCCTATTAAACTTTGAGGCACTGTAGTGGCATGGATGTGAACTGATGTGGCATGGATAAGCTGTGGATTGGGATGGCTAAGCATGGTTGAGCCATGAATGTGGATGGCTGGGTATGGCTGAGTATGGATGGGATGGCTGGGTATGGCTGAATATGGCTGGGTGGGTATGGCAGAGTATGGATGGATGGATGAGTATTGCTGAGTATGGCTGAGTATAGGTGGCTGAGCATGGATGGATGGATAAGTATTGCTGAGGATGGATGAGTATTGCCGAGTATGGATGGATGCATGGATGGATGGATGAGTATTGCTGAGTATGGATGGATGGATGAGTATTGCTGATTATGGATGAGTATTGCTGAGTATCTGAGTATGGATGGATGAGTATTGCTGGGCATGGATGGGATGGATGGATGAGTATTTCTGAGCATGGAAGAGTATGGATGGGATGGATGGATGAGTACTTCTGAGCATGGATGAGTATGGATGGTATGGATGAGTACTTCTGAGCATGGATGAGTATGGATAGGATGGATGGATGAGTACTTCTGAGCATGGATGAGTATGGATGGATGAGTACTTCTGAGCTTGGATGAGTATGGATGGGATGGATGGATGAGTATTTCTGAGCATGGATGAGTATGGATGGGATGGATGGATAAGTACTTCTGAGCAAGGATGAGTATGGATAGGATGGATGGATGAGTACTTCTGAGCATGGATTAGTATGGATGGGATGGATGAGTACTTCTGAGCATGGATGAGTATGGATGGAATGGATGGATGAGTACTTCTGAGCATGGATGAGTATGGACGGATGAGTACTTCTGTGAGCATGGATGAGTATGGATGGGATGGATGGGTGGATGAGTACTTCTGCGCATGGATGGGATGGATGAATGAGTACTTCTGTGAGCATGGATGGGATGGATGGATGAGAACTTCTGTGAGCATGGATGGATGAGTACTTCTGTGAGCATGGATGGGACTGTCGTATCTGCGTGAAGGGAGGACAGAACAAAAACATTCAGATTATCCTTCCAATTCACTGCGAGGAAATTATTACTTCTCAAGCAAGCTCTCTCCCCCAGTCTAATGCCCCGTACACACGGTCGGATTTTCCGATGGACAATGTCCGATCGGAGCGTGTTGTCGGAAATTCTGACCGTGTGTGGGCGCCATCGGACTTTTTCCATCGGATTTTCCGACACACAAAGTTGGACAGCAGGAGATAAAATTTTCCGACAACAAAATCCGATCGCGTCAATTCCGACCGTGTGTGGCCTGTTCTGACGCACAAAGTGCCACGCATGCTCAGAAGAAATTCCGACACGGGACAGCTCGTTCTGGTAAACTTAGCGTTCGCAATGGATACAGCACTTTCGTCACGCTGCAATGTAAAAAATGGTTTAATACAGCGCACTCTCTTCTTCTTTATAATGTGACAAGAATTAAGTAGTTTTGCTGCTCATATTCACACACACTTCTCACAAAGTTTTATTTGTGTTTTTTTAGTGGGATTCCCTCAATATATTGTTATTAGTTGTCACATCTGACAGTTTTATATTTTTTATGGTTTTTTTTTTTTGTTTTTAAGCCTTTTTTTTTCTTTAATGTTTGGATTTTTTCCAAGGCTGATCTTTGTTCAATGTTATTTTTATTTTTACTCCAGAATATTTTTGTGTGTGTTTTGTGTGGCAAGTTACCCCAACACCATTGATATCTTTTATTATTTAATCTCCATGAGATTTTTTGTTGTTGGTGTCCCTTGTTCATTTCACATTGTATATTAGAAATGTACCTGAATCCTCACAAACAAACCATCATTTTTGAAGTAAAACACATAGGAGAGTATAAATCAAAACAAAAATCCTTTATTAAGGGCTCAGAACCAAACAAAGAGGAAGGCAACACTGGATCAACAGGAGAAATTATTGAAGCCTGGGACCCCCACGGCAGACATCAATTCTTAAACCTCAAAATTGGTGGCCTGAGGAGTCCATATGTAAGGGAGGGCAGTCTGGTCCGGGATTCACAGAGATCTGGATAGCAGCAGATGACATCAGTGTCCCCAGGCTGTGGTACCACAAGAGGCTGCATCTTTTGGCCGACCAGACTGGATCCAGGGTCCTCACTGTCTGGTCTTCCTTTCACACTTCCTTCCGGGCTGTGGCTGTGCAGTTGGAGATGTGGCAGGAGGAGGAGTAGGACCTGGAGGAGGAGTAGGACCTGCAGGAGGAGGAGGAGGACCATCGCGAAGGTGTGTTTGAGGTGTAATTTGGCCCCTCATACCTTTCGCCAGAGCCTCTGATATGAGGGCCTCACACATGGCTTTTTGGCCCTCCTCCATCCTCTGCATTTTATAGGCTATGAATGCAGCAATGTTCTCCTGCCTGGTGTGGGGTGCTCCCAGGACCTCTGTAGCCCTACAAAAAAATCTGATAGCAGCCTCCTCTAGGGTACTCCTCCTACTGCCACTTTCTGTTTCCAGGGGGGGTGGAGGGACCTGCAGATCAGCCAGCCGGCTCGGCCCGGCCACCTCCTAGCTGAGACTTCCCTGTGTATGAAAAAGGGACATGGTTTTAGTTTTTGCATCATCAATCACAATCATAAATTAGTACTCCCAACTAACATCTAGTTAACATCATTGATTGGACAAGCAGAAATATTTAGAGGAATGCTATACCTGGCTCAATCTGGGCTCCTCCACATGTTGCTGCCTGGAAGGCCCAGGTTGGGCGTCAGAAGCCTCAGCCGGGGGGGAAGGAAGCATGGAAGGAAGACTGGAGAGGGATGGCCTGGGTTCAGTCTGGCCTGCCAGAAAGTGCAGCCTGTCGTAGTACAACATCGTGGGGACATAGATGTCATCTGCTGCTCCGGATCTCTGTGAATCCAGGACTTTATTGCGCTCCCTCAGATATGTGCTCCTCAGGCCACCAATGAAAATCTTTAAAAAAGTGATGTCTGCCGTGGGGATCACCTGCTTCACAATTTCACACAATTGCTCCAGTGCTGCCTTCCTCTTTGCTTGGTTCTTGTAATGGGGGTGTTTAATCTCCCACAGACAGGGCAGCTCCCTTAGCATCTCTATGAAGACTGAAATGAAGTCCTGATCTTTCAGTACCATATCCATGTTCACTGCAAGACACAACACAAGACAAAGCCTAATGTCACACCAAACTCTCCTAATCTTGTTACAATATAGGCCTCAATCTATAGAAGCAGTATAGGCCCAAGTTTGTCTCTTACCTTCGTTCTTACGATCGCCGCGTTCAATGCTCCTTCCTCCGCTCACAGATCAAACGTAATACGCACGCGTGTTACGCTTTATATACACTGCGCATGCGTGTAACTCCGCCCGCCCCTGACGTTCTTTCTAGTGTATTCCCCGCCCCTTTTCGTTCGGCACAATGGGGGAAGAGCATGATGGTGGACATACAGCAGGTGCGGGCTAATTGTAGCAACGAGGAGGAGGAGGAAAGGGCGGATCCAGGCACGTCCCGATCCAGAAGGAGACGTTTTAAGGCCACAAATATGTCGTTTGGGGAGATGTTGGAGATGGTCGACATCATGAGGAAGTCCGACTATGACGGAAAATATGGGCCTTACCCCAACCCCAATATCCGAAAGGCCAAAATCATGGCGAAAGTGGTCAGGAGTCTAGAGCGGAATTTCGGGGTACGAAGGTCTAAAGATCAGCTCAGGAAGCGGTGGTCGGACCTGAAGTTGAGAGAGCCAGAGCAGTACCGAAAGATCCGGAGAGTGCTGCAAAAAAGTAAGTAGTTGTGCTGTGTTCCTATTCTTTCTGTCTTTATTACGTTCGTTCTGCTCCATATGCTTTGATTAGTTGTAACGTTTCCAAAGGTCAACTTTAATGTTCATGGGCACATTATTCGTTCGTATCAAACATTTTTCTTTCGGCCTCTAGAACACCATTGTTTAGGCCATATGCATTTTCACACATTTTTGGGGGCCTACTTGGATGCCAAATATTTGTTTGTGTAGATGGGTTTGTTACTAGAATGAAATGCAAACTAGATTGTGTGTAAGGAGAGGACACTGAGCAGCTGTTTTCACATCTGGACACTGGAGCACTAGTGTGGGACACAAGAACACCATTTTTATTAGGGGGCCACACAGGTGCTCCAGTGTATACTATAGGGGGGTCTCCATCTGTGAAGCTTGTACCAAACAGGTAAAGTATTGCAGCTTGACAAAGGGCAATAAAAAATATACATCTTGGAACTCTGCTAAAATAGACAATTGTACCCCACTTCCGAGCAATGTTTCCTATTTCTAGTTCTGCCATCAAATATCTGTGTGCTAAGTATACCATTTTTGTTTTACATAGGGGAGAAAAGACTCGGACACCCCTCATCCCAGGAGACCAGAGACCCCCCCTCTCTGGAAGAAGGGGAAATACCAACCCAAGAAGCTGAGCAGGAGGAAGAAGAAGACGTGGTGGAGATTGGCACCACAACAGGTGAGTGTCTGCGACCACAGACTCAGGTAAAAGAGATGGCTGGTGGCAGATTTTTGAGACCTTTTTTTTTGTTCTTTATCTCTTTTTAGGTGATCGTGATGTGAGGGATCCAGAACGCTTTACATCTGAAAGTGCCCAGATACTCATTGGGGAGATCATGGGGTGTAATCTCCAATTGCAAAACATACATCAACAAATCAGTGATGTTATTAAAAAAAATAATAACATCATTGATGTTTTGGGGCGAATTTAAACCCCACAAAATCACCTGTTTTATCGTACCAAACTTTTTTCAATGTTTAGAAAAGCCAAATTTGGAGGATGCACACAGTGTGCCAACATGTGCTATCTGCCATCACGGGAGATCAATGGACGCGTTTTGGGGGGGCAACCCCTTTCTCAATTATAAAGTAGCGTTGAGGAAGGGCTTGCTCCCCCCAAACACGTCCCTTGATCCCCCATGATGGCAGATAGCACATGTGGACATTTGTAAATTGGTGTGCATCTTCCAAATTTGGCTTTTCCAGGGGTGATTTCCCCCCATCTGAACGCTATATCAAACCCAGTTCCTAAATACTGATGTCTGATATAGCCTTCAGGTTTTACCTAATGTGAACTTTGTAAGTTCAAGTTTTTTGGCTTTCTTGTTGGTTTTACACAGGCCTGTTTTATCTAAAATGGATATTTTGATTTTTCATAATGCTACTGCAAACATTGTTATACAACAAACATGTTGGTTTGTTTTAAAAACCTTTGGTAAATGCGCATGTGATTGTGCAGGTATAAAAAAGTGCCTTACTCAAGAATGTGTGGATTATTGTCTCAACACTACAACACTTTTGGGGTGATGTAATTGTTGTTTTATGCACAAATGGGGGTTATTTCCTAAGGGCAAATCCTCTTTGCACTACAAGTGCAGGTTCAGTGCAGTTGCGAGTGCACTTGTAGTGAAATGTGTTTTTGCATTTAGGAAGTACCATCCAACACTGTTTTTTATAAGGTTACCCAATCACGACATTTTCTGCACTCAACACATTTCTGTCAGGGTCAGCTAAAACAAACACAAGCAGTAAATGTCCACCAAGAATTTCTTTTGGTTGTTTTTTATTTGAAAAAGGTGTCACATATTGTCTGGCATATTGATAGCCCCCCTACCCGCAAAGAACTCCAGGTATCGTAACCGGACATCACGGGCATTCAGGGAGGGCAAGCCAGGACGGCCGCTTTCAAGTGCCGTCATTGTTGATGTATTTGGGATTCCGGCCTCAGGCCCAACTGAGCCAGCATAGTTGGCTGAATGTTTTCGTAGAAAATTATGGAGAACACAGCAGGCAAGTATTATATGGTTCAGTTTATACTCCGCCATATGGATGGGTGTCAAAAATAATCGGAACCGGCTGGCCAGGATTCCAAATGTGTTCTCCACCACTCTTCGGGCTCTGGCCAGCTGGTAATTAAAAACCCTCTGTTCCGGGGTGAGGGTCCTCATCGGGAATGGCCGCATCAGGTGGTCCCCCAGCGCAAATGCTTCATCAGCAACGAACACAAATGGGAGACCTTCAACATTGTCCTCTGGAGGTGGCAAGTCCAAGCTGCCATTCTGGAGACGCCTGTAGAACTCCGTCTGGGCGATCACTCCACCATCGGACATCCGGCCATTCTTCCCCACGTCCACATACAAGAAGTCGTAATTAGCCGACACCACCGCCAACATCACTATACTATTAAACCCCTTGTAATTATAATAGTACGACCCTGAGTTGGGTGGTGGGACGATGTGGACGTGTTTCCCATCAATTGCCCCTCCGCAGTTAGGAAAGTCCCACCGCTGGGCAAAGTGGGAGGCCACAGTCTGCCATTCCTGTGGCGTGGAAGGAAACTGTTGAGGAAAAAACAATAAACATTACTATTTTTTCACAGAAACCTGGCAAGCAGATTAGACACAAACATTATGGGTCAACCTCCAGATAGCATTTATTAAGGGGAATTTAACAACAACAAAGTATAAGGTACACCTATCATATTCCCCCCCCACCCTCTCATGGGCCATTTCTAACATTATAGGGAGGGGGGAACTCTTGGACAGGTAACCCTCTTCACTTCATTGAGAGATGAATGCCTAAATACAGGGTATTACTTGGAACAGCCCCTCCTTAGTTACACTATTGGCAGCCCACTGGACAGGTAAGAAGTGTCATAATACAAAGATATAAATACACACTGTACACATTTGAGCACATTTGGACATTCTGCTATTACCTATCAAGATCATAATAGGATACAAGAACTTTAAACAGTACCATTGGAAAGTATACAGACAGGCCCTTGCACTACATGCTTTGGGGAATTCATCCATAAATCTGAGCACTAAAGAGATGGGTATAGTGTGTATGGGTTTGGCAAAGTCAGCAGATAGATGATTGAGGATAGAGAATTGGGATCAGCTGACTTAGCAGTTGGGGGAGGGAGGGTTACAAAAAATTTGGGGACACCACAAAAAAAAAGCCTCTGGCCCTCTGCCTGAATTTAAATCAAAAATAACATTTCAAAACATTTTAGGGGGTGTTTGGGGTAAAGCACTACTATGGAGCTGATAAAATACATTGTTAAGTAACTACATGAGGTGAATATAGGGCAGGAGACACCATGCTGGGGAGGTTATTGAAGGGCAAATATGTATGAAGGACCTAAAATAATAATTACATAAAAATCCAGCATGCATGAGGACAAAGGGGACATTCACAGCATAATACAATCATGGTAATTAGGGAATGAGGAAAGAAATACAATATATTATCAAACATTCAATACAATAAAATGTGATATAAAAGGATAAAAATCTTACCTTCATATACTCCTTCTGTAGGACCTGGATGATGGCAGAACAGGTCTCTGGGATAATGATCCCCAGAGCCTGGGGGGAGATGCCTGTCGAGAACTTGAGGTCCTGCAGGCTTCTCCTTGTGGCCAAATACCGCAAGGTAGCAACCAACCTCTGCTCCGGAGTGATGACTTGCCTCATGCAGGTATCCTGCCTGCTGATATAGGGGGTCAGCGAAGCCAACAAACGGTGAAATACGGGGTCCGTCATCCTGAGAAAGTTCCTGAAATCATCAGGATTATTCTCACGGATCTCACGGAGCAAAGGCATATGACAGAACTGGTCACACTGAAGCAACCAATTCTTGGTCCATGAACTCCTCCCCACCCTGTTCATGGACTGGACTTGTGTCAAGGTCAGGACCTCAACACCAAGCCCCCGCACAGCACGAACTCTACGAGGAGTACGCATACGCAACATGGCTAGAAAACGGTCGGCTGCTCAGAACGAAGTAACAGAACGCACTGAAGAACAGCAAGGCCTGTGAAGAGCGACCTGAAAAACAGCAACGAGCGGACAAGATCGCACAGAAAACTCCAATACGAACTGACTGCACGCACTGAAGAGCAGATACAAACCCACAAGCACAAACTGAACGGCAGAAAACGATCTGAAAGCCACGAGTCTGAAAAAGCGCGAATCGTCTCTCACCAAACTTTTACTAACACGAGATTAGCAAAAGGAGCCCAAAGGGTGCCTCGCTTGGTTCTGAACTGGCCTTTTCTAGTCTCGTCGTACGTGCTTGACGTCACCGCGTTCTTGGCGATCGGAAATTCCGACAACTTTGTGCGACCGTGTGTAGGCAAAACAAGTTTGAGCCAACATCCGTCGGAAAAAATCCGAGGATTTTGTTGTTGGAATGTCCGAACAAAGTCCGACCGTGTGTACGGGGCATTAGTCGGAACTCCACAAGCTGCTGGGGTAAGCCCCAGCGATTTAGATCACACAGTGCCACATGCGCCAATTCTATGATCAAACAAGTGACTAAAAAGTGGCATGCTTGTGTAATAATTGTCCACGTACAAGTGGTACCCCTTACCGAATAAGGGTGACACCAAGTCCCACACAATCTTACCAGCACTCCCAATGTAGTTTGGGCAGTTCTCTGGCTCCACGTGACTATCTTTTCCCTCGGAAACCATAAAACTATATGTATAGGCTGTTGCCCTGTCACAGAGCTTTTACATCTTGACCCCTTATCTAGCACACTTGCTGGGAAAATACTGTTTGAAAGACAAGCATACAGAAAACTTAATCAGGGACTCATCAACGCAGGCAACTTGATTGGGAGTAAACAAGGCTACAAACTGCTGGTTGAAGTGGTTTACGAGGGGCAGTATTTTGTGGAGTCAATCGTATTCAGGGTCACCCCGAGGGTGACAGAGTTCATTGTCATTAAAATGCATGAATCGCAAGATCTGCTCGTATCTAGCCCTGGCCATGGATGCAGAGAACACGGGCATATGATGAATTGGGTCAGTGGACCAATATGATCGCAACTCACTTTTTTTTAGTTTTTTTCCACATGAGGAGGGATAGGCCCAGAAAGGTCTTAAATTCGGAAACTGTAATAGGTTTCCATTCTCTAGCAAGGGTCAAATGGGGATTAGCAGCAATGAATTGACCAGCATACAAATTGCTTTGGTCCATAATTGATCTATAGAGATCATCTGTGAAAAACAGCGAATAAAAATCAAGTGACGTAAAATCAACCTGAATTCCAGGTTGGCCAGTAAATGGGGGAAGTAGGGGTGCTGCAGGAATGGTGGGCCCCCAATAAAGATTGGCAAATGGAGCAGAAAGGGCACTATGGGCTCGACGGGCCTGTGTTTGTCTTCTTGGTGGTTGCGGGACACTACTTGTGCTAGCCACCGCCCCAGCTTAAACTGTACTTATGGGACTCGCCACGTCACCATGCATTACTGCAGTGCTGGTTTGACTCCATACGAGAGCCCTGCGGATCTTGCACCTCAACAACTGAAGAACGTGGTCTGGTTCAACACCTGACCTTAGCAGGGACCACTACTCCGTCGTCAGAGATACCTGTCAGGGTGCCGCTGCTGTCTACTGGATCGTATTCTAAGCCTAAATCTGACAGATGGGTGACTTCCTCTTCACTCTCATCTGTCATGATCAGAAATGTGTATGCCTCTTCATTAAATTTACAGGTACAACTAGTGAAACTCACAGGCAAAAAGAGCACCTGATTGTCAGAGCCTACTTCAATCTCTACCAAAAAAACTGTTAGTGTTCGCAGGGACCAGGCCTGACTCTGCGAATGCTCAGATCAAAGATATTAATCCGTTCGGACACTATACTACTAAAGGAGGTGCATGGTACATGTGTGGGTGTCAGCGCTACTGGCACTAATCTGACGCTGCCTGGGGCTGACGCTGACCCAAACTGACACTAAAACCTAACTGATGTCACACACTGGGCAATCAGGGAGTTAAACCTAACTAACCAGCGTCACCCGTAACACTAATACTGTGATCACTGGTGACAGGGGGTGAAAGGTTAACTAGGGGGCAATAAGGGGGTTAAAACCTTTATTAGGTAATATATGTTGGTACCCTGATGCTATAAAAACCTGATGGTGAAACAAATCAATTAACTGGCTAACTAGCGTCACCCGTGACACTATTACGCCGATCAGAAAAAAGATCTACTAGTGACACTGGTGACAGGGGGTGAAAGGGTTAACGGGGGGGCGATCAAGGGGTTAAACCTTTATTAGGGTGGTACTCTAAAGCTACCTGGGGCTACTACTAACTGCTCTAACACTGATTAGAGTCACAAATTACACCAGTACAGTGAAAAATCTGAAAACTGCACTTGGTGACACAGTGGCAGGGAGCGAAGGGGTTAACTGGGGGGTGACAAGTATAGCTACGTGTACTGGTGTTGTGCAACTCACTGTTAGATGTCCTCTCTTCTCTCTCTGGTAGGGATGAGCTTCGTGTTCGAGTCAAACCCATGTTCGACTCGAACATCATCTGTTCGCCCGTTCGCCGAATTGCGAACGATATGGGCCGTTCGCGCCAAATTCGTGTGGCGCGTCGCGGCCCATAATTCACTGCGGCATCGCAGTGCATTGCTGGCTGATGATTGGCCAAGCATGCACTATGACCCGCATGCTTGGCCAATCACAGCGCCGCCTGAACAGAGAGCCGTAATTGGCCAAAGCCAAGGAGGCTTTGGCCAATTATGGCTCAGGGGATTTAGTACACGCCCCACACTATATAAGGCCGCCTGCACGGCGGCCCTGTGTAGTGTGTGTTCCAGCGTTCATTGAGAGAGAGAGAGAGAGAGACAGTGACATTTGATTTGAGTTAGATAGATTAGGCAGAACAGTCAGTCAGTTAGCTGCACTTACAGTGTATTGTGTATATATATGCATCCCAGGTGTTGCATATATATATATACACTGTATTCAGTTTAGCTAGATCCCTTCTTGTTATCTTCCTACTGACAGGCAGGCTTGTCTTGTTACAGTATTTACAGCTACCTGAAGAAAATTACTGGTGTTCTTTTGATCCTATTAGTACCACAGTCAGGCAGCTAGACTATTTACAGTTAGTGCAGTGCGTCCTGCTCACAGTGTTCAGCTAGATCCGTTCCTGTTATCTTCTTACTGACAGACAGGCTTGTCTTGTTACAGTATATACATCTACCTGAAGAAAATTGCTGGTGTTCTTTTGATCCTATTAGTACCACAGTCAGGCAGCTAGACTATTTACAGTTAGTGCAGTGCGTCCTGCTCACAGTGTTCAGCTAGATCCGTTCCTGTTATCTTCTTACTGACAGGCAGGCTTGTCTTGTTACAGTATATACAGCAACCTGAAGAAAATTGCTGGTGTTCTTTTGATCCTATTAGTACCACAGTCAGGCAGCTAGACTATTTACAGTTAGTGCAGTGCGTCCTGCTTACAGTGTTCAGCTAAAACTACAAGTTAGTGGGGTGCGTCCTGCTCACAGTGTTCAGCGAAACCTACAAGTTAGTGGGGTGCGTCCTGCTCAGTGTTCAGCTAAACCTACAAGTTAGTGCGGTGCATCCTGCTCACAGTGTTCAGCTAAACCTACAAGTTATTGTGGTGCGTCCACCTCACAGTGTTCAGCTAAACCTACAAGTTAGTGGGGTGCGTCCTGCTCAGAGTGTTTAGCTAAACCTACAAGTTAGTGCAGTGCGTCCTGCTCACAGTGTTCAGCTAGATCCGTTCCTGTTATCTTCTTACTGACAGGCAGGCTTGTCTTGTTACAGTATATACAGCTACCTGAAAAAAATTGCTGGTGTTCTTTTGATCCTATTAGTACCACAGTCAGGCAGCTAGACTATTTACAGTTAGTGCAGTGCGTCCTGCTCACAGTGTTCAGCTAAACCTACAAGTTAGTGGGGTGCATCCTGCTCACAGTGTTCAGCTAAACCTACAAGTTAGTGCGCTGCGTCCTGCTCACAGTGTTCAGCTAAACCTACAAGTTAGTGGGGTGCGTCCTGCTCACAGTGTTCAGCTAGATCCATTCCTGTTATCTTCTTACTGACAGGCAGGCTTGTCTTGTTACAGTATATACAGCTACCTGAAGAAAATTACTGGTGTTTTTTTGATCCTATTAGTACCACAGTCAGGCAGCTAGACTATTTACAGTTAGTGCAGTGCGTCCTGCTCACAGTGTTCAGCTAAACCTACAAGTTAGTGGGGTGCGTCCACCTCACAGTGTTCAGCTAAACCTACAAGTTAGTGGCGTGCGTCCTGCTCACAGTGTTCAGCTAGATCCGTTCCTGTTATCTTCTTACTGACAGGCAGGCTTGTCTTGTTACAGTATATACAGCTACCTGAAGAAAATTACTGGTGTTTTTTTGATCCTATTAGTACCACAGTCAGGCAGCTAGACTATTTACAGTTAGTGCAGTGCGTCCTGCTCACCGTGTTCAGCTAAACCTACAAGTTAGTGGGGTGCGTCCTGCTCACAGTGTTCAGCTAAACCTACAAGTTAGTGTGGTGCGTCCACCTTACAGTGTTCAGCTAAACCTACAAGTTAGTGGGGTGCGTCCTGCTCACAGTGTTCAGCTAAACCTACAAGTTAGTGGGGTGTGTCCTGTTCACAGTGTTCAGCTAAACCTGCAAGTTGGTGGGGTGCGTCCTGTTCACAGTGTTCAGCTAAACCTACAAGTTAGTGGGGTGCGTCCACCTCACAGTGTTCAGCTAAAGCTACCTGTAGAAGGTTGGTGGTGTTCTCATACTACAGGCAGGCAGTTGATTTTGCTAGCTGCAGTATCAGTACATATATATATATATATATATATATATATATATATATATATCCCAGCTTAGTGCAGCTACAGGCCATTAGTATGTCTGGAAGGCCAAGAAGGAGAGGTAGACAGTCACAAGCCAATAAGAGAGGGCAAGCAGGCTCTGTGTCTAGTGCTGGTCGTGGAGACAGTGCATCCTCATCAGCACGTGGCCGTGGGACACGCTTGGCCTTTTTTTCGGCAGCTGGCTGTGTTGAGCCGCAACATGCGGAAGACTTGCTCGAGTGGATGACCAAGCCGTCCTCATCCTCCTCATCCTCTCTCACCCATGCCCAGGGTACTTTGTCTGGCAAAGCAGCGGCCTCTTCCCTCGGCTCAATGTCATCAGTGACTCCTTCCCTAGCCCCACCATGTCCTCCTGAGGAGTCCCTCGAACTGTTTGACCACAGTGTTGGGTACATGCTCCAGGAGGATGCCCAGCGTTTGGAAGGCTCTGATGATGATACCGAGCTCGATGAAGGCAGTAACATGAGCAGGGACAGAGGGGGTGCCCAAGAAGGACAGCAATCTGGCAGTCATGCTCCCGCTGCTGCAGCATACTGCCAGGTTTGCTCCAGTGATGAGGAGGGAGGGGATGATGAGGTCACTGACTCAACGTGGGTGCCTGATAGGAGAGAGGAGGAGGAGGAGGAGGTGGCACATCATAAGGGCAGCACATTGACTGCATCACACCCCAAAGCTCCACATGTGCAGGGCGCTGCAGTCTCTGCGCGTTATTCAAAAAGTTTTTTGGTGTGGGCCTTTTTTGAGACGAGTGCATCAGATCGCACCGCTGCTATTTGCAACATATGTCTCAAGCGTATCTCGCGTGGCCAAAACATCTCCCGCTTGGGTACCACATGCTTGACCAGACATATGTTGACCTGCCATGCAGTTCGTTGGCAAGCATATCTAAAAGACCCACACCAAAGAACAAAGAGGACCTCTCCTTGCTCCTCATCAGCTGAGATTTCCAACCCCACTATACCTTCAGTCCTCTCTGAGACCTGCACTGAGAGGAATGAAGGTGTAGAATTAGGTGTGTCACAGCCAAGTACTTGTGGGCAATCTGCTTTTGGTACACCGACATCACCGACGTACCAGGCAAATTTCCCTGCCCCAGCTGCTGCACCGCCGAAAGAAGTTTGCTCCCAGCCATCCACATGCCCAGCGGTTGAATGCTAGCTTGGCAAAATTGCTAGCACTTCAACTGCTGCCTTTTCAGTTGGTAGACTCTGCCCCCTTCCGTGAGTTTGTGGAATGTGCGGTTCCTCAGTGGCAGGTACCCAAACGCCACTTTTTCTCACGGAAGGCGATTCCGGCTCTCTACTGGCATGTGGAAGGCAATGTCCATGCCTCGCTGGACAGGGCGGTCAGCGGTAAGGTGCATATTACCGCTGACTCATGGTCCAGCAGGCATGGACAGGGACGTTACCTAAGTTTCACGGCGCATTGGGTGACTCTGCTGGCAGCTGGGAAGGATGCAGGACAAGGTGCAGTAGTGTTGGAGGTTGTTCCGCCACCACGCCTCCAAAATGCTAATGATTGTGACACATCTCTCTCCTCCACCCCCTCCTCTTCTTCTTCCTCCATGGCCTCTTCCTGTGCTTTGTCCTCGGAACCAGCGGTGCTCCGTAGCCGTTCAAGGGGCTACGCAAGTACGCAGGCCAAAAGATGCCATGCGGTGCTTGAGCTGGTGTGCTTGGGGGACAGGAGCCACAGCCCAGGAGCAGGGGCAGGTTCAGAGGTGGTTGACGCCACGCCAACTTAAGGCAGGAATGGTGGTTTGCGACAATGGCACCAACCTCCTCTCTGCCCTCCGACAGGGACAAATGACCCATGTGCCCTGTTTGGCTCACGTCCTTAACTTGGTGGTGCAGCGGTTCTTGGGCAGGTACCCGGGCTTACAGGATGTCCTGAGGCAGGCCAGGAAAGTCTGTGTGCATTTCCGCTGGTCATATAATGCCAGTGCTCGGCTGACGGACCTCCAAAAGGAGTTTAACCTGCTCAAGAACCGCCTAATCTGTGACATGCCCACCAGGTGGAACTCAACGTTGGCCATGCTGCAGCGGCTGCAGACGCAACAGAGGGCCATCAATGAGTACCTGTGCGACTATGGCACCAGGACAGGGTCAGTGGGCCATGATCAGGGATGCATGCACTGTCCTGTCACCATTTGAGGAGGCCACGAGGATGGTGAGCAGTGACAGTGCATGCATCAGTGACTCTGTCCCCCTTGTCCACCTGTTGGAGCACACGCTGCGTGGAATAATGGACAGGGCACTTGAGGCAGAACAGAGGCAGGAAGAGGAGGACTTCCTTAGCTCTCAAGGCCCCCTTTATCCAGACAGTGTTCCTGCGTGCCCGCCGATCACACAGGAAGAGGACGAGGAGGAGGAGGAGGAGGAGGAGGAGGAAGATTGTGTCAGTATGGAGGTGGAGCCTGGCACTCAGCATCAGCAGCAGTCTTTAAGGGATCAGTCCCAAGAAACACATGGACTTGTACGTGGCTGGGAGGAGGTGGCTGCGGACCATGTCGTCCTTAGTGACCCAGAGGACTCTGGACCGAATGCCTCAGCAAACCTACGCTGCATGGCCTCCCTGATCCTGCAAAGCCTGCGTAAGGATCCTCGTATTCGTGGTATCAAGGAGAAGGACCAATACTGGCTGGCAACCCTCCTCGATCCACGTTACAAGGGTAAGGTTGCGGACCTTATCTTGCCATCGCAGAGGGAGCAGAGGATGAAACATCTTCGGGAGGCCTTGCAGAAAGGTCTGTGCAACACGTTCCCAGAGACTGGGAGGTTACAAACTCCTGTTTCTGGACAACGTGTTGCTGAGGCTTAGGTCAGTCAAAGAAGGAGCGGTGGAGAAGGTGGCCGTCTGACCGATGCATTCAGACAATTTTTTGGTCCGCAGCCCCAAGGTATGATCGGTTCCAGCAACCATCGCCAGCGTCTGTTTTACATGGTGCAGGAATACCTAGGGGCAAGATCAGACTTGGACACCTTTCCCACCGAAAATCCTCTGGGTTACTGGGTCTTAAGGATGGATCACTGGCCAGAGCTTGCACAGTATGCAATTGAGCTACTGGCCTGTCCTGCATCCAGCGTTCTTTCGGAACACACATTCAGTGCTGCTGGAGGCGTGGTAACCGATCACAGGGTGCGTCTGTCCACCGACTCGGTCGATCGACTGACCTTCATAAAAATGAATCAGTCTTGGATCACCACCAGCTACTAAACACCTGATGCTGATGTAACCGAATAATTTTTTTTGAAATCTCAGATCCCTTCAAAGACTGCCTATGCTGATGCTGAGTGACTATCCCTGAGTAATTATCCTCTTCCTCCTCAATCATCACGCTGATAGCTTGTAAGAACATTTTTGGTTCTGGGCGCCACCACCAGTGCCTAAGGCACAATTTTTCAGCCCCTGTTTCACAGGGGCGTGTAATTACAATTTTTGATGCAATACTTTGCAGCAGGGCTCGTTCCTGCATTCCAACTAGAGTGTCTGTGAGGGGTTGCAGTGTTGTGGCACCAGCACCAGTGTCTAAGGCCCAATTTTTCTGCCCCTGTTTAACAGGGGCATGTAATTACAATTTTTGATGCAATACTTTGCAGCAGGGCTGGTTCCTGCATTCCAACTAAAGTGTCTGTGAGGGGTTGCAGTGTTGTGGCACCACCACCACCACCACCACAGGCCCAATTTTTCTGCCCCTGTTCAACAGGGGCATGTAATTACAATTCTTGATCTAATATTTCACAGCAGGGCCCATTTCTGCACCCACCAAGAGCGAGTGAGGACTTACAGTGTTGTGGCACCAGCCCCACCACCACCACCACCAAAGGCCCAGTTTTTCTGCCCCTGTTCAACAGGGGCATGTAATTACAATTCTTGATCTAATATTTCACAGCAGGGCCACAACAACACCTAAGGCCCAAATTTCTGCTGAGTATATAGGGCAGGCCCCTACTTTCAAACATCTAACTTACAAACGACTCCTACTTGCAAACGGAAGGAGACAACAGGAAGTGAGATGAAATCTACCCCTAGGAAGGGAAATTCTCTCCTGTAAGAGTTAATATGGGAAAAACATTTCTCCTTTCCACTGATGCTTTTCAATCCTTGTTCCACAAAAAACCCCAAATTCTCAAAAAACATTTGTCATTGGGACAAAAAGTGAGGTGAAATCTTCTAAAGAGGAGGAAAGAGCAAAACAAATGTCACAGGGGTGATAACCCTTCCCTATGTTTTCCAAAAAGCTTAAAAAAGATATTTTGGCTGGAGCTAAACACGTTAAAAATGTACCCGTTCAAAATGACAAACAGATTCTACTTAACAACAAACCTACAGTCCCTGTCTTGTTTGCACCGCCTGTATACTGCTGTTCAGAGTATATAGGGCCTGGTGGCCCCACACCTTTCCTTATTTTAATTTGGGTGCGGGGTTTCCCTTAATATCCATACAAGACCCAAAGGGCCTGGTAATGGACTGGGGGGTACCGTTTGTCTCACTGATTTTCATCCATATTGCCAGGAGCCGACATTACATTAAACCCGCAAGCAGTTTTAAATGAGATTTTTTCCTTTAAAAATGACATTTGGTGCAGGGACTGTTCTAAACACGGGAAACACGCGCCACTTTACAGGCATACTATAAACACCCCCCAGGTATGATATTTAAAGGAATATTTCACTTTTTTTTTTTTTTACTTTAAGCATCATTAAAATCACTGCTCCCGAAAAAACGGCCGTTTTTAAAAGTTTTTTTTGCATTGATACATGTCCCCTGGGGTAGGACCCGGGTCCCCAGACCCTTTTTAGGACAATACCATGCAAATTAGCCTTTAAAATGAGCACTTTTGATTTCGAACGTTCGAGTCCCATAGACGTCAATGGGGTTCTAACGTTCGTGCGAACTTTCGGTCCGTTCGCAGGTTCTGGTGCGAACCGAACCGGGGGGGTGTTCGGCTCATCCCTACTCTCTGGTACCAAGGGGAGATTACATCACTTCCCCTGCCTGTAATGCCTAGGTAGGGAATACCATCTTCCGCCCACGAATAGGGATATTGGGTCTGAAGTAGATTACTAGTGGTTGCATCAATGCCTAGGTCTAGGATGTAGGATTTGTGTTCATTAACTTTGTAGTAAGATAGAGTACTAAACCTTTTCAACAACAGCTGGACCAAAGCCAGGGAAGAGTGTAGGTGTGTGATCATCATTATCACGTTGCCTGCAAATAGGTTTATTTTATGTTCTATGGTGCCAATGGTGAATCCTGATATGTTGGAGTGGGATCTGACTTGTTCTGCTAATGTTCTGATTAGGTTAAAGATGATCGGTGAGAGTGGACAACCTTGTCGGGTGCCATTAGTGATGGGAAATGGCTTGGATAGCATCTCCGAGGTATATACCTGCGCTGATGGGGCGGAGTATAGGGCCATTATGGCCGTCAGAATGGGACCTTGGAAGCCAAATTTGCCTAGGGTTGCTTCAAGGTATTTCCAGTGAACTCTGTCGAATGCCTTCTCTGCATCCAAGGATAGGAGCAGAGAAGGCGTTCGAGACATCTCAGCATGGTGGATTATGTTGATAATTCTGCGAGTAGCATCAGTTGTCTGTCTCCCTTTTGTGAAACCTGATTGGTCTTTGTGTATTAGAAGGGGCATTAGGTTAAGTAATCTGTGGGTTATTAACTTGGCATAAATTTTTGTGTCACATTGAGAAGAGATATGGGCCGAAAGTTTTGAGGAGAGGTAGGTTCTTTCCCTGGCTTCGGTAATGTAACGATTAGGGCATTCAGCATTTCTGGGGGGAGAGAGGAGGATGAAGCAGCGTCATTGCACACCTTGGTCAGATAGGGTGCTAGTATAGTTCCGAATTGTTTGTAGTACTCTCCTGTAAGACCATCTGGTCCTGGAGATTTGTTAGTGGGTAGTGAGGAAATTATATTTCTGATTTCTAGATCTGTAAATGGGGTGTTCAGGGAGTCTAGTTGTTCTGCAGTTAGTTTGGGGAGGTTAATCTCGCTAAGGAATGCTTCTATGTCAGGTAATGACGGCTGGGTGACAGATGTGTCATCTTTTAGATTGTAAAGTGTATTGTAATAGTAACTAAATGCGTCAGCAATAGCTTGTGGTTCTATCAATTTCTGCTTAGTAGCTGGGTGGAATAGATGGGTAATTTTAGTTTTGGAATAGTGACCTTTGATTCTGTTGGATATTGCCTTTCCGGCTTTGTTGCCCGTGGAGTAGTGTTGTGCTCTAAAATGTTTGTGTGCTTTCTTAAAGGATTCTAAAAGGAGAGATTTTAATTCTTGTCTAAGGGAGTCTAGTTTAGTCTTGGTTAAGGGATCAGGATTAGTTTGAATTTGGTAGTCTAATGTTTTGATATCTGAAGTTAGTGTGTTTAGACGCTGTGATTTCATCCTCCTCTCTCTAGCATTAAGTTGTATAAGGATCCCCCTTATGAATGCCTTATGGGCATTCCAAAGAACAGTGTCATTGCTACCAGTCCCTGTATTGGTATCAAAGTGCTCTGTTAAACGGTCCTTAATATAAGCAGAGTGGGGCGGTGAGTGGAGAATAGCAGCATTCACCCTCCAAATCCGTGTTCGAGAAGTCTTCGGTGAATCTTCTATGGTCATTGTGACCGGGGCGTGATCCGACCATGTAATGGTCGATATCTCCGTGGAAGAGATTTTGGGCAGAGTCCATTTATCCACTAGGAAGTAGTCAATCCGAGTATAAGAGTTGTGTCTAGGGGAGAAATAGGAATAATCCCTTTCGGTGGTGTGATGGCATCTCCACACGTCACAAAGATTGTGAGATCGGAGAAACGGTCCCATAGGAGATGTGAATCTGCTAGAGTGGGAGGAAGAGTCGATGGAGTTGTCAGGTACTATATTAAAATCGCCACAGATGACAAGATGACCCTGTTTAAAGCGATTGATTTTCTTCATCAATTTGGATAGAATGTGGATCTGTTTCTTGTTGGGGGCATATACTGATACAATGGTATATTGAACGTTATTTAACCACTTCAGCCCCGGAAGGATTTACCCCCTTAATGACCAGAGCACTTTTTACAATTTGGCACTGCGTCGCTTTAACTGCTAATTGCGCGGTCATGCAATGCTGTACCAAAATGAAATTTGCGTCCTTTTCTTCCCACAAATAAAGCTTTCTTTTGATGGTATTTGATCACCTCTGTCGTTTTTATTTTTTGCGCTATAAATGAAAAAAGACAGAAAATTTTGAAAAAAAATGATATTTTCTACTTTTTGTTATAAAAAAAATCCACTAAACTCAATTTTAGTCATACATTTAGGCCAAAATGTATTCGGCCACATGTCTTTGGTAAAAAAAATGTCAATAAGTGTATATTTATTGGTTTGCGCAAAAGTTATAGCGCCTACAAACTAGGGTACATTTTCTGGAATTTGCACAGCCTTTAATTTATGACTGCCTATGTCATTTCTTGAGGTGCTAAAATGGCAGGGCAGTACAAAACCCCCACAAATGACCCCATTTTGGAAAGTAGACACCCCAAGGAAATTGCTGAGAGGCATGTTGAGCCCATTGAGTATTAATTTTTTTTGTACCAAGTGATTGAATAATGACAAAAAAAAAAAATTACAAAAAGTTGTCACTAAATGATATATTGCTCACACAGGCCATGGGCATATGTGGAATTGCACCCCAAAATATATTCAGCTGCTTCTCCTGAGTATGGGGATACCACATGTGTGGGACTTTTTGGGAGCCTAGCCGCGTACGGGGCCCCGAAAACCAATCACTGCCTTCAGGATTTCTAAGGGCGTAAATTTTTGATTTTACTCCTCACTACCTATCACAGTTTTGAAGGCCATAAAATGCCCAGATGGCATAAAACCCCCCCAAATGACCCCATTTTGGAAAGTAGACACCCCAAGCTATTTGCTTTGAGGCATGTTGAGTCCATGGAATATTTTATATTTTGACACAAAATGCGGGAAAGTGACAATTTTTTTTTTTTTTTTTGCACAAAGTTGTCACTAAATGATATATTGCTCACACAGGCCATGGGCATATGTGGAATTTCACCCCAAAATACATTTAGCTGCTTCTCCTGAGTATGGGGATACCACATGTGTGGGACTTTTTAGGAGCCTAGCCGCGTACAGGGCCCCGAAAACCAATCACCGCCTTCAGGATTTCTAAGGGTGTAAATTTTTGATTTCACTCTTCACTGCCTATCACAGTTTCAGAGGCCATGGAATGCCCAGGTGGCACAACCCCCCCCCCAAATGATCCCATTTTGGAAAGTAGACACCCCAAGCTATTTGCTGAGAGGCATGGTGAGTATTTTGCAGCTCTCATTTGTTTTTGAAAATGAAGAAGGACAAGAAAAAACTTTTTTTTTCTTTTTTCAATTTTCAAAACTTTGTGACAAAAAGTGAGGTCTGCAAAATACTCACTATACCTCTCAGCAAATAGCTTGGGGTGTCTACTTTCCAAAATTGGGTCATTTGGGGGGGTTTTGTGCCATCCCGGGCATTCCGTGGCCTCCGAAACTGTGATAGGCAGTGAAGAGTGAAATCAAAAATTTACGCCCTTAGAAAGCCTGAAGGCGGTGCTTGGTTTTCGGGGTGCCGTACGAGGGTAGGCTCCAAAAAAGTCTCACATATGTGGTATCTCCATACTCAGGAGAAGCAACAAAATGTATTTTGGGGTGTAATTTCACATATTCCCATGGCATGTTTGAGCAATATATCATTTAGTGACAACTTTGTGCAAAAAAAAAAAAAAAAAATTTGTCTCTTTCCCGCAACTTGTGTCACAATATAAAATATTCCATGGACTCGACATGCCTCTCAGCAAATAGCTTGGGGTGTCTACTTTCCAAAATAGGGTCATTTGGGGGGGTTTTGAACTGTCCTGGCATTTTATGCACAACATTTAGAAGCTTATGTCACACATCACCCACTCTTCTAACCACTTGAAGACAAAGCCCTTTCTGACACTTTTTGTTTACATGAAAAAATTATTTTTTTTGCAAGAAAATTACTTTGAACCCCCAAACATTATATATTTTTTTAAAGCAAATGCCCTACAGATTAAAATGGTGGGTGTTTAATTTTTTTTTTCCACACAGTATTTGCGCAACGATTTTTCAAACGCATTTTTTGGGGAAAAAACACACTTTTTTAAATTTTAATGCACTATAACACACTATATTGCCCAAATGTTTGATGAAATAAAAAAGATGATCTTAGGCCGAGTACATGGATACCAAACATAACATGCTTTAAAATTGCGCACAAACGTGCAGTGGCAACAAAATAAATACATTTTTAAAAGCTTTTAAAAGCCTTTACAGGTTACCACTTTAGATTTGCAGAGGAGGTCTACTGCTAAAATTACTGCCCTCGATTTGACCTTCGCGGTGATATCTCACATGCATGGTGCAATTGCTGTTTACATTTGACGCCAGGCCAACGCTTGCGTTCGCCTTAGCGCGAGAGCAGGCGGGGACAAGGGTGCTTTTTTTATTTATTTATTTTTTCTTTATCATTTTTTTGCTTTTTTATCTTATTTTTAAACTGTTCCTTTCATTTTTTTTTTTAAATCATTTTTATTGTTATCTCAGGGAATGTAAATATCCCATATGATAGCAATAGGTAGTGACAGCTACTCTTTTTTGAAAAAATTGGGGCCTATTAGACCTTAGATTTCTCCTCTGCCCTCAAAGCATCTGACCACACCAAGATCGGTGTGATAAAATGCTTCCCCGATTTCCCAATGGCGCTGTTTACATCGAAATCTAAGTCATAAAATGCTCGTAGCTTCCGGTTTCTTAGGCCATAGAGATGTTTGGAGCCACTCTGGTCTCTGATCAGCTCTATGGTCAGCTGGCTGAATCACCGGCTGCATTCTCAGGTTCCCTGTTGAGACAGGAGAGCCAGAGAAAAACATTGAAGATGGTGGGGGAAGGGGGCATTCCCTCCCACTGCTTGGAAAAGCAGTCTAGAGGCTAATTAGCCTCTAGGATTGCTTTTACATGAAAGCCGACCGCTGGCTGAAAATAATGATACCAAGATGATACCTAAACCTGCAGGCATCATTCTGGTATAACCACTCAAAGTCGTGAATGGCGTACCTGAAGACAAAAAAATGGTTAACAATAAAGCACAGTAAACGGTAAAGTATAAAAAATTGCATACCTGAAAAGCAAACATGATAAAACATAATAACAATAAAACATTGCAGAATAGAATACAGTAAAAAAGAGCAGAACAATAGAGAGAGAATAGAGAGAGAGAGAGAACAATAAAACGACAACTATTTTTTTTTATTTTATATTTTTGTTTGTGTTTTTTTTTTTTTTTTACACTTTTTTTTTTGTAACTAACATTTATAACTGTAACCGGTTCCAGGTTTGGGTCTCGCAAAATGCGATGGTATCTTGGGAGACCCTGTGAAAGTGTGCCTAGTCTGTGCAATGCTGTACCCTACGCTAATACTCAACTAGTGTATGGTAGCGTTCAAAACATTCACCAATGCAAAGACCAGGATTGTCAGGACAGGAGGGACAATAATAGTGGGTGTCACGCCTATATCTGCGCTTTCTGCAGACACAACATCTTTTTTGGGGGGGTTCGTTGGGTAGGGGTACTTGGGAGGACATAAAGAAAATGCCTCTCATGCAGCCGACTGGATTTGGTTGGGGATGTAAATGGGGGAAGTACGGGCGCTGCAGAAGTGGTGGGTTCCCAATTAGGATTGGCGAATGCAGCAGGAAGGGCATTATGGGCACGACGGGCCTGTGTTTGTCTTCTTCTTGGTGGCAGCGGGACACTACTTGTGCTTGCTACCTCATCAGCTTGAACTGCACTCATGGGACTCGCCACGTCACCAAGTGTTACTGCAGTGCTGGTTTGACTATGACCGGGGTGTACTAGGCTGGTGCTTGCCAGTTCACCAAAACGCTACCAAAAAAACTGTTAGCGATCGCAGGAATCAGGCCTGACTCTGCGAACGCTGCAGTTATGCGTTTAGTGTTTTGTAAGTGACAGTGATCGATCGATACTGCACTTGGGTGGGCTGGGCTGGGCCGGGTGGAGGGGCAAAACGCAGGTGCTAGCAGGTATCTGGGCTGATCCCGCTAACACTGCGTTTTTTGGAACCCTAAACTGCTGGGGACGCTAGTATAGATCTGATCAGATCAGATATTGATCCGTTCAGATACTATACCACTAAGGGAGGCGTATGCTGCGTGCGTGGGTGTTAGCGGTACTGGCGCTAATCTGACGCTGCCTGGGGCGACGCATATCACCGCCGGGCGATCAGGGGGCTAAACCTTTATTCGGTAATAAACGGTGGGTGCCCTGACACTATAAAAAATAAACGAACTAACCAGCGTCACCCGTAACACTTATATGGTGATCAGTGGTGAAAGGGTTAATTAGGGGGCAATCAAGGGGTTAAAAATGTATTCGATAGTATACAGGGGTCCCTGACGCTATAAAACGCTGACGGCGAACCTAAATATTTACCTCCTTAACTAGCGTCACCAGCGACACTAATACAGCGATCAGAAAAATGATCGCTTAGCGACACTGGTGACGGGGGGTGATCAAGGGGTTAAATCTTTATTAGGGGGGGTTAGTGGGGTACCCTAAACCTAAAGGGGGCTAACAGTAACTGTCCTACCACAGTAACTGTCACAAACTGACACCATGCAGTAATAAAAAAACAAAAAACAAAAAACTGCTTGGTGTCAGTGTGACGGGGGGGTGATTGGGGGGTGATCGGGGGGCAATCGGGGGGGGGGATCGGGGGTTTAATGTGTGCCTGGCATGTTCTACTGTGTGTGTTTGTGTTTTACACTCACAGTGATGTCTTCTCTCCTCGGCGCCGGAATGGAAAATACCGAGCCGAGGAGAGATGACATAATTTCCTTTGCTGCTGTTTAGCATACAGCAGCAAAGGAAGATTCTCATTGGCTGGGAGCGATCGCGAGGGGGGGCCACGAACGGATGGTCTCCCCCCCACCTCTCATCGCTCCCAGTCACAAGCCGACCGCCTCGGGCACCGGGGGGGGTCCGATCGGACCCCCCGCCCGCGGGAGCAGATCACGTATATATACGTGATTCTGCCTGCCCGTGCCATTCTGCCGACGTATATCGTCGTTAGACGGTCGGCAAGTGGTTAATGAGCATTTCAATGCCAGATATCTTCCCGCAACATCTTGAAGACTGTCATGTAGGGTGAATGAACATGTATTTCTGATGGCTATCATGACTCCGGTTTTTTTGTCAGGGCCTGAGGCTCTAAAGATATTACAGAAATTTTTGTTGGAGCATTGAGGTTCAGCATTTGTCTGAAAGTGTGTTTCCTGGATGCACATGACATCACAGTGGGAATCTTGGGCTGTTCGCCACATTGATGATCGTTTGGCATGATGATTCAGGCCTTTCACGTTCAGTGACAGAAATTTAGACATTTTGAGGGTGGCGTGTAAATAAAGTGGAGTAATGTGTTATTTACAGTTCCACAGGTGGGTGAATTGCTCGAGGAGGTTGAGGTCAGCTATAAGTCCTGGATCCGATGTACTGGAGCTCCCATGGATGAGGAAGGAAGGGAGAGAAACAATAGGGTGGTTAGTGGTAGACAAGAGGGTAGAGGAAAACAGGTGTCAGCAGTGTGTTAGGGACTGCTGAATGAAGATGAGGGTAAAGTTTGTAAACTAACTGCAATGAGCAGGCACTGAACCGGAGTGCTTTCTGATATTCTATTAACAGCATCACTGATTTGGAAGTCATTTGTGGTGGTGAGGCGAATGACCGGAGTGGAAAGATTGCGAGTGTGAATTGTGGGTCACTGGGGTTGGAGTGTCACCATCAGGTATAATACCCCAATTTTTGAGCAATTGTATGCCTTCTTCTGCGGTGTGGATGTTGTGACGCACTCCATTTCTGGTAACCATCAGCTTGGTGGGAAAGCCCCATTGGTATGGGATCTTGTGATTGTTGAGGGGTTTTGTGATCGGCAGTTGACGTCTCTGTTGCCAGGTGTATTGGGAGATGTCAGCAAAAAGTTGCAGCTTTGCGTATGGATGTGGGAGCTGTCCCAGGCATCTGGATTGTGTAAGGAGCATGTCCTTGGTGTGGTAGAAGTGGATGCGCATCAGAGTGTCGCGTGGTACTTCTGCGGGTAGATGAGGAGGTTTTGGTAGACGGTGGATGCGATTGATGATCGTCTCAATCGGTGGGAGATCTGGGAGGAGTGTTGAGATCAATTTCCTAGCATAGGAATTTAGATCTGCAGGCAGGATAGTCTCAGGGATTCCTCTGATTTTAACATTTTGAGCGATCCTCGAGATCCGCCATTTTGGCACGCACCCAGCGGTGCTCTTCTCTGGTATGATCATGTGCGTCTACTAGGTCATTACCTGTTTCTGTCATGACGCTCATTTGTTTTTCCAAAATCCCCATTTTCTGCCCTGTGTGCAGCATTTCTGTTTTAAATGCTGTAAACATTGAGGAAATGTCAGATTGGAGGGAGCTGTGAAGGGACATCAGAATCTCTTTCATCATAGTGTCTATGACAGGCTGATTAGTAGTGGGGAAGGCTGCTATGGGGGAAGATACAGGTGGATGTGTGAGGAGGTTTTCTAAAGCAGGCCTTACCTCCTGTAGCTGATCAGTTTTATCCAGTCGCATCCTTGCTTTAGCAGGGCTGTTGGAGGTGGATGAGGGGCCTAAGGATAGTTGGGAGCCTGAGGAGTTATGCTGAGGTGAAATGGAGGATTCTTCAGCATCAGGCAGGTCAGTGTAGGAATCCTCTGTGTGCAGCACAGTGCCGCAGCGGCCATCTTGGAATTTATCTCCCTGAGGGAAGATGAGGAAATCTGTGATTTTCGTGGGAATCCTGTATTCTTTTCTTTTCCTAGAGGTTCCGGTCTGGTTCCCCAGGTTGTGGGGGTCTGAGGGCTGCATTTTTGAGGGTCAGATGCTGTGATTTGGGGTTCGTTTCTCCGTTCAGTGCAGGAGCTGTGAGATCAGGCTTCCATTCAGCTCGGCTGTTAGCCACGCCCCCCCTTTTTTCTTTTTTTGAGCAGTGTTAGTTTAAAAATAAATAGTGTTGATGCACATAAAAAGTATGCATTTTATTCTGTAATTTGTCCTGTTTGAAACAGCACTAAAATTGTGATTTTGGTATAAAGCATTACAAAGTTATTTATAAAATAGGTAAAATAGGCTTTTTCGATTTTGCACTTTTTTTTTGTGATGTATGTGTAAACATATGCAAAAGGTGTAAAAATATTAATGAACAAAGCAAACAAAAAAGAAAAAAGTTTAAATATTAGGTAATAAAATAGAAAAAAAATCACCAGGAAAAGTATAATTGAATGGGGAAGAAGGAGTTATTAAGGACTGATTAGCGTAAATTAAGGGTTAATAAGTGGTTCAACAGAGGAACACTTAATTAATAAAAAACAAAAACTTTTTTTTACTTGTCAGATTGCTATCTGTAGATCAATAAACAGAAAGATACAAAGTTAAACAATGCTTCATTATAGC